>NC_062287.1:59781577-60097584 GCF_902655055.1 Lutra lutra | reverse complement strand
TTTGCCTCAGTAATAAAGAATTAAGACAATGACAAGTTTTAGAACTGTCTGAAGAGCATACAAAGCTAAGGAGTATCCCAGGGATTTAAACTGTCCTGACTGCAGATCCACTAATTAACCACCATGTCCCATGGCTGATATGTTCTTCGGAAGGTGGATTGAGGACTTTTATGAGATATGAAGAGGAAGGCAGTTTGAGGCTCACTAAAAAGAAGACTTGTCTGACAACTGGAGCTGTCCTGAAATGGACAAGCTATCACAGAAAAAAAGATAGTCTATTCCTGGGGACATGAGGCAGAGATCAAAGGGTGAAGGTCAGAGACCTTGTAGAGGGAAAGGTTTCCAGAGATTGTCTTTCTCATTCAGTGTTGTTACTCTCAACCCAAGGACATCTTAGTCTCACTTCCCATTATTTCCATCCATCAAGTCGTCAAGCAGCATAAATATTGTTCCTATGTTACTCTTGAATGTGGCCAGGTCACTTCATCCTATCCCATCTGGACTATGACAAGTATTCTTCTAACTTCATCTTCCTATGTCAGCTCTCATCTTTTAAGCTACTGAACAATCTGCTAGCAGAGTATGTTTATTTTTTTTATTATGTTCAATTAGCCAACATATAATACATCATTCAATACATACATACAACCATATAATACAACATATAATACATCATTTTGATGTAGTGTTCAATGATTCATTAGTTGTATATAACACCCAGTACTCATCACTACACATGTCTTCCTTAATACCATCACCTGGTGACCCCATGCCCTAATCCCCCTCCCTTCTGTAATCCTCAGTTTGTTTCCCAGAGTCCAGAGTGTTTTGTCATTGTCTCCCTCTCTGATATCTTCCCATTCAGTTTTCCCTCCTTTTCCCTATTGTCCTCTGAGCTATTCTTTATGTTCCACATATGAGGGAAACCATATGATAATTGCCTTTCTCTACTTGACTAATTTCACTTAGCATAATCCCCTCTAGCTCCATCCATGCCAATGTAAATAGTTGGTATTCATCCTTTCTAATGACTGAGTAATATTCTATTGTATATATGAACACATCTTCTTTAACCATTCATCTATTGAAGGGTAGAATGGATTTTTAGAGGTAAAAACAAAACAAAACAAAACAAAAAACTTGTTATTCCACCTAGGTTTTTGAAATTATTTTGCTTAAAATTGGAAGCTTACGTTTGTTATTCTTCCTTTTTCCTTAGCCTGAACAACCATCATCTCTTTATGAAACAATTCATATATGAAAGTTACTTGTTGATTTGTAATCCCACTGTATATTTCATGCTTCTTTGATTTTGTCCAAAGTATTTCCTCTGGGAATGTCCTTCTCTCTCCTTTATCTGCATAAGACCTATTGAAAAATGATTTCCCTTGTTAGCCAGACTTATTCTGCCTATTTTGAATAAAGCTACAAATGTTTCTCATTTGGCTAAAAACTATTCTACATTGATTCTTATTTGATTAAAGACTATTCTTCTCCAATGTAAGACTCTAGAACAATGGTCAGTACCAGGTATGTTATGTCCCTTTCCACACATGTAGGTGACATTTGGCAATGTTTGAGACTTTTTTTTTTTTTTTTTCATGACAAGAAAGAACAAGTGGAATCTGATGGGTAGGAGTCAGGGATGCTGCTAAGTATCCTACAATATAGGGAATTGTCCCAGGACACAAAATTTATCTAACTAAAAGTGCCAAGTGTGTTGAGAAGGAGAAAATCTTCTTTAGAAGAATATCAATTAGGCCTCATGAAGTTGGAAATATAAAACTATCAGGAAGAAAAGTAACTACGTTTTTCACATGATTTTTTTTCTGTTTGGTTGAAGGCATGCTTTTCTATTTTATTTACCTGCTCCTTTGTTTATTTTCTTTCTTCCTCTTTTTTTGCTCTTCTTCTGATTACTTATGATGTATACTGCTCTTGAGCTTCAGTTTGCACACTATCCTGTAAGGATTCTCTAGGGCAACTCTGACCCACATGGCCATGTTAAGTCTCCCAAATGAATATTCCTGATAGACAGTAGTACACACTTTTGAGGCAAATTTCAGAGAGCATTAGTCAGTATATGGATGATATGGCATTGAAAATGTGGTTTTATATCAGACACATAACATATTGTAAACATGTGCAATGTGCGTATTATAATTATTTGGTAAAAATATAGAGGGCATATGGGAATTTTTTCCCATCAGATTTTAAATAGGCACAAACTGATTTTTAAAAATTTTAAAGATTTTATTTATTTATTTGAAAGAGAGAGAACACAAGCTGTAGGGAAGAGCAGGGGAGAAGGAGAAACAGAATCCCTGCTGAGCAGGAAGCCCAATGACATGGGGCTTCATCCCAGGACCTTTGGACCATGACCTCAGCCAAAGGCAGAAGTTTAACCAACTGAGTCCCCCAGGTGTTCCCAAAATGATTGAAATTTGCTGTATATTTTTGTACATTTCTGCTTGATACAATTATGATGTATATCCCATATCCTTGCTGAAGTATAATTGTAAAATTTCAGATGATGCAAATTATTTTTGTTTCTTTTTGCATCAGTTTGCCATGGAACTGGATCCAAGTAGATTCACCTATTACAGCAAAAAGTCTTAGTTTTTATTAATGCAATATAGGCTAGTAATGTCAATACCATATATTAAGATAAAATACCCTAAAATGTCCAAAGATTTTATGAAGGTGTATGATATAGTAGATATTTAATAAATGGTGAATATTAGTTTTGAATTTCAAGCTCTCAACACAATCTAGATTTTTCAAGACATGGAATAAATATATATTTCTTATTCTTCAATTGTTTCCAAAAAATACCTGGAATATAGTGAGTAAATAAATAGTGCATTAAATAAAAACATCAGGCTATAATATTTTATTTCATGGGAGTAACATTAATGTTATTTTGTTGATTCTATATTCCATATAATCCATCAGTCATTTTGGCAACATGAGTCTTTTAATGACTGTAGTTTTGTTAAAAGAAGAGATGAACTTATATTGGGTCTAATTGATTTTACTCTGCTGAAGACATGGATTGCCACATTGATATGTTTCATAATAAATACTTACATACATTTTTGGTAAACAAGATATGATGATGATCTTTAATTTAGGATAATATTCACTAGCCTAACCAAAAAAGGAGGAAAGGAAAAAAGAAGAAAGAAAGGGGGAAAAATAAAGAAGTAGAAAATACATCAAATATTGATCTAGGTTTCAAGTTACTTCCAAAAATTATGATAAAGTGGAAAAGTATTTTTTACTCATTGTGTTGCTAAATGATGTGGTCAGGGACATTTTTTCAAGTATTTGCAGCATGAAATGATATTGGATAATATATACTGAACCTATGTATCTGGAACAAAATAAATGAAGTGAGAAAATTCATATTGGAAATATTGCTATAGAAGTTGCTCTTTTTTTTAATCTATCTCCTTTTTTTACCTGAAATTGCAAATGCCTTCCTTCATCCTACTGACCAGATGGACATAATAGATATATACAGAATATTCCATCCCAACAGCAGAATACACATTCTTTTCAAGTGCACATGGAACATTCTCCAGAATAGATCACATATTAGGGCACAAAACAGGCCTCAACAAATCCAAAAAAAATGAAATCATACCATACACCTTTTCTGACAACAATGCTTAGAGCTAGAAGTCAACTACAAGAAAAAATTTATAAAGACCATATATATGCGGAGGTTAAACAACATGTTACTAAAAATGAATCTGATTCATATATACAATGGGATATTACTCAGCCATCAGAAAGGATGAATACCCACCATTTGCATCAACATAGGTGGAACTGGAAGGGATTATGCTAAGTGCAGTAAGTCAAGCAGAGGAGGACAATTATCATATGTTTTCCCTCATATGTGGAACATAAGGGATAGCGTGGAGCGGAGAACCAGAAATCAGAGAAGGAGACAAACCATGAGAGACTCTGGACTTCAGGAAACAAACTGAGGGTTACAGAAGGGGGAGCGATGAAGGGATGGGGTAACCAGGTGCTGGTGTTAAGGAAGGCATGTGTGGTAATGAGCACTGCGTGTTATACCCAGCTAATGAATCATTGAACACTACATCAAAAACTGGTGATGTATTATGTTGGCTAACTGAACATAATAAAAAGAAATGAATAGGCAGCCGCAAAATCAAAGAAGAAATAAAAATACATGGAAACAAATGAAAATGAAAACACAATGGCCCAAAACCTTTGGGATGCAGCAAACGTGGTCATATGATGGAAGTATTTGGCAACAAAGGTGTATACCCAGGAAGCCAGAAAAATCTCCAAAAACCTATTCTTACATGTAAAGGATCAAGAAAAAGGACAACAGGTGAAGCCTAAAATTAGCAAAAGGAAGGAAATAATGACAAATCAGATGATACAGAATGATACAGAAACTAAGAAAACAATAGAACACAGCTATGAAACCAGGAGTTAGTTCTTTGAAAAAATTAATAAATTGATAAACCTCTAGGCAGACTTATCAAAAAGAAAAGAGAAAGGACCCAAATAAATAAATTCACAAACCATAGAGGAGATATAATAACCAAGACCACAGAAATACACATAATTATAAAAGAATATTATGAAAATATGAAAAACTGTATGTCAACAAATTGGACGACCTGGAAGAAATGTCTAAGTTCCTAGAAACATATAAACTACCAAAACTGAAACAAGAATAAATAGAAAACTTGAACAGACGAAAAACTAGCAAAGAAATTGAATCAGTAATTGAAGAAAGTGTTTACTTCTTAAATTTGCCAACATCTCAACATTACCTCAAGTACATCTTAAGGTTAGCAACATACAAGTCTAGAAATGGGGTGAATCATGTCAAAGAGAAAGTACTATGTGCATCAGTACTATGTGTTTCTTTGAATTTATCATTTGTTCTTATTATAAAAGATATACTAGTTCTTCTCCCCATATTTCTAAAAATTGTAATGCACTTATCATATCTTCTTTTATTTGCATTAAGAGCAAATGGCATTATTCCTCCACATCTATGAAGCATAAAACATCTGCATTCTGAAGGAAGAGTGGAAGAAAAGAGGGAGGAAGGTATAAACAGAGGGATGGAGAAAAATTTCATTAAACGTGCAGTAATTGTCTCAAAGCTCAGTACAGAAGGATTTAGAAATGTCCATCATAACTAGTCATCCTGAGAATATTACTGAATTCACAAAAATAGCATCAATAAGATAAAAATCTGAGGAATAATACTGCAAGAGAATGAGTTAAATGTATGATAAAGAGTCATTGTGGATGTAGCTTTTCTTTCCAGAAATGTTTCAGCGAAAGAAGGATCACAAGGATACTAATTTATATAGAAATCATTAGCATAGTAACATGCCTATATTGAAGTGTTCATTAGATTTTTCTCCAAATGAGGACAGCAGGAAAAAAAAAAAACTGACAAAAGTAAGTTTTATTACTTAACTTTTACAAGTTTCCTTATCTTCTATGGAAGTCAAAAAATATAACTTGAGTATATTAATTTCTCTGCATTTACCCTCTGGGGAAAAAGAAATGAGGAGACCAAGTTGACTCTGCAAGTTGTTAAATTGACTTCAGAGACATTAGCTGTAGATGGACCCAAGAGAGCTTCATTCTGAGCTAGTGGGTCACTAGTGGCTTGGGCTAGTGGCTAGGAAATTGCATGTTCAGACCTTCTCCTTCTCCACATTCACTGGGAAACATTATAATTGGTGGCCAATTTAAGTTTAGTAAATTTATGCTGTGTCTAGCAAATTATAGACCTTGCTTTGGATTTTGTTGGATGATGAACTCACCCACATGACCTCAGACAGACATATAGGAGAAAGAGCAAGTCTGCTTTGCAGGGACAGAAGAAAAGCAGGAAAGGATATCCCAGAGATGTCCACATGTTGGCAGATAGCCCCAGTGATAAATGGATCAGAGTTCATTATGTTTACAAGGGGCTGTTCTAGAAGGTACAGGTAGAAGAAAGGGGAATTACCAACACAAACACAAGGGAATGAGATAGGAATCTCAGAAGGACGAAAAGTGGATGATAGCCGAACAATGAGTGATGACACTGTGAAGATTGCCGATGGTCTTCAGGTGAATGGTAAGAGCTGGCTCCCAACAACAAAGTGAAAGGAAGTTTACCCCTTAATGTTTCACTACCAGTTTCTCCAATGATAAGCATTCCTTCCCAGCTGCCTTGTACTCACTTATGTCTTCTCTCACCTGCCTCCCCACCATCTGTACCATCTGTACCTGTCAGGTAATGCTCCCACAGCATCTCCTTTCTCCTGAATAAGTCAGACAATAGGATTATTACTAAAGGATTCCTATTCTAATTCTGATTAACTATGAGGAAGGAAAAACTCAACCCTATGAGAAATGATCTGTGACCTATGGATTTGTAGAATGAAGCACTGAAGAGCAAAACCATGGAAATCAAAACTTAGCTGACTAACGGACTAGTCCATTCTAAATACATGTTGGCTGAACACAGCCTTTCTTCATAAACGATCCTTCTGACTACAGTCCTTCACTAAAGTTTTAGCTGCCTAACTGCAGCTATTCTTGAACTACTGGCGTATTTGGTGACACACAGTATATGGTTAGGTGATCATGAGCTTGCTGACATAAAGCAACAGTATTGGAGAGTCTAGAAAAGAATGAAATAACTGAACTGTATTTTCTACAGGATAGCAAATATTTTTCTATTGTACAACTTGAGAATTTCATGATTTTAGGCTTGTAATTTTTTAAAGAGTGTTTATTTATTTATTCATTTGAAAGAGAGAGAGAGAGCACAAACAGGGAGGGGAGCGGCAGAGGGAGAAGGAAACTCCCTGCTGAGCAGGGAGCCTGATATTGGGCTTGATACCAGGACCTGATTATGACCTGAGCCAAAAGCAGATGCTTAACTGACTGAGCCACCCAGGTGCCCCAGATATGTAATTTTTTAAAAAACAACGATCTTTATCACAGAAGAACTCTCATATAAGGACTAAGAGACCAGTTTTCAGAAAAATCAGTCATCAGTCAACTGAGGTGGTTAAATTTTCATTAGCTGCTTTCTACTGAATCTTTCTACTATCCCAAGTCTACTCTCTGTCTTGTATTTGTACTTTTACATATGACTTCTGTTGGGGAACCTATCCTTTCACCCCTTAGCTTTCTTTTTTTTTAGATTAAATTAAATTTTATTTTATTTGTGTGTGTTCCAAAATTCATTATTTATCACCTCACCCAGTGCTCCATGCAATACATGCCCTCCTTAATACCCACCACCAGGCTCATCCAACCCCCACTCCCCTCCAAAATCTTCAGTTTGTTTTTCAGAGTCCACAGTCTCTCATGGTTTGTCTCCCACTCTGATTTCCCCCAACTCACTTCACCTCTCCATCTCCCAATGTCCTCTGTATTATTCCTTATGCTCCACAAGTAAGTGAAACCATATGGTAATTGACTCTCTCTGCTTGACCTATTTCATTCAGCATAATCTCCTCCAGTCCCGTCCATGTTGATACAAAAGTTGGGTATTTATCCTTTCTGATGGAGACATAATACTCTGGAAAACAGTGTGGAGATTCCTTAAGAAATTAAAACTAGAGATACCCTATGACTCTCCAATGGCACTACTGGGTATTTACCCCGAAGATACAGATGTAGTGAAAAGAAGGGCCATCTGTACCCCAATGTTCATAGCAGCAATGGCCACAGTCACCAAACTGGAAAGAACCCAGATGCCCTTCAACGGATGAATGGATAAAGAAGATATGGTCCATATGCGCCCCTTAACTTTCTATTCATTTCCTGTGACTGACCTCACAAAATGATTTAAGTGTTCAAATGATTAAGAATTAATAAACCTAATTTGGCCAAATCTCATGTTAATGGTAGCTCTGAACAGTTCAAACCCAAGATCCAGCCTGTATTCCACGAATAACCAATTTACTCATTTTCTTATACCCAGTAGTTATCTAGAATGAGTCCTCTTGCCTGTATATTTTGTCATGCTGAACTTCTTGCCTTCTAGAGATTTCTCCCCTAGGTGTTCGGAAATGTGTTTCACAGAATGTCAGCTATTTTAAGCACACAAATAATTTTCAGGAATTCACTTCTTAGTATATAGGAAAAATAAAATACAGTCATACTGGAAATGTAGAAATAGCTGAAATTTTGACCCATTCTTGCCAAAAGTGCAGGATTTGGATGGCCCTTTCCAAAGTTCTTCCTTTACTTTCCTTTGAAAGGACATCTGATATTAGATAGGTAAAAATATTATAGATAGTTAAAGGTATCTAAATATATCAATTTGGGATATGGAGAAATTCATCATAGCCTGACTCAAACACCCTTTCCAAACAAAATAAACAAGTCTAATCATTTTGTCCACAGGTCCAGAATGAGATAACAGACAGATCATCAGTTTAGTCCCGTACCCATGTGACCTGGCTGGTTCCAATGCAGCTGACCTGCCATGCACATAATCATCATTGTGCTACAGTGCTTCTGGATGTCCTTCCTGAAAAGAGTGGAGTTTATCTATGGATATCTTCCTTCAATAATATTAATGAGATGGAAGATATAATCTTAAGAGTTTAGTCAAAATCAGAGGAACTCACTATGATGACCTTGGATTAAAATAAGAATAGAAGAGAAAGTACAACTGACTGAAATACTCCTTTCATTTGCTTCTGAGACCCAAAGACATTATGTCGATCTCCAACATTACAGTCTTCATGCCTTCTGTATTGACACTAATAGGGATCCCAGGCCTAGAGTCTGTGCAGTGCTGGATCGGGATTCCATTCTGTGTCATATATCTCATTGCTATGATTGGAAATTCTATACTTCTGATCATCATCAAGTCAGAGAACAGCCTCCATGAGCCCATGTACATTTTCGTAGGCATGCTAGGAATCACAGATATTGCACTTGCAACCACCATTATGCCCAAGATGCTTGGCATATTCTGGTTTCATGTACCAGAGATTTATTTTGATTCTTGTTTGCTTCAAATGTGGCTCATTCACTCATTTCAGTGCATAGAGTCAGGCATCCTCTTGGCCATGGCTCTGGATCGTTACGTGGCCATATGTTATCCACTAAGACACAGCACCATCTTCACCTACCAGCTGGTCACCCAAATAGGGGCTGTGGTAACACTCAGGGCTGCCATTCTAGTAGCCCCATGCCTAGTACTGATAAAGTGCCGGTTTCAATTTTACCACACAACCATCATCTCCCACTCCTACTGTGAGCATATGGCCATTGTGAAACTGGCTGCAGAAAATGTGCGGGTCAACAAAATCTATGGCCTGTTTGTGGCATTCACTGTTGCAGGATTTGACCTCACCTTCATCACTTTGTCCTACATACAGATCTTTTTCACAGTTTTTCATTTGTCCCAGAAGGAGGCTCGGTGGAAAGCATTCAATACCTGCATCGCCCACATCTGTGTCTTCCTCCAGTTCTACTTCCTTGCCTTCTTCTCCTTTTTCACACATAGGTTTGGTGCTCACGTTCCCCCTTATATCCATATACTCTTTTCTAGCCTCTACTTGCTGGTCCCCCCTTTTCTCAATCCACTTGTCTATGGTGCCAAGACCAAGCAGATCCGCATTCATGTGGTAAAGATGTTGTGTTCATAAAATGCACCGTAATTAACACCTGAAGCCTTCCACTTCATGTAATAGGAATAATATCCCAAAACTACATAAAATATTTCAAAAACAACATTAATTGAGGTGGCATAGTTTTCTATTTAATTTTCTTGTGAAATTTGCCTGCATTTTAGATTGTTTTCACATCATCATACTCTGTGGTAACAATCACTCAGTGGGTTTCTGGATGCTACTGCATAATGATAGGAAGAAACACAAAGAACAAGATAGTGAAGAGATTATGTTTGATTTTATCTTCTATTTTTTAGTCCCTAATTCAGCTTCCTTTTCTATGGATTCTTCTCCAGAAAGATTCACAAATATACATCTATTACTGAATTAAATGCACCCAAACCCATTGTTCTAGAGTGTCCATGTACTCAATAAAAACAAGGTGTTGGTAGGTCTTGAATGTTTTAGTTCTCTTTAAAAAAAGAAAAAAGGTGTGTTTTAAGCATATTGTGTCAAAACAAACAAGCAAATGTATAAACAAAATCCAAACATTTATAGATGTGATGAGATAATAATATAAAAATTCTGGTGTATCTCCAGAGTCATTCAGGAGTTTCCAGATGCAAAAATCATAAGAAATCAAGTGCTCCATTTCACATATCCACACTTTTTCTGCCAACTACACCAGTTATATCTTTATTACTTATTCAAGCATTTTTAAAGCACAATATATTAAATATTATATGAGGGAATAGAGGCAGAGTGGTAAACTGGACACATGGCATAAGTTTCATGGATTTGTTTCCTTGTATTTCTGGGAGGGAAGAAGAGAGAAACAAAGAGAAAGGGAAGGGAACAAGAAGTTGTAGGGGTATGCACTGAGTGCAAGGTAAGGAAACATTGAAATCCAACTGACAGCCACAGGCAGGAGAGTTATGTTCTTTGTTTCTTTTATTTTTTGTTTTTTTTTTTTTTTTTTTTTTTTTGTTTTGTTTTATTAATAAGCATGGTTCCTGAGGAATAATGAATGATTGGCTCAGTAAGGAAGAGCACGATATGCCAGGTAGATGATAGAGGTGACCTGAACTAGAGAATGTGCTTAATATAAGAGCACAGATTTTTTTTTTCCAATCTAAGATATAATTTGGGGAGACATGGATACTATGGACATCAAGTATGGCCATGGAGGGCAAATCGGGTAAAGGGGAGCAGGATGAATAAGACACAGTACAGCATAGGGAACAGAGTAAAGGGTATTCTATTAGCTTTGTATGGTGACAAATGGTAGCTACAGTTGCTGTTAGCACACTATAGTGTTTAGAGTTGTTGAATCACTATTCTGTACCCCTGGAAATAATGTAACATGTATGTCAGCTATACTCCAAGTTAAATTAAAAAAAAAAAAAAGGAATGGCCATGGACACTCTGCAAAGATGTTGAATTTTATTCTGAGCACTATTATGTGTCATCAGAGGCTTTCTCCATAAGGTAAACACATGTTTTTTTGTGTGCATGTGTAAATGTCTTTGTGTGTGTGTGTGTGTGTGTGTGTGTATCAGGAATGTGAGGGTGTATCTTCTCAGTGGATATAAGATATCATGCTTTTTAATCAGGCAAGGCTATTAAGTTAATGAAGAAATGGAGTATTTTAACTAAGATTAATGACTTCAGAGCTTAAGACTAGTGGACTGTTCCTGAAAACTCCAACTCATAGGTCATATACTAATGATGATGGAAAATATACATACGTGTGCATATGTCCATAATTTGATTTATGACATTAAAATCAACGCATCTATAAAATAGACTGTATGTTGTATAAATGGGTGATACTCTCTCTTGTTTAATGGATTCGGGCTCACCACATTATCAATGACTGCTGAGGATGACTATTTGTAAATCTAGGGGATATCTTGGGAAATCTTCTGAAAAATATTTTCAATGTCAATTTTTATTATATGAATAATATGTGACATTATCATAGTGGATTATCAAGAGGGCTGTTGTTTTTAGATAACATAGTTTCTTTAGAAATAATACTGAGATATCGTCAGAAGTAATTTCTTAATGTTTTAGCCAGGGTTCAACAACCTTCTATGAAAAGGAACAAATACATAGCCTAGGCTTTGTGGGAAGAGACAATTCAAAATTATTAAGTAGGTATTTGGATAACAAGAGAGAAAACAACTTTGCACCAAAATATTTAATGACATTCAAAATCTAATAATAATAATAATGATAATAACAGTAATAATCATAATTGTGTCAATTTTCTATAATTTAGCCCAAAGTAGAAGAATGGAATTCATTTTTTTCCCCCTGGGGGATAACATTCTGCTTAAGTGGGGCTGAGAGTCTGACTTTTTCTATCATCACATCGATCTCAAGAATTCATCTGTAAAAACTGTTGTTAGCTAGTTGGATATACAAAGATAGCAGGCCAGCATAGGGTGGTCCACTCTAATTCCAAGCTTATCTGGAAAAGTTTGAAATATATCTAACAATTGCTAGACCTAATGGTGATCCTAAAATTAATGGGAATAGGAAACCAATGGGGAAGCGCAATGTGAAACTGGAAATTATTTCAACCAGCATCAATTGTCAATATGGCGTATCCATTCCAGAATCCAGACTGTCCCATTATCGTGGCCTTCAAATTATCAGCACCAGCTCCAATCTGAGACCTGATGAGGAAAAAAGGGAAAACAAATAGGTCCTTGCAAGGACAAGAGGATAATCAGGATTCTTCATCCTCCCATACATGGGCCAGGACAATTATAGAATATATTCTTGACTGGGAAATTGCCTGAAAAAAGAAAAATATATTTTGTAAATGGTAACTTTAATGATTTATAGAAACCTCAAAATGATCTTTCAAAAGAGATAACATCAGTTATAACTATGACTCATAGCACTTAAATGTCTGAATCCTGAAACACTGGTTATGATTGAGCTTTTTTTTTTTTTTTTTTTTTTTTTTGACAGACAGATCACAAGTAGGCAGAGAGGCAGGCAGAGAGAGACAGGAGGAGGAGGCAGGCTCCCCGCTGAGCAGAGAGCCCGATGCGGGACTTGATCCCAGGACCCTGAGATCATGACCTGAGCCGAAGGCAGAGGCTTTAACCACTGAGCCACCCAGGCGCCCATGATTGAGCTTTTTAAGTTTTGACAGTCTGCTGAGTAAAATACCATTCTCTTTATAATTAGCATTAATAAAGAGTGCAATAAATGCTGCTTTTCCACTTGTATATCCTTTTGTTGAATTACTTTATTGTTTCCTTTGATCATTTTCTGATTTGTGTTAATTTTTTCTTCGTGTGTTTAAAATCTGATAAAAATATATTGAATTAACATTTTCAAGGGCTTTATTCCTCAAGAGTGATTTCAGAAGCATAATAAAACCTAATGTTTTGACACATCAGGTGTGGAGTTGACTTTCACTCTTGGTGTTATCTTCCAGACTAAGGAGCAATAATGCATTGGCCCTTGTGGTTTTTTGTAAGTTCTTATCTAAATGTTCAATTTGGGCAGAGTAATTTGCAACATTGGCCCTTCTCCACCCTTCTTCTTCTTGGTAGGAAAGTGTCCAATGACTGTTGTAAATTCATCCTTTGACATGTATAAGACACTGGTTTTTAGTATATTCAAAAAATTTGGGTTACTGTCTCTTCTCTAATTCCATACCATTTTTGTGATCCCATAAAGAAACCCCATTCCATCATCAGGCACTAGCCACTCATTCTGTCCCCAGTTTATGGAAACTCACATACTTACTGACTTTCACTAGTCTGGATTTCACTAGTCTGGACATTTCAAGAAAGTGTATCATATAATACATGACCTTTTATATCTGGTTTCTTTCACATGCCATAAAGTTTTCAAGTTCAGCTATGTTGTAGCATATCAGAACTTCCTTTTATTTTTAGTGATTGGAATGTCATTGCACATATATATCTGAGTCTACTCTTGCACCTGGCAGTCAGGACTCTGGCCACAAGATCTTCTCCACTATATGGTAAAGACTCCTATTTTAAATCACAATTCCACAAATAGTATAGGCATGGCCAGGTCCTGCTATTTTATATTCCCCATAATTCATTTAGACTGTATTTTCTCTCTTGATAAATTTTATCAACTATTGCAGTAAAAGCTATTCATCTTCATTTCTAACACTGCTATATTAAAAATAAACTTTTGGGCACCTGGGTGGCTCAGTTGGTTAAGCAGCTGCCTTTGGCTTAGGTCATGATCCTGGGATATATCCTGCATCGGCCTCCCTGATGAGCAGGGAGTCTGCTTCTCCCTCTGATCCTCTCCCATCTCATGCTTTCTCTCTCTCTCTCTCTCTCTCTCTCTCTCATTCTCAAATAAATAAACAAAATCTTTAAAAATAATAAAAATCAAATTTTTGTTTCTGGTTTTTTCTAGGACACATGTAGAATGAAAAGCCACTTCTGAAAATTTGCACTCTGTACCTCCTATTACATTACTCCTAAGTAATTATTTCTATTAACATAGGATTTCTAAGGAATTGTATCTGTCACCAAATAAGGAGTCACTTTGTTTCTAAAAAAAATTGTATTCCCCTTTAGTTCTCACAGGTTTTAACTAAACAGTATCTAAGAATAATTTTGTCTCTAATATTCAATAGCATTATGATTCTATGAGGTTCAAAACTTTATTTCATTTCCCAAAGGTATCTTGTGAGTCATTCAATATGTTTATTATAATTCTCTACATAGAGAGTATTGCATCAATTTCAGAACCTGCTTACCTCACCTCAGCCTACTTAATAATCTGAGAACTATTTCTTCTGTTTTCTCTGAAAATATTTTATTTTATTTTGAGTTCATCTGGTGTTACTCTTTTGGGTGGTTGGAATTGTGATATACATTGTTTTCTGATTTACCTATTTATGCTGTGGTTGATTTCAATCTACCATGTGATGTCACTGAGTGCAGAGCTGGAAAGAGAAACAGCCAACTCCTCTAAGCCACTGTGAAGTAACTTAGCACACTAAGCAGCCATATTCTAGGATGAAGATAATTTTATGGCAGTTTAAAGGCAAGACGGGAGTCAGAGAGTCTTTCAATGCATAAAGAACATGTCTGCTAAATAATGCCAGATGCAATGACACAAGACAAAAACCATGTAACTCTAAGTCCATCATGTCTCTCAGGCAGATGTGTGTAATGCCTTCTTGTTAGACTTTTTCTTACACCACACAGATTCAGAATCTTTTCCTTTCGTCTTGATACCAAAGCTTAAAATCATAAACCTCTGCCTTTTTTGTTAACTAAATGAATACTGACCATAAATAATTCATAGGTGGGAAGTTGATATATATAAAGTAACTGGCACTAAAATCTGAAAAGGCATAATATCATTTCATGAGAACCCTAAATGAATAGGACAATTTCTTCTTTTATTTAAATGCAATTTTCCAACATATGATACATCATTAGTTTCAGATGTAGTGTTCAATAATTCATAGTTGCATATAACACCCAGTGCTCATCACATCATGTGTCCTCCTTAATGCACCCATTTACCCCATTCTCCCACCCACCTCCCCTTCAGCAACCCTCAGTTTGTTTCTCAGAGTTAAGAGTGTCTCATGGTTTGTCTCCCTTTCTGATTTCTTATCATTAAGTTTCCCCTCCATTCCCTTATGATCCTCTGAACTACTTTTTATATTCCACATATGAGTGAAACCATATGATAATTGTATTTCTTTGATTGACTTATTTTGCTTAGCATAATACCTGTGGTTCTATCCATGTCAATGCAAATGGTAGGTCTTCATCCTTTCTGATGGCTGAGTTATATTCCATTGTCTGTATAAACCACATCTTCATTCATTCATCTATTCAGCTATTCATCCATTCATCTATTCATAAGGACATCTCAGCTCCTTCCACCGTTTGGCTATTGTGGACATTGTTGCTATGAACATTGGAAGGCAGGTGCCCCTTCATTTCACTACATCTGTATCTTTGGGGTAAATGCCCAGTAGTGCAACTGTTGGGTCATAGGGTAGCTCTATTTTTAACATCTTGAGGAATCTCCATACTGCTTTCCAGAGTGGCTGAATCAGTTTGCATTCCCACCAACAGTGTAAGAGAGTTTAATTTCTATACCACATGGAAATATTCCATTTGGTTCTTGGTCAGCATGTCTATACTGATTAGTCTGAATAATTTGAGATGTTTTCATTCCCTTCATTGGCTCATTATTTTGTATAAAATTGTCATTGACTGTGTTATCTTGGGACATGGTCTTTTCTTAGAAGTTTTTGAAAGGATGGTCAGTTTGGCTCCTAGTCCCCAAGGACACCAGGATTTGAGAGTTTTTATTAGATGCAGATCTGCTATGAGACAAATTCTCCTGGGTTTCAAACCATATTGTGCCAACCTTACCCCAGGCTAATTTAAATCTCATCAGCGCCTGGTGCAAAAAATCACCCAGGTGGCTCCTATAGTACAAGACAGCCATCTTCACTATCTGAAACACCAAAAGACTTTCACTCTGTGGCTTCTACATATGTTACCACAGATGATTCCGGGTAAGTCTTTGAGCCTTAGATTCTCTACTGAGTGTAGGAAAATGGAGGAACAACACACTTTTATGATCCAAGAAGATGGCAGGATGATAAAAAAGCAACAGAGTCTTATAGTAGCTGATTTTTCAAACATGAAGAATATTTTGTTTCATGTTTGCTGTTCAGAATGTTTCTGAATCAGTTATTCACACAATGGGTAATAGATTTTAAAGTAGGCCTAACAAAAGGAAGATGCTAGAGAAGGATCTAGGCGAATAAACATATAAAAAACTTTGTTTTGAGAGTCTCTCCCTCTGGGCTTGAGGCAAATATCAAAGGGTGAATACCAGAGACTTTGCGCAGGGAAAGATTTCCTGAGATTGTAGGGAGAATAGATTTAGACCTAAATTCCTTAATTCGTTTAGGTTCTGGGAATCAGCTTGAGTCAGAATAAGAATTATCAGGAACATTAATGGTTCAGGGTTGATGCTGAATATGACACCCATGATTTTTTTTTTCCTGGCCCGTGAACTTCAAGGGTTTAAGTTATGTCTTCTCCCTCTTATAAAAATTTGCGTATCTGTATACACAGTTGTTTCAAACTTATCCTTGTCATTCAGTGTCGTATTCAGCCAAGAAGATCTTTGTCTCACCTCCCATGATTTCCGCTCCATCAAGTCAACAAGCAGCATAGATATTGCTCCCTTATTAATCTCCCGATGTGGCCAGGTTACTTCATCCTATCCCATCAGGACTATCACAAGTGTCCTTCTAACTTAACCTCCCTATGCCAACTCTCATCTTCTTAAGCCATTTATCAATCTGCTAGCAGAGTGGATTTTTAGAGGCAAAAAAAAAAAAAAGTCCTTATTATCCCATCTAAGATTTTGAAATTATTATTATAAAATTGAAACCTTACATTTGTTTTTCTTCCCTTTTTCTTAGCCCCAACAGCCATCATCTCTCCTTATGTAACATTTCATTTATGAAAATTACTTGTTGATTTGCAATCCCACTGTACATTTCCTGCTTCTTTGATTTTGTCCAAAGTATTTCCTCCGGGAATGCCCTTCCATCTCTTTTAACTGGCTAAGACCCATAGAAGAATGATTCCCCGTGTTAGCCAGATTTATCCTGTCTATTTTGAATAAAGCTACAAAATGTTGATTCTCATTTAACTGAAGACTATCCCTACCCACACATGCAAGTGATGTTTGGCAATGCCTGAGACATTTTTTATTTCCATGACAAGAAAGAACAACTGCCATCTGATGGGTAGGAGTAAGTGATGCTGCTAAGTCTCCTACAATATAGAGAATTGCCCCAGGACACAAAATTTGTCTGACTAAAAAATGCCAGTTGTACTGAGAAGGAGAAAATCTTCTTTAGAAGAGTATCAAATAGACCTATGAAGTTGGAATATAAACCTATCAGGAAAATGAAACAAGATGGGATTGGGAGGGAGACAAACCATAAAACATACTTAAACTCACAAAACAAACTGAGGGTTGCTTGGGAGTGGAGGGATAAGGATAGGGTGGTTGGGTTGTGGACATTGGGGAGGTATGTGCTATGGTGAGTGCTGTGAAATGTGTAACCCTGATGATTCACAGACCTGTACCCATGGGGCAAATAATACATTATATATTAATAAAAATAATTTTTAAAAAAGTAACTACCTTTTTCACGTGTTTTTTCTTCTGTTTGGTTGAAGGCATGCTTTTCTATTTTATTAACCTACTCTTTTTTTAAATTTTTTTTATTTTTTATAAACATATAATATATTTTTAACCCCAGGGGTACAGGTCTGTGTAACCTGCTCTTTGTTTTCTTTCTTCCTCTTTTCTTGCTCTCCTTCTGATTACTTATGATGTATACTGCTGTCAAGCTTCAGTTTGCACACTATTCTGTAAGGATTCTCTAGGGCAACTTTGAGCCACGTGACCCTGTTAAGTCTCCCAAATGAACATTCCTGATAGGCAGTAGCACACACTTTTGAGCCAAATTTCAGAGACTGTTAGCCAGTATATGGATGATATGGCATTGAAAATGTGGTCTTGGGAGCCTGCTTCCCTTCCTCTCTCTGCCTGCCTCTCTGCCTACCTGTGATCTCTGTCTGTCAAATAAATAAATAAAATCTTAAAAAAAAAAGAAAATGTGGTTTTATATCAGACATGTAGCATATTTTAAACATGTATGTAATGTATGTATTATAATTGACAAAAATAAGGAAGGCATACAGAGAGTTTTTTCCATCAGAATTTAAACAGACAGACACTGATTAAAACTTGCTGTATGTTTTTGTACAACTTTCTGGATGTAGTTAAACACTGCTATATATTCCATATCCCTACTAAAGTATAATGATAAAATCTCAGATAACACACACTATTTTTTGTTCTTTCTACATCAAAGTGCCATGGAATTTGGATCCAAGTATATTCACCTATTACAACAAAGAGTCTTAGTTTTTCATTAATATAATGTAGGGATAACATCAATATCATAGATTAATAAGATAAAATACCATAAAATGTCTGAAGATTTTATGAAGATGAATGATATGGTACATATTTAATAAATGGTTGGTATTAGTTTTGAATTTTGGGCACTCAGCAAAATTTAGATTCTTCAAAAATATGGAATAAATATATTATTCATATTCTCTAATTACTTCAAAAATACTTGGAACATAGTGAATCCTTAATTATTGTGTATTGATTGAAATCATTAGGATATAAACTTCTGATTTTGGGATCGTAATGTTATTTGAGGAGGATTTGAGGAAGATCTAGTTTGGCACACTGTATATTTGCTAAAAAGAAGAATTCAGAAACAAAGGGTCTCAGAAAGGAAAGCCTCTTTTAGAGTTGAATACATTTGAAGAAAAGGAATGCATCTGCAGTTGACCTGAGTTGCATTCTAGGTAAACTTACATGGTTAGAGATAATCTAAATTCATAGATAATCTCTGTTATATAAAATATTTAAGAGTCAATGCTTTTTCAGGCTTAGGGAGGTAATGATGGTTATTAATAGGGAGAGAGAAGAGCAGAGAACACAAATTGGCACTTGAGATTAAATATAAAAGATGTGAAAATGGCAGGGCATAGTAAGAACAAGATCTGATGGGGACTGCCGAAGAAAAGTCAGGATTGACTTATCTTCAGAGAGAATAAATTAGAAAATTCGCATGATATATGGATGAGTTTGAGGGGAAAAAAAAATAGAAACTTTGACAAATTAAGTCGGAAACATTCTGAAATTATTGGAGAGGAATTAGACTATGAAGACACTGTCCTGAGAAGTCAAGCTGGTGAGTGCAAAAGTGAAAAATATTCTGGTCAAATTCGTCTTCTGATTATGAGTTGCTGCATTTCTACCAGCGTTGTGGATGCTTTATGTTAGCCCACTTGGAGTCCAGTTCTTAAAATGTGTATTCTCTGTATTAACTTTTTTTTTCTCAATGCCAATTTTCAGGTCACAAAATAAGCACAGGTGATGAGGAATAAACATAAGATAAAAAGTATCTGTTTGGTCCACTAGACACAGACTAGAAAGAAACCATCCGATCCATTTAATATTTGTCATTGAAAATGATTAAGGCATGCAGAATCACAGAACCTGATGGTTGTTCTTACAATGACTTTATGAAAAAAAGAAAATTTGAAAGGAGTCATTAAAGGAAAAAACAAGATGGATAATATTCCATTGCACATATATAGCACACCTTCTTTATCCATTCATATGCTGATGGGCACATCTCAAGGTTGTTTCCGTATCTTGGAAATAATGCTGCAATATCTTGTTGTTTCCATATCTTGGTAAATAATGCTGCAATAAACACTAGATTGCATATGTCTCTCCAATATTCTGTTTTTCTGTCCTTTGGACATATATCCAGAAGTGGAATTGCCAGGTTATGTGTAGACCCTTTTTTAAAAATTTTCACTGATCCTTCATATTGCTTTCCATAGTGGCTGCATTACCACCAACTAAGCACAATGGTTCCCTTCTCATAAAATCCCCCCATGACTTATTATCTCTTGACTTCTTAATGATAGGTCTTATAACAGGAGTCCGGTGATATCACATTGTGGTATTGACTTATATTTGTCAGATTATTTATTTAGACATGAGAAAGAAGGAAATCCTCTTATTTCTGACAATAGTAATAAACTTTAAGTACATATGCTGTGAGAATAGTCAAAGAGACAAAGGCAAATAATGTATGATAACACATATATAAGTGTAATCTTAAAACAGCTGAATTCCGTATGATTCCACATATATGGATTAAAAAAAAAAAACAAAGCAAATGCATAAACAAATAAGAAGCAAAAACAGATCCACAAATACAGAGAATTAACTGATTAACTGATGGTTGTTAGAGAGGCAGGATTTTGATGGTGGCCAATTTGGTGAAGGGGAATGGGAGACACAGGTTTGCAATGATGGGATGAGTAAATTACATGGATTAAAAAGTACAGCATAGGGACTATAGTCAGTGGTTTGTAATAGGTTGTATGATGACATGTAGTAGCAACATTAGTGGTGAGCACAGCATAGTATATGTATAGACTTGTTGAATTACTATGTTGTGTATCTAAAACTAAAGTATTATCTTTTATCAACTACATTTCAATAACAACAAATAGCCAAACTCATAAAAAAAGATACAGTTGTGGGTACTAGGGGCTGAAGGGTGGGGAAACACAGGAGATATTTTATTAGTAGATAAATAAGTCCGAGATCTAATGCACAGGATGGTAACTATAAATAATAATATTATATCAAAAGCATCAAACTTGCTAAGAGACTAGATCTTAAATATTTCTACTATAAAAAAGAAAACAGAATTATGTGATGTGATAGAGTGTTAGCTAAACTATATTGGCACTCATATTGCAATATGTGAATGTATCAAATCAACATGTACCTTAAGCTTAGAAAATGTTCAATGTCACCTATAATTCAATAATAAGTAAAGGAATGAGATTACCATACTTTATCTAAATAAATTATGCTTTGGTAAAATAAAGCATGTAGTCTTATTTTTAATTTTGATAAATAAAGGAAGGAGAAGATAGAATATGCTTTACTTAACTAAAGTATACTTTGCTAAATAATTTCTCTTTATTTTTTATTCTCGTAGTCTTGATGAGGAATAGAAGATGAAACAGCAACACCACTACTTGATTCTACAGACCAAATCATCATGCTCATACCCAATGGTTCCATCTTCATGCCCCCCGTCCTGACACTCACTGGCATTCCTGGGCTGGAGTCAGTGCAGCATTGGATTGGGATTCCATTCTGTGTCATGTATTTCATTGCTGTGATTGGGAATTCCCTAATTTTGGGTATAATCAAATATGAGCACAACCTCCATAAGCCCATGTACATATTTTTGGCCATGCTGGGGGCCACGGACATTGCACTTAGCACCTGCATTCTTCCCAAAATGTTAGGCATCTTCTGGTTCCATTTGCCAGAGATTTCCTTTGAAGCCTGCCTTTTACAAATGTGGTTTATTCACTCATTCCAGGCAGTTGAATCAGGCATCCTAATGGCAATGGCCCTAGATCGATATGTGGCTATCTGTGACCCCCTGAGACATACCACTATCTTCTCCCAACAACTCTTGATTCACATTGCAGTTGCGGTGACACTCAGGGCTGGTATTCTTGTAGCACCATGCCTGGTGCTCATCAAATGTCGTCTTAAACTCTACCGAACCACAGTGATCTCCCACACTTATTGTGAACACATGGCCATCGTGAAGCTGGCCATTGAAGATGTCCACATCAACAAGATATATGGTCTTTTTGTTGCCTTCAGTATCTTAGGGTTTGACATAATCTTCATCACCTTGTCTTACATTCAAATCTTTATCACTGTGTTTCAGTTGCCCCAGAAGGAGGCACGATTCAAGGCCTTTAATACCTGCATCGCACACATCTGTGTCTTCTTACAGTTCTACCTCCTTGCTTTCTTCTCCTTCTTCACACATAGGTTTGGTGCTCACATACCACCATATGTTCATATCCTCTTATCAAACCTGTACTTGTTAGTCCCTCCTTTCCTCAACCCTATAGTCTATGGTGTGAAGACCAAACAAATTCGTGACCATGTCCTGAAAATATTGTTTTCCAAAACAATTCTTAATCACTAGTAGCTCCTTGTACAGGCATTTTAGGTTGATTCAGAGTAGCAAAATGAACATGGCAAAAATTAAATCCTCTCTAAATATGTATATTCCAAAAAAAAAAAACTTTCACTCTCAGATGCTCATAACTGAAGCAGGTTTTAAAAAAAAATCATTAAATACATAAGAACTATGGTTTGCCACTTACATAAAGAACAAAAGTCTCTTATGCTGACATTTCAAGCAGTTCCAGTTTTTCTTCTGTTTCTGTCTGTGTGCTTAAATTTTGAAGTTCCTCTCTGGCAACAGATCTACACAGAAATAAAATGAAAAAACATCACTTGATTGTAATTTCCAAGGACCAAGTCACACCTCAGTATTCTTCAACTGCTAACCCAAAACATAGCTACAATTCTGGCTAGGTCTCATTTTCAATATCAGAGCACCCAAATATGTGAAGCAAATGTTAATACAACTGAAGGGCTAAATAGACAGCAACACAAAAATAGTAGGGGAGTTCAGTACTCTCCTTCCAACAATGGGTAGAATATGCAGGCAGAAGTTCAGTTAGAAACTGGAGACTTGAACACTATGCACCAAAGGGATCTAACATGCACATACAAAATATTTCCCCAACAACATCAATACATATGCTTCACTAGTGTACAAGAAACCTTTTCTAGGATAGATCACATATGTGATCACAGAGAATGTCTTAAATATTTAAGAAGATTGAAATAATACTGGGTATCTTTTCTGATTACAATATAATGAAAATAGAAATCAATAGCAGGAGAAAAACTTAAGAAAATATTCATAAATAAATATGTACTTATTTATTGAAGAACTGATGGCTCATGGCTTAGAGAAGAAACACAAGGGGTGATTAGAAAATCTCTTAAGAATAGCAGACAGAATGGGAGAAGATATTTGCAAATGACATATCAGATAAAGGTCTAGTATCCAAAATCTATAAAGAACTTATCAAACTCAACACCCAAAGTAAAATAATCCAATCAAGAAATGGACAGAAGACATGAACAGACCTTTCTCCAAAGAGGACATCCAAATGGCCAACAGACACATGAAAAAGTGTTCCACATCAATCGGTATCAGAGAAATACAAATCAAAACCACAATGAGATACCACCACACACCAGTCAGAAAATTAACAAAAATTAACAAGGCAGGAAATGACAGATGTGGGAAAGGATGTGGAGAAAGGGGAACCCTTCTACACTGTTGGTGGGAATGCAAGTTGGTACAGCCACTCTGGAAAACAGTATGGAGGTTCCTCAAAAGGTTGAAAATAAAGATTCCTTATGATGCAGAAATTGCATTACTGGGAATTTACCCCAAAGATACAAATGTAGTGATCTAAAGGAGCACATGCACCCCAATGTTTATATATACTATGGAAAGAGCCCGGATGTCCATTGACAGGTGAATGGATAAAGAAGATTTTTTTTAAAGATTTAATTTATTTATCTTACAGAGAGACAGCATGCACAAGTAGGCAGAGTGACAGGCAAAGGGAGAGGGAGAAGCAGGCTTCCTGCTGAATAGGAAGCCCAACATGGGACTCGATTCCGGGACCCCAGGATCATGACTGAGCCTGAAGGCAGGTGCTTAACTGACTGAGCCACCCAGGCTCCCCAAGATATTTTACATATATATATATTATATATATATATATAATATATATATAATATTCATATATGTATGAATATTATACAGCCATCAGTAAATGAATTCATTTTTTTTTCTTTTTTTTTAAGATTTTTTATTTATTTATTTGACAGAGAGAAATCACAAGTAGGCAGAGAGGCAGGCAGAGAGAGAGGAGGAAGCAGGCTCCCTGCTGAGCAGAAAGCCCGATGTGGGGCTTGAACCCAGGACCTGGGATCATGACCTGAGCCGAAGGCAGCGGCTTAACCCACTGAGCCACCCAGGTGCCCCCAGTAAATGAATTCTTGCCATTTGCAATGACATGAATGGAACTAGAGGGTATAAAGCCAAGTGAAATAAGTCAATGAGAGAAAGATAATTATCATATGATCTCAGTGATATGCGGAATTTAAGAAACACAGCAGAGGATCATAGGAGAAAAATGAAACAAGATGAAACTAGAGAGGGAGACAAACCATAAGAGATTCTTAATCTCACCAAACAAACAAATATTCTGGAGTGGTGGGGGGATAAGGTGGCTGAGTGATGGATGTTGGGGAGGTTATGTGTTATGGTGACTGCTGGGTGTTGTGTAATACTGATGAATCACAGACATGTACCCCTAAAACAAATAATACATTATATGTTAATTAAAAAAAGAATAATGAAATGAAAACACATCAAACTAAAAGCCTATGGGATGCAACAAAATTAGTACTAAGTTGGAATTTAATAAGAATAAATGTCTACATTCAAAAGATAAAAGAACTCAAATAAATAATCTAACTTTACACCAAAGAACTAGTAAAAGAAGAACAAACTAAACCAAAATTAACAGAAGTGAAATAAGATTAGAGCAGAAATAAACATAATAGAGAATTGAAAAACAATGGAGAAGAAACAACAGAAGAAGTTGTTTATTTTGAAAAGATTAATATAGTTGACAAACCTTTAATTAAACCCAAAAAGAGAGACAAGACTGAAATAAGTACATCATAAGTAAAAAAGGAGACATTACAACTGAGAGTACACACACACACGCGTGTGCACACACACACACACACTCTTAAGAGACCCTGGTGAAAGGCAATATGCCCACAAATTGGATAAGCTGCGGAATACAGCTGAGTTTTTGTTTTTTAAGCCACAATTAAAAAAAAATGTCATGGGAGTTATTTTTCTTGAAGAAAGGATGACTGTGAAGGAGACTATTAAGGACTAGGGAGAGGTTGTTCATTCTAGGGTACAAGTAAGCTTTTAGTCCTCATTCAGGGGCTTAGTGATTTATGTCTACCTCATGACAATTATTTAAGCTGGACAACATATGATTTTTGTTTGTATGTTAGAATTTGGTAAAAGATTTTCAAAATAAATAAATAATTGCTCAGTAACAACATGAAACAAAAGAAAAAGAAAAAAAAGGATATACTAATACTCATTGAGCATGAAAGGATCCCAAGAGATGTTAATATGAAATGCACTGGGAATTCTGGATCAGATTCTGGGTAAGAAAAAATTTACCTTGGAAAAGTCATTCTTTGAATTATTGTCTAAATGTGAACATGGACTTTAGATTAGGTGATAGTATTATTTCAATATTAGTGCCCTGATCTTGATTATAATAGTTATGCAGTAGAATATCCATGTCCTTGGTCAAGAACGTAGAACAATTTAGGAGTAATCCATGTCTACAAGGTACTCATAAACATTGCACAAAGAAATTATCTAGCAAATCATAAAACAAAATGGGGCCAAATGGAAATGATATAAAAAACTGGGTAAATGTTATCAGGGATTTCCTTGAGTGATTCTTGCACAATTCTGTACATTTCAAATTATAGTAATCTAAAACTTTTCAAAAAACAGCCTTGTTGAAAATTTTCTTAACTCAGGAAAGTGTACAACACCTACTTACTAGTCCATTCCAGAAATATAATCATTGCTTCTGTTGTTGGGCTCTTCTGTAGACATACTCCATTACCAACCCTAGAGACTATGTCTTAACCCCAAAATATGACCTCTCTTTTATATCAGTACTTATTCCCATTTTAATCTTTCATGAAATCTTATGAGAAATAAAATATTTTTCATGACACCTTTATTGGCATTTCTGTTATATGTCTTAATTCTGAAAGTTATGAAAATTAGCTTTCTAAATTTGAAACTGGTCTGTCATCTTGTATATTATGTAAAAATCATTTTCAAGTTGTTTTAAATTTCTTGCCTTTTTAATAGAAAATAAGTGTTTAATGCATCTGCGGACTTTTCTATTGTGTATGCTAACATGTATGCATTTTTGCTAACCAAACTGCTGTTAAACTTTTCAAATTTAGTGAAGAATGTCCTTTCATTAAGTAACATTGATAATTTCTTTCATTTTGTATACCCCTTCTAAAACTTTCACAACAGATATCACATACACTTCCCCTTCCATTTCTTCTTTATGCAACTGCTTCTTTCCCCTAGATCATGTGAAATTTCTTTGTGCTCATGACCTGGATAACACACAACACATTTTAGTAATAAATGTATATTGAGTGAAAGAATGAGAGAATAAATACACATTACTTTTTCAACTCACATAATAAATAAACATTAAGTCTCACAATAGCATTATTTCCAAATTTTCCAGTTGGAAGAACAAGTAGAGGAAGAGGTGTTCCAAACTCAAATAACTTACTGACATCACATTTTATTAACTACTCCAAATAACTTAACCACATTATATTTTATTGACAGCAATAGCTCTACATCCTAATTTTAAGTTCAAAAACATCAATAAAGTTATGTATTTGTTTCATAAAAGCTTTATCCAGTGTACCATACTGAGTAATTTTATAGGTGAAGATCTCTTATCCACAGAACAAGTATCTGAAGGTAGAGATATGGAAACAGAGACATGGAGAAGCCAAGTATATTGTTCCCAGTACAGAGCTTAGTAGTGGAAGAATCTGGATACAAAACTTGACAGTCCAATTCAAAACTGATTTTTAAGCAACTATACAACCAGTGGTCTCATAACTGGAAAAGAAAAACCATTTAATTTGAAATGTGAAGGCTATCAGAGAATTGTATAAACCAGTTTCTGTTTTGAGACTCAGTGAAAAAGCGTCACAAGGATGTTTATTTACATAGATCTCATGGCAATGGAGCAGGTCTACTTGTACATGTGCTTTACATGATCTCCAAGTGAGTACAGCAGAAAATTACAAACTGAACTCATCAAAATATAATTTATATATATGAATTTGTCTGCCTTTACTTTGTAGGGGAAGAGAAAAGAAGAGAGCAGGGAGAAGAGAGCAATGTGCCAATTTTAGAAACTATTTCTGAGACATTAAAGTGTGTATGGTCCCTAGAGGGCTCATTCTGAGCTCCTGAGTCCCTGGGGGCTTCGGCTAGTGGCAAGGAAATCTCTTAGTCCATGTTCAGATCCTCTCCTCCTCCACATTCACTGGGGAACATTACAATTGGTGGCCAGCAATTTTCTTCTACAATCAAGCTCAATAAATTTATGCTACTGCCTCAGCATGATACTGACTTTGCTACAAATCTTGTTAGAGATGAACACGCGAACTTGATCTCAGACAGAAATATAGTAGAGGGAGCAAGGCTGTTTTTCAGGGATGGAAGAAAAGCAGGAAAGGCTATCCCAGACATCTCCATATATTGGCAGATGGCCCAGCAACAAAAGGATCAGAGTTCATGATATTGACAATGATGATGGCTGTTACTGAGGGTGCAAACAGAAAGAGGGGTCATTGCCCAGCACAAGATACCAGGCAACGAGACCAGAATCTCAAGAGGAATAAAGGTGGATGAGAGGTAAGCAATGAGGGATAGTGCTATGAAGACTGACAATGGTCTCCAGGTGTCTGGTAAGAGCAGAACTGGCTCCCAACAACAAAGGATAAGGAAGTCTCACTATCCCTAAGTTTACCCCATACTGTTTCTCTACCAGCTTTTCCAAAGATAGGCACATCATCCCACCTCCCCTGTACTCACATAGGTCCTCTTCCATCTACCTTCCCACCATCTGTACCTGTCAGGTACTACTCCCATGGCAGCTCCCTTCTCTTAAATAAGTCAGGCAATGTGATTTTTTACTAAAGGATTCCTATTCTAATTCTGATTAATGTAGAAACAAAAAGTTAATGAAACAATCCATGATCTATGAACCTGTAGAATGGAACACTGAGGAGCAAAGCTTTGAAAATCAAGGATTTGGTTGACTAACTGGTCTTTTCTAAATATATATCTGCTAACATAAACTCTCTTCACAGAATGGCCCTTGTTGACTGGGTTCCTTCATCTGAGATTCAGTCACAAAAATCACAGCTCTTCCTGCATTATTGGCATATTTGGTGACATTAATATATGATTAGATGATCCTGAGCTTGCTGACATAAAGCAATAGTGTTGGAGAGTCTAGGAAAGCATAATTGAACCTTTTTTTTTAACAGTCTAACAATTTCTTTCTTTTACAGCTTGAGAATTTCTTGATTCAATATATGCAATTTTTAAAAAGCAATGTTTTTGTTTGTTTGTTTGTTTGTTTACATAGTGACTTCATTCAGATTATTGGCTATTCAAGATACTTCTAACTCCATTTTTCCATAGGAGCAATTGTTTATAGTTAAAAAATTGTTTATCTGCACTTGGAAGAAAATGTTAATATATATATTTTTAGTTTTTTTATTATGCTCATTTAGCCAATATATAGTACATCATTAGTTTTCAATGGAGTGTTCAATGATTCATATTTGCATATAATACCCAGTGCTCAGCACAACACATGCCCTCCTTAATACCCATCACCTGGCTACCACAATCCTACACTCCCCTCCCTTCTGTAACCCTCAATTTGTTTCCCAGAGTCCAGAGTCTCTCATGGTTTGTTTCTCTCTCTGATTTTTTATCCTTCAGTTTCCCCTCTCTTCCCCAATGGTCCTCTGAGCTACTCCTTATATTCCACATATGAGTGAAACCATATGATAATTGTCTTTCTCCAGTTGACTTATTTCACTTAGCATAATCCCCTCCAGTTCCATCCACGTCAATGTAAATGGTAGGTATTCATCTTTTCTGAAGGCTAAGTAATATTCCATTGTATATATGAACCACAACCACATATCCATTCATCTGTTGAAAGACATCATGGCTCCTTGCACAGTTTGGCTCTTGTGGACATTACTGCTATGAACGCTGGAGTGAAGGTGCCCCTTCTTTACACCATATCTATATCTTTGGGGTGAATACCCAAAGTGCAATTGACGGGTCATAGGGTAGCTCTATCTTTAACTTCCTCAGGATCCTCCATACTATTTTCCAGATTGGCTATACCAGCTTGCATTCACACCCACAGTGTAAGAGGGTTTCTCTTTCTCCAAATCCTCGTCAACATTTGTTGTTTCCTGCCTTGTTAATTTTTGCCATCCTAACTGGTGTAAGGTTGTATGTATCTCATTCTGGTTTTGATTTGTATTTCCCTAATGACAAGTGATGTGGAGCATTTTTTCATGTGTCTGTTACCCATTTGTATGTCTGCTTTGAAGGAAGTGTCTGTTCATGTCTTCTACCCATTTTTTTGACTTGAATATTTGTTTTTTGGGGTGTTGAATTTGAGAAGTTCTTTATAGATCTTGGATATCAGCCTCTTGTCTGTAGTGTCATTTGCAAATATCTTCTCCCATTCCGTGGGTTGCCTCTTTGTTTTATTGACTGTTTCCTTTGCTGTGCAGAAGCTTTTTATCTTGGTGAAGTCCCAAAAGTTCATTTTTGCTTTTGTTTCCCTTGCCTTTGGAGATACATCTTGAAAGAAGTTGCTGTGGCTGATGTGGAAGAGGCTACCCATGTTCTCCTCTAGGATTTTGATGGATTCCTGTCACATATTGAAGTCTTTCATCCATTTTGAGTTTATCATTGTGTATGGTGTAAGAGAATGGTCCAATTTGATTCTTCTGAATGTGACTATACAATTTTCCCAGCACCATTTACTAAAGAGACTGTCTTTTTTCCATTGGATATTTTTTTTCTGATTTGCCAATGATTAGTTGACCATAGAGCTAAAGGTCCATTTCTGGTGTCTCTATTCTTTTCCATTGATGTATGTGCTTGTTTTTGTGCCAGTATCAAGCTGTCTTGATGATCACAGCTTTGTAATATAGCCTGAAATCAGGCATTGTGATGTCCCTAGCTTTGGATTTCTTTTTCAACATTCCCCTGGGGATTTGGGGTCCTTTCTGGTTCCATACAAATTTGAAGATCGTTTGTTCCAGTTCTGTGAAAAATGTTGAAGGTATTTTGATAGGGACTGTATTGAATGTATAGATTGCTCTGGGCAGCACAGACATTTTAGGAATACTTAGTCTTCCAATCTATGAGCATGGAATATTTTTCCATCTTTTTGTGTCTTCCTCAATTTCTTTCATAAGTGTTCTGTAGTTTCTAGAGTGAAGATCCTTTACCTCTTTGGTTAGGTTTATTTCTAGGTATCTTATGGTTTTTGGTGCTATTGTAAATGGAATTGATTCCTTAAGTTCTCTTTTTTCAGTTAGTATATATAAATGCAGCTGATTTCTATGCATTCTTTTTGTATCCTGCTGTATGAGTTCTGGAAATTTGGGGCTGGAGTCTTTTGGGTTTCCCCATAAAGTATCATGTCATCTGTGAAGAGAGAGAATTTAACTGCTTCTTTGCCAATTTCAATTTTTTTCTAATCTTTTTGTTGTCTGATTGCTGAGGCTAGAACTTCCAGTACTATTTTGAACAATAATGGTGAGATTGGACATCCCTGTCGTGTTTCTGACCTTAGAAGCTAAGAGCTTTTCCCTATTGAGAATTATATTCATTGTGGGCTTTTCATAGATGGCATTTATGATATTGAGGTATGCTGCCTCTATCCCTACACTTTGAAGAGTTTTAATCAGGAAAGGATGCTGTATTTTGTCAAGTGCTTTTTTCTGCGTCAGTTGAGAGGATCTTATGGTAACCTATTGTGTTGATTGATTTATGAATATTGAACCACTCTTGTCATCCCAGGGATAAACCCCACCTGGTCATGATGGGTAATCTGTTAATGTACTGTTGGATCCTATCGGCTAGGATAGTATTTTGAGTATTTTGAGTATTTTGGCATCCATGTTCAATAGGGATAGAGGACTTTAATTCTTTTTAAGGGTCTTTGCCTGGTTGTGGGAGCAAGGTAATGCTGGCATCATAGAAGGAATTTGGAAGTTTTTCTTCTGTTTCTATTTTTTGAAACAGCTTCAGTAGAATAAGTATTTTTTTTTTTCTTTGAATGTTTGGTAGAATTCCTCTGGGAAGCCATCTGGCCCTGGACTCTTGTGTTTTGGGAAATTTTTGATTACTGCTTCAATATCATCACTGGCTATTGGTCTATTCAAGTTGTTGATTTCTACCTATTTTAGTCTTGACACTTTATAAGTTTCCAGAAAGTCTTCCTTTTCTTCCAGATTGCTTAATTTATTGGCTTATAGTTGCTCGTAGTAGTTTCTAATAATTGTTTCTATTTCCTTGATGTTAGTTATGATTTCTTCCTTTTCAGTCATGATTTTATTAATTTTGGTCCTTTCCCTTTTCTTTTGGATACATCTGGGGAGAGGTTTAATGATCTTACTAATTCTTTCAAAGAACCAGCTTCTAGTTTTGTTGATCTGTTCTGTTTTTCTGGTTTCTTTCACTAATCTCTACTCTAAAAGATTTTATTTATTTATTTGACAGATAGAGATCACAAGTAGGCAGAGAGGCAGGCAGAGAGAGAGGAGGAAGCAGGCTCCCTGCTGAGCAGAGAGCCCTATGTGGGGCTCAATCCCAGGACTCTGTGATCATCACCTGAGCTGAAGGCAGAGGCTTAACCCACTGAGCCACCCAAGCACCCCTTGATCTCTACTCTAATATTCATTATTTTTCTTCTCCTGCTTGGTGTATGCTTTATTTCCCATTCTTTCTCCAGATCCTTTAGGTGTAAGGTTAGTCTGTGCATTTGGGAGTTTTCCAATTTTTTGAGAGCTGCTCAGATGGCTATGTATTTCCCCCTTCGGATGCCTTTGCAGTATCCCATAGGTTTTGGACTACTGTGTTTTGATTCTCATTAATTTCTATGAATTGTTTAAATTCTTTAATTTCTTGGTTGACCCAATCATTCTTTATGCAGGGAATAATCTCAATCTTTTGGTATGGGTTGATATTTGATTTGTGACCCAGTATGTGGTCTTTTTTTGTTTTTGTTTTTGAAAAAAAATCCTTTTTACTTAAAATATGTCAAATATGTCTCATAGGTATTTCCTATTTTTTATATTGGACAAACTAAATTTTATTTTATTTTGTTTTTTTTTAATTTAATTTAATTTAATTTTTTCAGTGTTCCAGGATTCATTGTTTATGCACCACACCCAGTGCTCCATGCAATACGTGCCCTCCTTCATACCCATCACCAGGCTCACCCATCCCCCCACCCCCCTCACTCTAAAACCCTCAGTTTGTTTCTCAGAGTCCACAGTCTCTCATGTTTCAGCTCCCTCTCTGATTTCTCCCACTTCACTTTTCCTTTCCTTCTGTGGTCTTTTCTGGAGAAAGTTCCATGTGCACTCAAGAAGAATGAGTATTCTGTTGTTTTAGGATGGAATGTTCTGTATATATCTACCAAGTCCATCTGGTTCAATGTGTTATTCAAATCCCTTCTTTCTCCATTCATCTGCTTAGATGACCTGTTCATTGCTGTGAGTGGAGTGTTGAGACCTCTTATAAAGTATTATTATCAATATGTTTCTTTATTTCAGTTATTAATTGGTTTATATAATTGGCTGTTCCTATGTTGGGGGCATAAATATTTACAATTGTTCAATTTTCTTGTTGGATAGACCCTTTTAATAATATAGTGTCCCTCTACGTCTTTTATTATGGCCTTTGTTTTAAAATCTAATTTGTCTGATATGACTATTGCTACCTATGCTTTCTTTTGAGGTCCATAAGCATGGCAAGTGTTTGTCCATACCCTCACTTTTAATCTGGAGGTATCTTTAGGTTCAAAATTAATCTCTTGTAGATAGCACATAGATAGGTCTTGCTTTTTTATTCCTGCAGTCCTGTCTGTGTCTTCTTATGGGAACATTCAGCCCATTTACATCAGAGTTACTATTTAAAGTTATGAACTTAGTGCCATTTTATTGCCTGTAAAGTTCCTGTTTGTATAAATTTTCTGTTTATTTCTGGTCTTTTTGCCTCTTGGGGTCTCTCCATCCATTCTGAATGACAGCCTTGCTGGATAAAGTATTCTTGACTGCATGTTCTTTTCATTTAGTACCCTGAGTATGTCTTGTAAGCCCTTTCAGGCTTGCTGGGTTTCCGTGGACGGGTCTGATGTTATTTTCATGTTCCTTCCTCCATATGTAAGGAACCTCACCTCCCTGGCTGTTCTCACAGTTGTTTCCTTGGCTGTAAAATTTGCAAGCTTCACTATTATATGCCAGACTGTTGATCTATTTTTATTGCTTTTTGAGAGGGGTTCTTTCTGCCTATTGGACTATAAAGCCTGTTTCCTTCCCCAGATTAGGGAATTTATCAGCTATGACTTGCTCAAATATACCTTCTAACCCTCTGTCTCTTTCTATCTCTCCACCCCCTTGGGAACCCCAATAATTCTGGTATTGGAACATTTCATGGCATCATTAATCTCTTCAATTCTTTTCTCATGTGCTACTAGCAGCCTATCTCAGTCCACTTCCTTTTTCCATCAGCTTATCTTCTAGATCATTACTTTTCTCTTTTGTTGTTGTTGGGGGTTCCTCCTTCTAATCATTCTGTCAAGGGATGGTTGAATGAATGAACAGAGTCCAAAATATCAACCATGACCCAAGTATCATGCACACACACTCTAGCAAAATCTGGAGTGGTCAGAAGACACCACCATTTAAAAAAAAAAAAAAGAAAAGAAAAGAAAAGAAAAAGAAAGAAAGCCATAATGAAACACGAGAATAAAATTTATAAAATTTTAAAAATTTATAAAGTAGAGGGTGAAGGGAAAGAGTTCTATAATTTCCCAGTGCAGACAAATCTCTCAGGGTGTTTCAGGTGTTCCTGGTTGTATTTTGGTCTGTGTGTTAGAGGACAATACTTCCTAAAACTATAAGAAGGTAAAACGTGTACATATATAAAGGTAAAATTGAATAGTAAAAAAAAGGACTATAATAAAGCATATATCTAAAAAATATAGGTTTGAAAAATACAAGTTAAAAGTTACTACGAAGTAAAAGTTGATATAATAAACATTTATTTGAAATGAGAAAAAGATATAAAGAAAAAACATGAAAGAAGTATAAGAAAAAGGAAAAAAATGAGAGTTTTATCTGAAAAATAAAAAAGCCATGAGGCAATGCCTCAAGCTCAATATACTATTTTCTACTGGCATTGGGATTTTACCATATTATGGGGTCCATAGTTTTGTTGTCCACTTGTTCTTCCAACCTGTCTTCTAGGGGAGGGGCCTGCCATGCTGCTTCCCCGGTAACCCTGTTTGGACCCAGTGGAAACTGGTCTTCTGTGCTTTTGTTCCCTGGTGGCTTTCTGCCCCACCTCTGAGGGTCAGAGCAAAAATGGCCACAACCAAACCTCTGGCCCAGAGCAGAGAAATTGCAGTCTGCTTTCTTTCTATATGTGCCACCAAAAATCACCACCTCCCTCAGTGTGCACCCACATTAGCTCTCTCAGAGGTAGTCCCAGGGGCCTGGGAGTGTCACTGCCCTTTATGCTTCTAAAGTCCGGAATTGCCACACTCACATGCATGACCCTGAAGCTCCTGGATCTTGTCTGGGCACTGCTCTAAGGCCCTTTCCCCACCACTACTGCTCTCTGAATTTTTGCCCAGTTGCAGGCATAGGTTCCTGATTTTTTCCAGGTTGCCCAATAGAAGAGCTATTCTCAACCAGCTGAACTTGTGGTTTATGAGGATCTGAGCTGAAAGTCCCTTCCTAGGATCACTGACCATAAACTGTTTCCTGGTTCCACTGCCCTGGCACTCTGCCAGTCTAGGAAGCCCCTTTGGCTCTGAGGCTTCTTGTATCCTGAGACCAAAATGCTCTATCTGAAATTCTGCTTTTTCATTTCCAGAGCCCCTTTTAGAGAGGGATGTTGCTCCCTAGAGCAGATTTCTAAGGGTTCCAATTTTGTGCTCCAGTGTTACATCACTTTCCAGGATCCAGTTTATGGAGGCTCCCTCTTTATCTTATATCTCACCAAAGATTCATGATTCCATATGTCCTACCTTGCAGAAAGCAGTCACTTTTCTGCTTGTAGAGATCCAGATATATATTCTTATATCTCAGGCTGATTTCATGGGTGTTCAGAATGGTTTGGTAGATATCCAGCTAAATTCAGGGGACAGGTTGAAATGGGGTCCCCCACTCACCCACAATCTTTCCTCACTCCTAAAAGGTAATGTTTCTGACCAAAGAAAGACTTTATGTAAGGGCTAAGACTCCACATTTTCAGAAATTCAGTCATTAGTAAATAAAGAGGTCATTAAAACTTCCTTCATTGTTCTACGGCACTCTCCTGAATCGTTTCTGGTATCCCCAAGGTTTGCCTTCTGTCTTGCATTTCTGCTTTCTTCATTTAACTCTGGCTGAGGGCTCTATCCTTTCCCCCATTTATTTTCTATGCATATCTTACTCCTGAGCTCATGCAATGACTCATTGTTTTCAATGATCTGTATTTCATTAAGAATTAATGAACCTAAATTGGCCAATACTAATGTTAATGGAAACTGAACTATGGGACCCAGGAAACTGGTCTCTATTCTTCTATGTTACCCATTTACCCATTTTCTACTTCCTGTAGTCATCAATAATGAGTCCTCCTGCCTCCTAGAGAGTCTTCACTTCTAAGTGTTCACTAGTGTGTATTACAGAATGTCAGTAAATGTAAGCATATAACTAATTTTCAGGATTTCAGTTGTTAGAAATATAGGCAAAATAAGATGCAATCTTATAAGAAAGGTAAAAATAGAATGGAATTTTGACCCAGAATAGCCAAAGTACATTGATTTGCATAATATTTTCTAATACTCTTCCTTCATACTCCTTTGAAAGGACATCTAGTCTTATACAGACAATATAGATAGATGCAGATTTCTACATATATTACACACTTGGATGTCAGCTGTTACTCTCTGCTCAGTAATAGCAAGCTTTTATACTATATGTGGGTCAAGAGTCAGCTTTGCTGGGTCAAATTGACAGTGCTAGACCTAGAGAGGATAAAATAATAGTACCACTGGGTAACTGGAATATGGGAAATGGAGAGATTCATCAAGGTCGAATTCAAATGTCCTTTCCAAGCAAAATAAACAAGTATAATTATTTTGTCCACAGGTCCAGAAGATGTAACAGAGAGATCATCAGTTGATTCCCTACTCAGATGATCTGGTGGTTCTAATGCATATAATGCCTTCACATAACTTCTTTTAGTGGACTAGTACTTGTGAAATTCCCTTCTGAACCAGTGATGGATATCCATGGATCTGGTGTTTTTGTTTTGTTTTGTTTTAACTTCAGTAGTATAAATGAGTTGAATAATTCTTAGCATTATGCCAAAATCAGAGAGATTCACTATGATGACTGGATAAAAAAGGAATTAGAAGAGATGAGTACCACTGACTGAGACAGTTTATTCTTTTGTTTCTGGAGACCCAAAGACATTATGTCGATCTCCAACATTACAGTCTTCATGCCTTCTGTATTGACACTAATAGGGATCCCAGGCCTAGAGTCTGTGCAGTGCTGGATCGGGATTCCATTCTGTGCCATGTATCTCATTGCTATGTTTGGAAATTCCCTGCTTCTGATCATCATCAGGTCACATCGCAGTCTCCATGAACCCATGTACATTTTCATAGGCATGCTAGGAGTCACAGATATTGCACTTGCAACCACCATTATGCCCAAGATGCTTGGCATATTCTGGTTTCATGTACCAGAGATTTATTTTGACTTTTGCTTGCTTCAAATGTGGCTCATTCATACATTTCAGGGCATAGAGTCAGGCATCCTCCTGACCATGGCTCTGGATCGTTATGTGGCCATCTATTATCCACTAAGATACGGTGCCATCTTCACCCACCAGCTGGTCTACCAAATAGGGGCTGGGATAGCACTCAGAGCTGCCATTCTGGTAGCCCCATGCCTAGTACTGATAAAGTGCCGGTTTCAATTTTACCACACAACCATCATCTCCCACTCCTACTGTGAGCATATGGCCATTGTGAAGCTGGCTGCAGAAAATGTGCGGGTCAACAAAATCTATGGCCTGTTTGTGGCATTTGCTGTTGCAGGATTTGACATGATATTCATCACTTTGTCCTACATACAGATCTTTTTCACAGTTTTTCATTTGCCCCAGAAGGAGGCTCGGTGGAAAGCATTCAATACCTGCATCGCCCACATCTGTGTCTTCCTCCAGTTCTACTTTCTTGCCTTCTTCTCCTTCTTCACACATAGGTTTGGTGCTCATGTTCCTCCTTATATCCATATCCTCTTTTCTAGCCTCTACTTGCTGGTCCCCCCTTTTCTCAATCCTCTTGTATATGGTGCCAAGACCAAGCAGATCCGCATTCACGTGGTAAAGATGCTGTGTTCATAAAATCTACTGTGATTAACACCTGCGGACTTCCCTTTCATGCAATAGTAACAGTCCCTCAAAACAACATATAATACTTAGCAATTCACATTATTTGAGCTGCTTCAGAGTTGTATATTTATTTTGTGCAATTTGTGTGTATTTTATGATTTTAATGTCATCATACTCCATGACCACTATCAGTCATTGGGGTTTTGCATACAACTGGGTAATGAGAGGAAGAAACACAAAGACGAAATAGTGAAGATATGATATTTCCTTTTCTGTTCTCTTTTTCAGTCCCTGGTTCAGCTTTTTTTTTTTTTTTAATGGATTCTTCTCCGAAATTTTTCACAAATATACATCTATCCCTTAAATTAAATGCACTCAAACCCATTGTTCTAGAGTGTCCTGATACTCAGTGAAAACAAGGTGTTGGTGTGTCTTGAAATTTCTAGTTATCTAAAAATTTTTTTGAGGAAATGTATTTTAAACACATTGCATCAAAACAAACAAACATAAACAAAATAAAACCATTATGGATAAGAGATGATAATATAAAAATTTCAATGTATCTCCAGAGTCATTCAGGAATTTTGAGATGCAAAAATCATGAGAAATCATGTGATCCATTTTACATATCTATATCTTCTCTGTTCCCTCTACTAGTCATTTCTTTATTACTTCATCAAGTGTTATTAAAGCACAATATATTAACTATTGTACAAGGGGATAGTAGCAGGGTGGTAAATTTGAAAAAATACTTAAGTTTCATGGATTTGTTTCTTTGTATATCTGGGAGGAAAGAAGAGAGAAACAAAGAGAGAGGGAAAGGAACAAGAACATAGGAGTGGGCACTGAGTGTAAGGTAAGGAAACATTGAAATTCAACTGAAAACAGCAGGCAGGAGAGTTAAAATCATGGTCTTTGCTTTTTAATTAGGAAGCCTGGCTCCTGAGGAATAATTACTGATTGACTCAGTAAGGAAGGGAACAACATGCTAGGAAGGCAATAGAGGTGACATGAATTACAGAATGTGCTTAACCAACAGCACAGATTTTTTTTTTTCCAATGTAAGAAACAATTTTGAGAGGCACAGATGCTATGATATCAAATATGGCCATGGAGGGCAAATTGGAAAAAGAGAGCAGGAGATACAACTCCTACTTATGGGATGAATAAGTCACAGGGATAAAAAGTACAGCATAGGGAATAGAGTCAAGGGTATTCTATTAGCTTTGTGTGGTGACAGATGGTAGCTACACTTGCTGTGAACACACCATAGTGTTTAGACATGTTGATTCACTATTCTGTACTCCTGGAAGTGATGTAACATGTGTCAGCTATACTCTAAGTTAAAAAAAAAAAAAAAAAAAAAAGAATGCCCCTGGACACTCTGCAAAGATGTTGAACTTTATTCTGAAAGTTATTACGTATCATTAGAGGTTTTCTCCATGAGGTAAAAACATGTTTTTTGTGTGCATGTAAATGTCTCTGTGTGTGTACCTATCCGGCATGTGATAACATATCTTCTCAGTGGATATAAGACATCATGTTTTTTAATCAAGAAAGGCTGTTAAATTAATGAAGAGATGGAGTGTTTTAACTAAGATTAACAACTTCAGAGCTTAAGGCTAAGTGGACTGTTTCTGAAAAATTAAACTCATAGATCATTTGCTAAATGATGATGGAAAATATACATATGTGTGCAGATGTCCATAATTTGATTTATGACATTAAAATCAATGCATCTATAAAATAGACTGCATATTGTATAAATGGCTGATAATCTGTCTTGTTTAATGCATTCAGGCTCATCACATTATCAATGACTGCTGAGGATGACATTTGTAAATCTAGGGGATATCTTGGGGCATCTTTTGAAAATATGTTCAATGTCAATATTTATTATACAATCAATATATGATATGACTATAATGGATTGCCTGTAGGGATTATTATTTATTTATTTTTAAATATTTATTAATTTGACAGAGAGAGAGAGCACAAGCAGAGGGAGCAGCAGGCAGAGGGAGAGGGAGAAACAGGCTCCCTGCCAAGTAGGGAGTCTGATGCAGGACTCCATCCCAGGACTGCAAGACCATGACCCAAGCAGAAGGCATACACTCAAATGACTGAGCCACCCAGGCGTCCCAGGGTTGTTGTTCTTAAATAACATAATTTCCTTAGGAATGAAACTAAGATAGCATCAGAAGTAATTTCTTAATTTTTAAGTCAGGGTTCAGCAAACTCCTATAGAAAGAGACTGATACATAGCTTAGGCTTTGTGGGCAAAGGGGCAATTCAAGACTATACATATGTATTTAGATAGCAAAATAAAAAATCTATTTGCACAAAATGTTTTAATGATATTCAAATTCTAATATGAGCAATAATGATCATAATTGTGTAGTTTTTCTATAATTCAGTCTAAAATAGAAGAATAGAATTTCTTTATGGGAGATAGCATTCTGCTTAAGTGGGGCTGAAAGTCAGATATTCCCTTCAACACATTGATTGCAGGAGTTCATCTGTAAAAACTGTACTCAGCTAGTGGGCTATCCAAAAACAAACAGCAGGTCGGTATAGGGTGGTCTACTATTAATTGCAAGGTTTTTTGGAGAAGTTTGAAATATATCTTACAATGACTAGTCCTGACAGTCCTCGTAGAAATAGTGGGAATATAAAGCTTACTGGGAGACATAACATGAAACCAGAAGCTGTTTGCACCATCCTCAATTGTCATTATGGTAAAATATCTATGCTAGAGTCCAGATTGTTCCATTATTGTGGCCTTTGATGTATCAGGACCATCTCCAATCTGAGACCTAAAAAGGAAACAAAGGAAAACAAATGGGTCATTGCAAGGTCAAGAGGATAACCAGGACTCTCTATCCTCCCACACACTGACTAGGACAATTATAGAATATGTTCTTGAACAGGAATTTACATGAAAAAGCAAAATATATTTTGTATAGGTTCATTTTAATGATTTCTAGAAACTTCAAGTGATCCTTCAAAGAGATTGTAACAATTATAACACTGACTATTGGCATTTGTTTGTCTGAATTCTCAAAAACACTGGTTATGTTTGAGATTTTTAAGTGTTGACAATCTGGTGAAATATGATTGTCTTTATAATTAGCATCTTTAAATGTTTTTTAAATTAACATATAATGTATCATTTGCCCCAGGGCATAATTAGCATTTAAAAAAGAGTGCAATGATTATACTGTTTTTATTCTACTTGCAAATCCTTTCTATGAAGTACTTTATTGTTTCCTTTGAGCACTTTCTGATTTGAGTTCATTTTTAATTTGTGTGTTTAAAATCTGATAAATAAATATTGAGTTAACATTTCCAAGGGTTTTATTTCTCAGGACTTCATGAGAGAGCTTCCAATAAGCCATGGGTTTTTTCTAGGACGAGAGCAGACAAAGAAAGAGGTCTAAATCTTAGTGAGTTTTGACCCATGGGGTGTAGGAGCTCATTCCTCTCACTCTTGATGTTGGCTTTCAGGTGATGGTGCAAAAATGCACTGGCCCATTGATAAGGAAACCCAAGTTTGGCTCCCTGTGCCTAGAAAGGCCAAAGCTCAAGAGAAAAGTGTTGATTGGAAAGCAATATGGGCATTATTCAGGAAGCTGGCTACCAGGGGAGAAGGCAGATCCTGGTCCAATGGCCATTCTGTGGTTTCTGCCTGGCCCAGAGAATTTTTTTTAATGGATATAGGGCACTAATCAATAAAGGGAGTACCGAGACCTGTAACATTTCTTGATTATGTGCAGAAGCCATGGTGCCAGCTACAGAAGTTATCCCAGTGCTCAGAGGTTGTGCAAGTGAGGATCCTGCTTCTTAGTGCAAGGGGGTCTCTGTGTTGTGACATGCAAGAGTTCTCTTCTTTTTCTATTTTTAAAATATTTATTTATTTATTTATTTATTTATTTATTTATTTATCTATTTATCAGAGAGAGAGAGTGCACACAAGCAGTGAGAGCAGCAGGCAGAGGGAGAAGCAGGCTTCTCGCTGAGCAAGGAGCCCTATGTGGGACTTGATCTCAGGACCTGGGATCATGACCTGAGCTGAATGCAGCCACTTAACTGACTGAGCCACCCAGGCATCCCAAGAGATGTCTGTTCTTCCAAAGAAAGGATGCATGATATATAGATATACAAAGAAAAGTTAGTTAATCAGTCATGCAAGTGAAGAGTGTTTGCTAATATATAAAGACTTGTAGGTTAGTAGAGGAACTGACATGACTTCACCTTCTGGGCTTTTGCAGACCTTTTTTCCAAATGACTAATTCGGATAGAGTAACTTGCAATACATGACCTCTCTCCACTTTTCATCTTCTTAGTATAAAATTACCCATGGGTTAAAATAAAATTCACACTTTAAAGGGTATAAAGATACTGGTTTTTAGTAAAGTTAAAAAGTTGTGTGACTGACTCTACTCTCTAATTCCTGAACAATTTCATGACCCCAAAAAAGATACCCCATTCCCATTACCAGCTATTTGCCATTCATCCTATTCGCAATTTATGGAACCCACATGCCTGATTTTAACTCTATGGATTCAACTGACCTGGACATTTCAAGGAGTAGGTAATACAATGCATGGCTTTTTATGCCTGACTTCTTGCACAAAGCATAAACCTTTCAAGTTTCACCTATATCGCAGGATAAACAGAACTTTCTATTTTATTTTACTTTACTTTTGAGTATAGTTGGTACAATATCACATTAGTTTTAGGTGTACAACATAGTAATTCAACCATATAATATATTCATTGTAAGTGTGAAAAGCACATATTTCTATACAATACAATCACTATATCATTATTTAGAGCACAATTATTTTTATGTCTGAATGAAATGTCATTGGATGAATATACCCATGTCTGCTTTTGAATCTGGCAGTCAGGACTCTGCCCACATAAGTTTTTCCCTGGTCCATCTCTTCTCTGCATGATAAGGACTCCCATTTGAATTCAGACATTTCCACAAATAATATAGGCATGCCTAGGTCCTTCTATTTTGTATTCCTCATGATTGCTATAAACTTATATCTTCTTGCTTGATAAATTTTATCAACCATTGCAGTAAAACCTATTCAATTCCACTTCTAACACAGTTCTATTTAAAAATTAAACTTCTGTTTCTGATTATCTATGGAACACTTGTGGAATAAGGAGCCACTTCTGAAAATGTGTGCTCTGTAGTCCCTATTTTATTTCTCACAAGTGATTATTTCTAATTAGTAAAATCCTTAGAAGCTCTAAATAACTGTATCTATTACCAAATAAGGAGTCCCGCGGTTTCCAAAATATCTTATTTCTCTGTAGCTCTAATGGGTTTTAACTAAACCATATCTAAGAGTAATTGTCTCTCTAACTTTCAATAGCTTTATTTTTTTTTAAGATTTTATTTATTTATTTGACAGAGAGAGATCACAAGCAGGCAGAGAGGCAGGTAGAGAGAGAGGAGGAAGCAGGCTCCCCGCTGAGCAGAGAGCCCAATGCGGGGCTCGATCCCAGGACCCTGAGATCATGACCTGAGCCGAAGGCAGAGGCTTAACCCACTGAGCCACCCAGGCGCCCCTTTCAATAGCTTTATGATTCTGGGACATTCAAACACTTTGGGCATTTCCCAAAAGTATCTTGTGACTCATTTAATATGTTAAAAATAATATTATATTCTCTAGACAAAGAGTAGTTTAATACTCTTTTACTATTTACTACTCTTTACTGTAGTTCAGAACATGCTGACCTCACCTCAGCTTCCTTCATATTCTAATTGAAGAGTATTCTTCTTGTTTTCTCTGAAAATATTTTATTTATATTAAGCCCATCACTGTTACCCTGATGGGCAGTTAATACTCTGATGTATGTAATTTGCTCCTTTTACTGGGGTAATGGCCCCGGGTATGGCTGTATACAATCTGCCAACATGACATCACTGAGTGCACAGCTGGGAGGAGATATCCACAACCAGTTCTCCTAAGCCCCTGGGTGCTCACCTGGCACACCGCACAGCCATCCTACACCACTGGTTTTTCTAGGATGAATGTAATTTTATGGCAGTTTATGACAAGATGTGAGTCAGAGATCCTTTCAATGCAAAAAGAACAGGTCTACTCCCTAGGACCTGACCCAATGACAGAAGTCAAATACTGTGCGACTGTAACTAAGGCCATCAAGTCTTTCAGACAGATGCACGGAATACAGTCTTGATAGACTCTTCCTTTTACCGCACAAAGATTCTGAATCGTTTCCATTCTTCAGCTTGAGAAAAAGATTAAAATTTCTCTTTAAGTTCAAATCCTTATTTTTTCACCTAAGTAAATGTCAGGCATGAATAATCCTTCGCAGTTGGAAACCAGAAATAGATATTCTGACTGGCGCTAAAATTTTGAAAAATGCACATCATTACATCATCTGAATTCTGAACATGACTGGGAGTCTTTGTGTATCACATAGAAATATTCCATTTAGTTCTCTGTCAGCATGTCTCCACTGATTAGTATGAAGACCTTGAGATGTTTTCATAGGCCTTCACTGGTTCATATTTGTATAAACGTGTCATCGACTGGGGCGCCTGGGTGGCTCAGCAGGTTAAAGCCTCTGCCTTTGGCTCAGGTCATGATTTCAGGGTTCTGGGATGAAGCCCAGGATCGGACTCTCTGCTTAGCAGGGGGCCTGATTCCCTTCCTCTCTCTCTGCCTGCCTCTCTGCCTGCTTTCGATCTCTGTCAAATAAATAAATAAAATCTTTAAAAAAAAAAAAAAGTGTCATTGACTGTGTTGTCTTCGGGCACTGTGTTCTCTTAGAAGTTTCTGGAAGGACAGTCAATTTGGCTTCCAGTCCCCAAGGACACCAGGATGTGAGAGTTTTTATTAGATAAGATGTGCTATGAGACATAGTCTCCTAGGTTTTGAACCATATTCTGCCTGCTTCTCACCCTTGTGCGGAGTGGGGGAGGCAGGCTCCCCCATGAGCAGAGAGCCTGATGTGGGGCTCAATCCCAGGACCCTGAGATTATGACCTGAGCCGAGGGAGAGGCTTAACCCGCTGAGCCACCCAGGTGCCCCTATCCCGGGCTAATTTAAAGCTCACTAGTGACTGGTGCAAAAAATCCCCAGGCGGCAACGGTAGTACAAAACAGCCATCCTCACTATCGGAAATACCAAAAAATTTTCACTCTGTGGCTTCTACGTATGTTGCCAGAGATGATTCCAGGTGAGTCCTTGGGCCTTAGACCTGCACTGAGTGTGGGGAACATGGAGGATTGTTTTCAAGGAGAACACAACACCTTTATGCTCCAAGAAGATGGCAGGATGATAAAAGAGCAATGGGGTCTTAGAGTAGCTGATTGTTCGAATGGGAAGAAGATTTTGTCCATGCTGCTGTTCAGAATATTTCTAAGTCAGTTAATCACACACTGGGTGAGAAATTTTAAAGTGGGCCTCACAGGTAAGAGAAGCCTCGAGGAGGATTAGGGCTGATCAATGCACAGAAAGCTTATTTGTTTTAGGTCAGGAAATTATACATGTTTAGACTGGAAGAGTTTCAGTAGCAATGATGCCCTCAAGTCATTCAGGGGAAATCACATCTGGTAACATGCTCATCAAGTATCTGATGTAGTCAGGAGAAGGACAGGGTAACTTCTAGGAATGAATTACTGGCATTCAGGCAGAGTAATACATTTTATGTTTCTTTCTAATATTTTAAATGCATTACATCATTTCATCCTCATAGTTACCGTATAGTGTGTTTCTACCAGTTAACTTTGCCTCAGTATTAAGGAATTGAGACAATGTAAAGTTTTAGAACTGCCTGAAGAGCATGCATAGCTAAGGGATATTCCAAGGATGCAAACTGTCCTGACTGACTTCAGATCCATGTCCCATGGCTGATTTGTTCTTCGGAAGGTGGATTGAGGACTTCTATGAGAAATGAAGAGGAGACGGTTTGAGGCTCACCAGGAAGAAGACCTGTCTGACAGTTGGAGCGGTCCTGCAATGGACAAGCTCGCTCAGAAACAGAGGGTCTCTCCCTGGGGTTTTGAGGCAGAGATCAAACGGTGAATGTCAGAGATCTTGTAGAGGGAAAGGTTCCATAGAGTGTTGGGAGAGTGAATTTAGACCTAATCCCTTCCTTCTTTATGTTCTGGGAATCAGCCTGAGTCAGAATTAGGTTTAAGTAGAACTAATGGTTCAGGATTCCTGCTGCAAATGAGACCCCTGATTGTTCTTCCTGTTCCCTGGATTTCAGGGTTTAAGATTTGTCTCCTGCCTCTTTTGAACATGTACATGTGTACACACAACGGTTGCTTCGGGCAGTCCTTGTCATCCAGTGCCGTTACTCGTTGCTCTCAAACCATGAACGTCTTAGTCTCTCTTCCCATGACTTCTCTCCATCAAGTCATCAAGTAGCACAAATATTCTTCCTGTGTTACTCTTCTGATGTGGCCAGATCACATCATCCTATCCCATCCTATTACAACTATTCTTCTAACGCCAGATCTCATCCTTCTGGATCAGATGGAGTGGATTTTTAAAGGCAAAAACAAAAAACAAAAAACAAACAAACAAAAAAACAAACCTGTTTTTCCACCTAAGGTTTTTTTTTTTTAAAGATTTTATTTATTTATTTGACAGACAGAGATCACAGGTAGGTAGAGAGGAAGACAGAGAGAGAGGGGGGAAAGTAGGCTCCCTGCTGAGTATCGAGCCTGATGCAGGGCTCGATCCCAGGACCCTGGGATCATGACCTGAGCTGAAGGCAGAGGCTTTAACCCACTGAGCCACCCAGACGCCCCTTATTTGTTATTCTTCTCTTTTCCTAAACCCCAACAAACCATCTCTGCTTATGACACAATTCATATGTGAAATTACTTACTGATTTGCAATCCAACTGTGCATTTCATGCTTCTTTGATTTTATCCAGAGTATTTCCTGTCGAAATGCTCTTGTACCTCCTTTATCTGGCTAATATCTACTGAATAATGATTCCCCTTGATAAACAGATTTAATCTGCCCATTTTTATTAAAGCTACAAGATCTTCTTTTTAAATTAAGGAATATTTTTCTCCTGTGTAAAACTCTAGATCAATGGTTAGTAACCAGGTATGGTGTGCCCCTCCCCACACATGAAGGTGACATATGGCAATGTATGAGACATTTTTTGATTTTCCTGATGAGAGAGAATAATTTGCACCTATCTAAAGGGTAGGAGTGGAGTCAGGGATGCTGCTCAGCCTAAGACAATGTAGAGAACTACACAGAATATAAAATCTATCTGATCAAAAATGACAGTTGTGTAGAGAGTGAGAAAACCTGCTCTAGAAGAATAGCCATGAGGCCTCATGAAGCTGGAAATGTAAAATTATCCTGAAGGAAGGAAACTACTTTCTTCACATAATGAATGTACTTTGAAGGAAGGTTTTCCCACGTTACTTATCTGATAGTGTGTTTACTGGCTCCTTTCCTTTTTACCCTCCTTCTGGTTGACTGCCATATAAACTTCTGCCAAGCTGAATTTTGCCCATTCTCCTCTAAGTATTCTTTTTTTTTTTAAGATTTTTTTTTTTAAAATTTGACAGATAGAGATCACAGGTAGGCAGTGAGGCAGGCAGAGAGAGAGAGAGAGGAGGAAGCAGGCTCCTCGCTGAGCAGAGAGCCCGATGTGGGGCTCGATCCCAGGACCCTGGGATCATGACCCGAGCTGAAGGCAGAGGCTTTAACCCACCGAGCCACCCAGGCGCTCCTCCTCTAAGTATTCTTCAGGTCAGGTATGACCCATGTAGCCATGTAAGATCTCCCAAATGCCAACACCTGAAAAAGAGAGTGGCACACACTTTTGAGCCAAATCACAGTGTTAGCCAGCATATGAGGGATCTGATGTATAAACTGGACCTATTTTGTATGTGCAGAATATAGTAAACATGTTTGTGTGTATGCATTTTATCTGTGAAATAAGAAGGTACTCTAGAAGTTTCTTCCCTCAGAATCTGAAAAGACACAAACTAATTAAAAACTATTGTATATTTTTGTACAATCCAGCCTGACTTATTCACACACTGAGAGACAGCTCATAATTCTTACTGAATTGGGTGATAAAATCTTAAAAGACAAAATCTTGTTTGTTCCTTGTGGATCAGTATGCCATGGAATTTGAATCCAAGTGGATCCATTTATAACGATAGCAAGTCTTAGTTTTTCATTAATATAATGGATTAATGATGTCAATACCATAGGTAAGGAAGACAATGTAATTTTTAAAGTCTTAGGAGCACAAATGATGTAGCATGTATTTAACAAATGGTAACCGTTAGTTTTGAATTCCAAGCACTCAGGATAGTGAAGATTTTTCTAAATATAGGATAAATAACTTTAACAAGTTCCCCATTGTTTCTTCAAGTGCTTGAAACAGGTACATACAAATAAATCATTAGCACATAATCCTCTCTTTGTGGTTAATAATATAACCTTCTGATTTGAGGAAAATCTAGGTTAACTCATATATTTGCAAAAAGGAAGGTTTCCAAAACAAGGAGTCTTAGATAGAAAAGCCTGACTCACAGCTGAATTAAGTTATAAGAAAACGGAGTAATAAATGCTCCTGCAATTGACTGAGATGTGTTTTAGAGAACTTCGCAAGTCTCAAGGACAGCTAAAGTTATCAGAAGAACTTGAAGGAATGTGGACAAGATGTGATTGTCTGTTTTTGTAAAAAATTGCCTGTCATTTTAAACCATCGTCATATCTTTATCTGTTTTATACTTGCTGAAATCATTTTTTAAATGAACTTAGAAATTGCTAAAAGAAAATGAATATAACTTGTGAATTAGTTTATTGCATATTCTGAAGAGAAAACACTTTCTGGAAGAAAATATAAATGCTAGTTGTAAGGAATCAGCAGGCAAGAAAATTCTTAGGGGCTTTGAAAATGATGAGGCAAATGCACTCATAAGGAGACACTGATGATTATAGTTTAATGTGTTAGATTGAGCAGCAAAGGACAGAGACTAAGAATAGGATGGATATAACCATTTGAAAAACAATGTGAAGGGGCGCCTGGGTGGCTCAGTGGGTTAAAGCCTCTGCCTTCTGCCCAGGTCATGATCCCAGGGTCCTGGGATGGAGCCCCTCATCAGGCTTTCTGCTCCACGGGAAGCCTGCTTCCTCCCCTCTCTCTGCCTACCTCTCTGCCTACTTGTGATCTCTGTCTGTCAAATAAACAAATAAAACCTTTAAAAAAAAAAAAGGAAAAGCAATGTGAAGAGATTTCATTGTATTTTCAGTGGCAGAAGATGCTTTAGAGTATAAATAAAGAAAACATTAAATTTCACAGGGTGTCATTGTTTTTACAAATACTTAAGAATAAATGCATATTCAGCCTTAGGGATTGAAAAATGATTACTGGTGGGCAGAGAGCACAGACTGACATTTCAAATACATATAAGAGATGTTCTAAAAGCAGGGCACAGTAGGAATGATCTCTGATAGAAACTGCCACAGAAGACAGCCATGAATTAAAAATAATTGATTTATTTTCGCAGAGAAGCAGCAGGAAAAGTTGCACCATGCATGATTAGGTTTTGGGAAAACATAGAAACTTTGACAAATTAGGTTGAAAACACTCTGAATGGAGGAGAGAGGGATCAGACTGGGAAGACGCTATGCTGAGAAGACAGGCTGATGAGCTGCAAAACTGAAAAATACTCTGGTCAAACCTGTCTCCTGATTACGGTCAGCGGAATCAGTCAGCAGCACCATAGCTGCTGACAGCCTGGTAGGAGTCTAGTTCTCGAAATGCCTATACTCTGCATTACATAAATTTTTCCAGGTCCAATTAGCAGGTTACCAAAAAAAAAGCACATATGATGAGCAGAAAACACAAGATAAAAGGAAACTCTTTTTGTTCTATTAGTCATGGAATAGAAAAAACTGCCCTATCCATTTAACTTTTGTCATTGAAAGTGATAAAAGCATGTTGAAACATCGACCTGATGGTTGTTCTTACAATGACTTTCTGAAAAGAGAAAATTAGAAAGGATTCATTGAAAAGATACAATAAGATGGGTGATATTCCATTGCATGTCTTCTTTATGCATTCACTTGTTGATGGGCAATGAGGTTTTTTCCGTATCTTGGCTATTGTGCATAATGCTGCAGTGAACAAGAGACTGAATATTTCTCTTCAATATTCCTCATTTCCAGTCCTTTGTGTGTATATGTGTGTGTGTGTGTGTGTGTATGTATGTATGTATGTATATATACATATCTCAGAGGTGGAATTGCTGGGTTACATGTAGATTGTTTTTAAGTTTTTGATGCACTTCCACATTGCTTTCCTTAGTGGTTGGCAAACAAACATTCCCACTAACTGGGTACAATGGTTCCCTCTTCTCCACTTCCTCTGCAACATTTGTTATCTCTGAATGATGACAGCCATTGTAATGGAACTGAGGTGATATTTCACTGGTTTTCATTTGCATTTCTGTGATGATTAGTTTACTCATGCAGGAGGAAGAAAAAAATCCTGCCATTTGTGACCAAATGGTGAACTCTGAGTACATTATGATCTGTGAGACGAGTCAGACAGAGACATTCCAACACTGTATGCTATCACTATATGTGGAATGTTCAAAAAGCTGAATAAGCAAAAATTAAAAATAAAAATTATGTGTAACAGGGGCTGAAGGATAAGAAAAGAGAGGAGTTATTTTATTAGTAGATAAATAAGTTCTGAAGATCTAAGGCACAGGATAGTGATGACAAACAAAAATCATGTATTAAAAACATCAAACTTACCAAGAGACTAAATCTTCGTTTTTCCAACCATGAGAAAGAAAACATAACAAAGTGATGTGATAGAGCGCTGGTTAACACTACAATGGAACTCAAAGTACAATATGCAAATGTATCAAATCAAAAGGCCATACACCCTAGGCTTAGAAGATCTCATGTCACTTATCTTTCATATATATATAGGATCGAGAGGATGAAATATGCATTATCTGACTAAAGAATACTTTGCTAAAGTAAAGTAATTTCTCCTTATTTTTTATTCTCGTAGTCTTGATGAGGAATAGAAGACGAAACAGCAACACCACTACGTGATTCTACAGACCAAATCATCATGCTCATACCCAATGGTTCCGTCTTCATGCCCCACATCCTGACACTCACTGGCATTCCTGGGCTGGAGTCAGTGCAGCATTGGATTGGGATTCCATTCTGTGTCATGTATTTCATCGCTGTGATTGGGAATTCCCTAATTTTGGGTGTAATCAAATATGAGCACAGCCTCCATAAGCCCATGTACATATTTTTGGCCATGCTGGCGGCCACGGACATTGCACTTAGCACCTGCATTCTTCCCAAAATGTTAGGCATCTTCTGGTTCCATTTGCCAGAGATTTCCTTTGAAGCCTGCCTTTTACAAATGTGGTTTATTCACTCATTCCAGGCAGTTGAATCAGGCATCCTACTGGCAATGGCCCTAGATCGATATGTGGCCATCTGTGACCCTCTGAGACATACCACCATCTTCTCCCAACAATTCTTTATTCACATTGCAGTTGCAGTGACACTCAGGGGTGCAATTCTTGGAGCACCATGCCTGGTGCTCATCAAATGTCGTCTTAAACTCTACCGAACCACAGTGATCTCCCACACTTATTGTGAGCACATGGCCATCGTGAAGCTGGCTGTTGAAGATGTCCGCATCAACAAGATATATGGTCTTTTTGTTGCCTTCTGTATCTTAGGGTTTGACATAATCTTCATCACCTTGTCTTACATTCAAATCTTTATCACTGTGTTTCAGTTGCCCCAGAAGGAGGCACGATTCAAGGCCTTTAATACCTGCATCGCACACATCTGTGTCTTCTTACAGTTCTACCTCCTTGCCTTCTTCTCGTTCTTCACACATAGATTTGGTGCTCACATACCACCATATGTTCATATCCTCTTATCAAACCTGTACCTGTTAGTCCCTCCTTTCCTCAACCCTATAGTCTATGGCGTGAAGACCAAAGAAATTCGTGACCATATCCTGAAAATATTTTTCTCTAAAAAACCATCTTGATCATTACTGGCTCATTCTACAGACATTTTAATTTCATTTAATGTAGGAACATCAATGTGGTGAAAACGTAATATCTTCCAGAAATACCTATGTCCAAAATTGTTTAATTTTAGATGCTCATTAGTGAATGGGACATTCAACAACTATTATATACCACAGAACAATGGTTTACTTTTCATATAAGGAAGAACTTATCTTATGGCCTTAATTCAAAAGTTTCTGTTATTCTTGTGTATTTGTCCCATTTGTTTAAATGTAGGGGTTCCTGTCTGGCTACAATTAGACCTACATAGAAACCAAATTACAGAAATTAGGATAATTCCAGTTTCTTCCAATGACCATGTCATACATCAATATTCTCAAAATGGTAATCTAACACACAGCTCTAGTTCTGTTTATCTCAGTTTCTAATATTTACTCTTTATCTTTATTTTGATACATTTGGAATCACTTACCTCTGATTGTCTATACTATCTGAAATACTGATAAATATAAAAATGATGTAAAAGCAATGATAATGATATGAACAACACCAAGTAGATATGGATATAGACTATAAACAGTGATGAATATGTATAGGAAAAATATACTAAAAAGATTTATAGAAAAGTTAAGCCTATTCACTAGTATGCCTTCATGTGCTTTTTGAAGTTTATTGAAATAGTTCACATTTAATAAATTTGCACATACATGAAGTATAAAATTTGATAAATTTTGGTATCTACACACCTATGGATCCATCATAACAGTTAAGATAATGAACTGAAACACCACTCCTAAAAGTTTCCAATGCTCCTTTTTGACCAAGTCCTACTGAACCTTCTTATATCCCTGGCTGGTCCCAAAAACCATTGATCTACTATCTGTCACTAGGGAGTAGATTGTATCCTCAAGAATTTTACAAATTTGACTCATGCAGTATAAATCTTTTGTGGTCTCTTCCTTCATTCACTGACATGCTTTTTTTCAGGAATGAAAATGTGATCAGTACTTACACAGAAACAATCCTTCTATAGACACACATGTGAATGGTTTTATCTAATTAGAGTATCACTCAAAGGTGAAGGTTGAAGTTCCAGAAATGAACATATAGAAATCTAATTCCCCTAGTAACTGTCTATGCAAGTATCTTGAATATAAAACCCGTCTCTTATTTATATTCAATTCCACATACATGGGGCAATCAATGCCTGAGACTTCTTAGAACCTCTGTAAAAATGACTTTGGATAATGAACATCTCAGACATTTTCTTGCTATTGATCAGGGGTATTCCAAAGGAACCAGTCTGAAGGCTTGAGGTACTATGCAACATCAGTATAGAGCACATCTGCATAGAAAGGAGTTTACTCCCATATTAATAAGATCAACAAAGATGATGTCATGAATGATCATGATGGAATCCTGAAATAAAGTATGAGTGAAACACAAAACTGGCAGAGGAGAGACTGACTCTTAAAACAGTGATTTCAGATCTTCACTCTTTGCTCTTCCTCTGCCCACGTCCCTTCAACCTTTGTCAGGATGCTTCAACAATAGCTATCTGGTTTAATTTTCTTCATTCAAGCTTCAAGTGAACCAATAAGATGCTTACTGAAAAGAGATGAACCCACAGAGAGAAACACAGGGATCTCCAATGTTGGATTTAGACATAGTCAGAGGAAGGAAAAAAAAACAAGAAAACATACCAATACAGAAAATGGAGGGGATGCTAGCGTTCAAATGGTAGAGGTGGAGGATATTTTTTGGGAAATAAAGTCTTGTTGAATAAAACAAATAAATCTGAGTCATAACATTTTGGTGCTTAGTAAAATTCATGTGAACATGAACTTATATAAAGTAAGAAATGGCAAACACCATGACAGAAGGAAGAAAACACATTTGTGGATATTAGACAAGGAAAAAAAGATGTTTAAAAAGATAATAAACATTTAATTAATTCATTTGAATTCTGTATTATGGGATTCAATATTTCAGGAAGTTGTGGCTACCATTGTGCATCCTGAGTACTTGATGATGTTATCCCTCCAAGGGAAGAAAATGGCAAACATATGAATTATTAGAGACTATAGCCAAAAATATAAAGAATGGAGATAACAGTGTGATATTTCTGAAAAAGAAATCAAAACTAATAGAATACAATGGTAGCATTGCTATGATTTGGACCTGTGTACAAATATTGAATGAAGGTATGATAGTGGGCATCCAGACCTTTCTCTCTCTAATGGAGACTTTGGTTTTATAGTTTTAAGTATATTAGCTAGGTTTTTCAGGGATACATTACATCAGTTTAACAAGTTCTCCATTACTCCTATTTTTCTGATGACTTTTTTTTTTTGAACCTTTCTTTTTTTTTTTTTTATTAATTTTATTTTTTTTTAAACATATATTTTTATCCCCAGGAGTACAGGCCCGTGAATCGCCAGCTTTACACATTTCACAGCACTCACCATAGCACATACCCTCCCCAATGTTCATAACCCCACTCGCCCAACCCCCCTCCCCCCAGCAACCCTCAGTTTGTTTTGTGAGATTAAGAGTCACTTATGGTTTGTCTCCCTCCCAATCCCATCTTGTTTCATTTACTCTTCTCCTACCCCCTCAACCCCCCATGTTGCATCTCCGCTCCCTCATATCAGGGAGATCATATGATAGCTGTCTTTCTCCGATTGACTTATTTTGCTAAGCATGATACCCTCTAGTTCCATCCACGTCGTCGCAAATGGCAAGATTTCATTTCTTTTGATGGCTGCATAGTATTCCATTGTGTATATATACCTTTCTTCTTTATCCATTCATCTGTTGATGGACATCTAGGTTCTTTCCATAGTTTGGCTATTGTAGACATTGCTGCTATATACATTCGGGTGCACGTGACCCTTCGGATCACTACGTTTGTATCTTTAGGATAAATACCTAGTAGTGCAATTGCAGGGTCATAGGGTAGTTCTATTTTCAACATTTTGAGGAACCTCCATGCTGTTTTCCAGAGTGGTTGCACCAGCTCGCATTCCCACCAACAGTGTAGGAGGGTTTCCCTTTCTCCACATCCTTGCCAGCATCTGTCATTTCCTGACTTGTTAATTTTAGCCATTCTGACTGGTGTGAGGTGATATCTCATGGTGGTTTTGATTTGTATTTCCCTGATGCCGAGTGATGTGGAGCACATTTCATGTGTCTGTTGGCCATCTGGATGTCTTCTTTGCAGAAATGTCTGTTCATGTCCTCTGCCCATTTCTTGATTGGATTATTTGTTCTTTGGGTGTTGAGTTTGCTAAGTTCTTTATAGATTTTGGACACTAGCCCTTTATCTGATATGTCATTTGCAAATTCCCCATTCTGTCAATTGTCTTTTGGTTTTGTTAACTGTTTCCTTTGCTGTGCAAAAGCTTTTGATCTTGATAAAATCCCAATAGTTCATTTATGCCCTTGCTTCCCTTGCCTTTGGCAATGTTCCTAAGAAGATGTTGCTGTGGCTGAGGTCAAAGAGGTTGCTGCTTGTGTTCTCCTCAAGGATTTTGATGGATTCCTTTCTCACATTGAGGTCCTTCATCCATTTTGAGTCTATTTTCGTGTGTGGTGTAAGGAAATGATCCAATTTCATTTTTCTGCATGTGGCTGTCCAATTTTCCCAACACCATTTATTGAAGAGGCTGTCTTTTTTCCATTGGACATTCTTTCCTGCTTTGTCGATGATTAGTTGACCATAGAGTTGAGTGTCTATTTCTGGGCACACTATTCTGTTCCATTGATCTATGTGTCTGTTTTTGTGCCAGTACCATGCTGTCTTGATGATGACAGCTTTGTAATAGAGCTTGAAGTCCGGAATTGTGATGCCACCAACTTTGGCTTTCTTTTTCATTATTCCTTTGGCTATTCGAGGTCTTTTCTGGTTCCATATAAATTTTAGGACTATTTGTTCCATTTCTTTGAAAAAAATGGATGGTACTTTGATAGGAATTGCATTAAATGTGTAGATTGCTTTAGGTAGCATAGACATTTTCACAATATTTATTCTTCCAATCCAGGAGCATGGAAGATTTTTCCATTTCTTTGTGTCTTCCTCAATTTCTTTCATGAGTACTTTATAGTTTTCTGTGTATAGATTCTTAGTCTCTTTGGTTAGGTTTATTCCTAGGTATCTTATAGTTATGGGTGTAATTATAAATGGGATTGACTCCTTAATTTCTCTTTCTTCTGTCTTGTTCTTGGTGTAGAGAAATGCAACTGATTTCTGTGCATTGATTTTATATCCTGACACTTGACTGAATTCCTGTACAAGTTCTAGCAGTTTTGGAGTGGAGTCTTTTGGGTTTTCCACATATAGTATCATATCATCTGCAAAGAGTGATAATTTGACTTCTTCTTTGCCAATTTGGATGCCTTTAATTTCCTTTTGTTGTCTGATTGCTGAGGCTAGGACTTCTAGTACTATGTTGATATCAGTGGTGATAATGGACATCCCTGCAGTGTTCCTGACCTTAGCGGAAAAGCTTTCAGTTTTTCTCCATTGAGAATGATATTTGCAGTGGGGTTTTCATAGATGGCTTTGATAATATTGAGGTATGTGCCCTCTATTCCCACGCTGTGAAGAGTTTTGATCAGGAAGGGATGCTGTACTTTGTCACATGCTTTTTCAGCATCTATTGAGAGAGTATCATATGTTTCTTGTTCTTTGTTTTATTAATGGGTTGTATCACATTGATTGATTTGCAGATGTTCAATCAAACTTGCAGCCCTGGAATAAATCCCACTTGGTCGTAGTGAATAATCCTTTTAATGTACTGTTGAATCCTATTGGCTAGTATTTTGGTGAGAATTTTTGCATCTGTGTTCATCAAGTATATTGGTCTGTAGTTCTCTTTTTTGATGGGATCCTTGTCTGGTTTTGGGATCAAGGTGATGCTGGCCTCATAAAATGAGTTTGGAAGTTTTTCTTCCATTTCTATTTTTGGAACAGTTTCAGGAGAATAGGAATTAGTTCTTCTTTAAATGTTTGGTAGAATTCCCCCGGGAAGCCGTCTGGCCCTGGGCTTTTGTTTGTTTGGAGATTTTTAATGACTGTTTCAATCTCCTTACGGGTTTTGGGTCTGTTCAGGCTTTCTATTTCTTCCTAGTTCAGTTGTGGTAGTTTATATGTCTCTAGGAATGCATCCATTTCTTCCAGATTGTCAAATTTGTTGGCGTACAGTTGCTCATAGTATGTTCTTATAATTGTCTGTATTTCTTTGGTGTTCGTTGTGATCTCTCCTCTTTCATTCATGATTTTATTTACTTGGGTCTTTTCTCTTTTCTTTTTGATAAGTCTGGCCAGGGGTTTATCAATCTTATTAATTCTTTCAAAGAACCAGCTCCTAGTTTCGTTGATTTGTTCTATTGTTTTTTTGGTTTCTATTTCATTGATTTCTGCTCTGATCTTTATGATTTCTCTTCTCCTGCTGGGTTTAGGGTTTCTTTCTTGTTCTTTCTCCAGCTCCTTTAGGTGTAGGGTTAGGTTGTGTACCTGAGACCTTTCTTGTTTCTTGAGAAAGGCTTGTACCGCTATATATTTTCCTCTCAGGACTGCCTTATATGTGTCCCACAGATTCTGAACCGTTGTGTTTTCATTATCAGTTGTTTCCATGAATTTTTTCAATTCTTCTTTAATTTCCTGGTTGACCTATTCATTCTTTAGAAGGATGCTGTTTAGTCTCCATGTATTTGGGTTCTTTCCAAATTTCCTCTTGTGATTGAGTTCTAGCTTCAGAGCATTGTGGTCTGAACATATGCAGGAATGATCTCAATCTTTTGATACTGGTTGAGACCTGATTTGGGACTGAGGATGTGATCTATTCTGGAGAATGTTCCATGTGCACTAGAGAAGAATGTGTATTCTGTTGCTTTGGGTTGGAATGTTCTGAATATATATGTGATGTCCATCTGGTCCAGTGTGTCATTTAAGGCCTTGATTTCCTTGTTGATCTTTTGCTTGGATGAACTGTCCATTTCAGTGAGGGGAGTGTTAAAATCCCCTACTATTATTGTATTATTGTCAATGTGTTTCTTTGATTTTGTTATTAATTGGTTTATATAATTGGCTGCTCTCACGTTAGGGGCATAGATATTTAAAATTGTTAGATCTTCTTGTTGGACAGTTCCTTTGAGTATGATATAGTGTCCTTCCTCATCTCTTATTGTAGTCTTTGGCTTAAAATATAATTTTCTGCTATAAGTATTGCCACTCCTGCTTTCTTCTGATGTCCATTAGCATGGTAAATTCTTTTCCACCCCCTCACTTTAAATCTGGAGGTGTCTTCAGGTTTAAGATGAGTTTCTTGTAGGCAACATATAGATGGATTTTGTTTTTTTATCCATTCTGATACCCTGTGTGTTTTGATTGGGGCATTTAGCCCATTAACATTCAGGGTAAGTATTGAGAGATATGAATTTAGTGCCATTGTATTGCCTGAAAGGTGACTGTTATTGTATATTGTCTCTGTTCCTTTTCAATCTACTAGTTTAAGGGTCTCTCTTTGCTTAGAAGACCCCTTTCAATATTTCCTGTAGAGCTGGTTTGATGTTTGCAAATTCTTTCAGTTTTTGTTTGTCCTGGAAGCTTTTAATCTCTCCTTCTATTTTCAATAATAGCCTAGCTGGATATAGTATTCTTGGCTGCATGTTTTTCTCGTTTAATACTCTGAATATATCATGCCAGCTCTTTCTAGCCTGCCAGGTCTCTGTGGATAAGTGTGCTGCCAATCACATATTTTTACCATTGGATGTTACAGACTTCTTTTCCCGGGCTGCTTTCAGGATTTTCTCTTTGTCACTAAGACTTGTCAATTTTACTATTAGGTGACGGGGTGTGGACCTATTCTTATTGATCTTGAGGGGGGTTCTCTGAACCTCCTGGATTTTGATGCTTGTCCCCTTTGCCATATTGGGGAAATTCTCTCCAATAATTCTCTCCAATATGCCTTCTGCTCCCCTCTCTGTTTCCTCTTCTTCTGGAATCCCAATTATTCTAATGTTGTTTCGTCTTATGGTGTCACTTATCTCTCGAATTCTCCCCTCGTGATCCAGTAGCTGTTTGTCCCTCTTTTGCTCAGCTTCTTTATTCTCTGTCATTTGGTCTTCTATATCGCTAATTCTTTCTTCTGCCTCATTTATCCTAGCAGTGAGAGCCTCCATTTTTGATTGCACCTCATTCATAGCTTTTTTGATTTCAACTTGGTTAGATTTTAGTTCTTTTATTTCTCCAGAAAGGGCTTTTATATCTCCCGAGAGGGTTTTTCTAATATCTTCCATGTCTTTTTTGAGCCCGGCTAGAACCTTGAGAATCGTCATTCTGAACTCTATATCTGACATATTACCAATGTCTGTATTGATTAGGTCCCTAGCCTTTGGTACTGCCTCTTGTTCTTTTTTTTTGTGGTGAATTTTTCCGCCTTGTCATTTTGTCCAGATAAGAGTAAATGAAGGAACAAGTAAATAATAATTGGGTGGCAACAACCGTAGGAAAATATGCTTTAACCAAATCAGAAGAGATCCCAAATCGTGAGGGGGGAGAAAGGGGATAAAAAGAGGTTCAGAAAGAAAAAAAATAGGAAACAATTAAAAGAAGAAAACGAATAAAGAAAAAATATAAAAAGGAAAAAAAAAATATATATATATTAGATAAACTAGTTAAAAATGTTAAAAAAGAAAAGGATAAAATTTAAAAAATTAGCAGAAGAAGAGAAATAAATTGAAAAAAAAATTAAATTAACTGCAAGGCTAAAGAATCATGGGGAGTAAGCCATGAGCTCCGTGCTTTACTTTCTCCTCCTCTGGAATTCCGCTGTTCTCCTTGTCTTGGAGATTGAAACTGCACTCTTTGGTAGACGAACTGGGTCCTGGCTGGGTTTCTTATTGATCTTCTGGTGGAGGGGCCTGTTGTAGTGATTCTCAAGTGTCTTTGCCTCAGGCAGAATTGCACTGCCCTTACGAGGGGCTGGGCTGAGTAATCAGCTCAGGTTTGCTTTCGGGAGCTTTTGTTCCCTGAGTGCTCTCCGTAGAGTTCCGTAGAGTTCCAGAGGACAGGAATGAAGATGGCGGGCTCCCAGTCTCCGGCCCAGAGGAGCCGAGAGCCCGGGGCCCCACTCCTCAGTGCGCCCTCAGAGAACAGCGCCCAATTACTCCCGTCACCCTGGCCTCTGGCCGTGCTCTGAGCTGACCGAGCCTGCGACCACTTCAAGGTAACCCCGAGTTCAGAGCTCACTCCTCGTCTCTGTCTCTGTAGCTGGCTTCCCCGTTCTAATACCTGTAAGCTCTGTGACACTCAGACACCCCTGATCTTTCTGTGACCTGGCTGGACCTGAGGCCATGCTGACCCCGCGTGGGCTTCACCCTGGTTAAGCCTCTGGAGCGATGTCCCTCAGTGGAACAGATTTTAAAAGTCCTGATTTTGTGCTCCGTTGCTCCACCGCTTGCCGGGAGCTGGCCCCTCCCCCCCGTGGTCTATCTTCCCATCGCTTTGGATTCACTTCTCCGCCAGTCCTACCTTTCAGAAAGTGGTTGATTTTCTGTTTCTAGAATTGCTGTTCTTCTTCTCTTCGATCTCCCGTTGGATTTGTAGGTATTTGCAATCTTTCGATAAGCTATCTAGCTGATCTCCTGCTACCTGAAGTAGTCTCAGCCTGCTACTTCTCCGCCATCTTGACTCTAAGTGTCTGATGACTTTTAAATAAATGCATATTGAATATTTTCATTTTTTTTTGTAGTTATTGAAATGATCACATAATATTTTTATTTTGATTACATGGTAAGTTACACTGATTGGCTTTCTATTCTGTTATTTACCAAATATTTAATTAAAACATATGATTATAAAAACAAAAATAGCATGAATATACTGAATTTAGAAGAAGACAGCTGACAGTTGACCATTCAAAATCCAGCTCTCCCTGTGTGTGTGTGTGTGTGTGTGTGTGTGTGTGTGTGAAATAAATAAAAAAAATAAATAAAATCTTTTTTAAAAAAAAGAAGAAGAGTGTCTGTTGCATTATTCTCATTTTACCAGTGATGGACATGAAGCTCTGGAGTGTTACAATAAATATCCAGAAGCACAAACAGCCCAAGTTTCAGTCCTGACTAGGAAGGAGCAGAGCTATTTCCTTCCACAAGTTGGCTCTTTCCCACCATGAGCTGTTGAAACGACCTCACAGCATTGTGGAATATATATTTTGCCTGTGGCATTGCGTTTCTCTCAGGTCACCAGTGGAATGTGCACACCCGCTAACACATTAACTGGTGCCATTAGCATTGGCATTTGACCAGGACTTGAGAATGCTGTACTTTAGTTATATCAAATCTACTTTTGCTATCCCTAGAGATGGTTTGTCAGACCACAATATCATCCTTCCTGTTCTCCTTGATGAACAAACCACAGCTGGTCTACTGAGAGAACTTCCATGTGAAACACAAAGGTGTGGTCCAAGAGATTTCAATCCACACATGGATCTGTTTGGTAATTAGGATGCCCTTTTTGTTTCCTTTCCAGGTCAGAGTGGTTCCATGCTGCAGATTCGGGAACATAGCAACTTTTCAAGGTATAAAGAAGAGCTGCCCGCAAAGTCATGCTGTATGCACAGTCACTGAAGAGCTGCTTCACTCCCACCTCTGAGGTCCCCTTTAACTGAGTGTTGCTACTAATCAAATGCAGAGTCCAGGGTAATAGGCAACCACATGGAACAGCCAATGGGTGGAGGCACGTGTCTCTGTGGCATATGCGCTGTCTATGATGCAAGGAATGAGGGACTTACTCCAAAAGGCATGCTCTCTTAAGAGCAGGAAGAGATGGCCTTAAGTTAAAGGCAGACAAACAAATAGCATAGCCCAGTAATCAGACAGATGAACAAGAGGGCTGACTATGCAATAGGCTCCCTCCCACTTCCAAACTTCCCTCCCCATAACCTGCAAACGTCCTCCTCCCTGGGATCATGGTACTGCATCTGGAAATCCTTTGAATCTCCATGGCATGGCCAAGAGTATATAAGTGAGATAAGTGAGAAGAGGCTCCCATTTGTTTTATTTCCAATTTCCTCTCCTTAAAATGCATAAAGTCAGCCACTTTGCTCATGCAAGATGGAGTCCCACGCTATGCATTCCCCATTTTGTGTTCCATTTCTCCATTATATAAGTGAGAACGAGGAATCCCAATCTGTGGTAGTGTGAACACACTGTGCTGTTTGACCAAGAGAACCTACTTCAATGCTGTCAGCTCCTGGATGCACTAGATACATTTCAGGTCTCCTGGGAATTGAGTAAGACGCTCCTCCTGAGAAATGGTGGCTGGTCCTCTGGCTCTAACCATCTTTCTTTGCCACAGGGAGTAAAAAATGTCTCAAGATTTGCAAAAGCTTATCAAGTTTGGTCATCAGGGAAAATTATGTCAGAAAACACAGATATTCCACCGCTGGGACCAGCAAAGAGCAACCTTCTCCTGCTCCAGTCACTTCCCACCCCTGCTTCCGGATACTAAGTAAGTGAGTAGCTGGGTAACTGGGCATGAAATTCTTTGTGTTGAGGGATGAACACAAGTAGAGTCAGTGAATGTAGATTCCAGAAGCAAACTTCCAAATCATAGAAAGAAAGAGTACAAATAACTTTTGATAGAGTCTGACTTTGAAGTTTTAGGAGCTACAATTCAACAGCAGTCATGATAGACTGGAGGATCTGCTTTAGAACATTGGGAGGTTAAGGAAGCTAGCAGCATGCCACCAGAGAAGGTGGGCAGAAGTGCAGCTGTTTTCCTTGAAGGAGAGCAGATCATGGGTAACTTGAATCTTGTGCTATTATAACTAAAGATGCGTAACTCAAAAAGGGGACAGTGCCTGCAGGGAATGTGTTCCTTCTGCAGGAGGAGGTCTTTCTGAGAGTGAGGGTTGCATAGCAGACAGGCAGGGCAGGCTTGCAAGGGCCTCAGCACACATACAGTGGGCTGCCAGGAATGCTGCTGTGGGTGGATGATGTGGGAGAATAATCTCCACGGTGTCCCAAATTTAAAATTTCTGAGTAGAAACTAGGGTTGTTGGGGTCCAGGGAGAAACCTCAGATTAATATTTGGAGGGTATGACTTGATCTATGGGCAAATGTTTCAAAATGCTTAAGAAAACACCACTTTGAAGACATATGGATCAGCTGCATTTAGAGTCAGACAGCTACTCACTTAGGCAATCTCTCTACGCTCACTTTAAAAAAATTACCCATGCATAATCTTGTCAGCGCCTTAACGGAACTAGGGTTAGTTGCTGGTGTGCAGTTGTTGGGGAGTGTGAAGTGTACTCAGCAGCGACCTGCATATTGTAATGAGAATTCTGTCTTGGAGGCTTCTCTTCCTGTCTCTGCTGACTCCCCAGGCACTTCCACCTGACCGTACCTATGTATTTGGCAACTATCCTCCATGGAATCACCTGATAATTCTCAAAGAGCCCCACTCCCTCACATTTTTCTTGTGTCAGCTTCTGTGGAAGATAAAAATTAGAACTTTCTAGTTCCTTCAGCGCTATGCAGCCCCAGTGTCTACACAAGGATCATCTCTGCCAACCCTGGGCTCCCAATCTCATTCCATGACCTCCCCCCACATCACCTCAGCCTCTTCCTCATGTCCGTTCCGGTTGAGATACCCACGGTTTCTCTTTTATACCAGGTACTCTTTAACCCTTTTGATTTTATTTAATATTGTCAAACTGGCCTTCCTGTATGATATGTGCAAAAAAGAGCGTGAGATACTGTCCGTGGTTATCTAACAGAAGCATTCCTATTTAATACTTGTGTCTTGAATCAGAATTGCCATTCAGAATTATGCCCCTGCCATTACATGGAGTCAGAGTGCCGCAGCTATAGCATATTTGGAAACCTCTTGGTGATCAGGATGTTCAAGGTGTGCAGAGTCATTAGGACCCCATTAATGGAGTCTCAACCCTAGAAAGGGAACTTCAATTGATTCTTTTCAAAGAAGTGTTGGTATGTTCTACAGAAATAACCAGATTTGCTAATCTGAAGTGAAAGGAGAATAAAAGGGAGAGAGAAAACTAGAGAAAAGTCAGGCTCAGGGTACAGTGGATTTTCTTGTTTCGTGCCTTGATGTTTCTCTGTCTACAGTATCATTCCAACTATTTATTTTTCTTTCTGATTTCCACGACCAGGTTGGAAGGAAGAGAAGATGGATTGGGGGAGGAGGGTCACCACCACTCAGCAGTCTGATCATGCAGGCCTCATCATAGTCATGGTGTCCAAATACTCAATTGTCATACAGTGGATATCTCTTAGTGTGGGTGGATGATTTGACCCACGTGCATACTTTGATCTTTCCTTTGACATTTCTGGACTCATTTAAAAAATGAAAAATAAGCTGATGAATCTGGTTCTCCTACTTCTGTCATTCAGTAATTCTATGACTGGATAAGAATAAGATATATTAGAAAACATAGAATCACAGTTTGGCAATCTATACCCCTTTGCTCTAAAAGGCCCCGAACTGCCATGCCTATTACAAATGGCACCGTGTTCATGCCCTCTGTATTGACCTTCATTGGGATCCCTGGTCTGGAGACTATACAGTGCTGGATAGGCATTCCATTCTGTGCTATGTACATCATTGCTTTGGCAGGAAATTCTCTGCTTTTGATCATCATCAAAACTGAACCCAGCCTCCATGAGCCTATGTATATCTTTCTGGCCATGCTGGGAGCTACAGACATTGCACTTAGTACCATCATTGTCCCTAAGATGCTTGGAATTTTTTGGTTCCACTTGCCAGAGATCTATTTTGATGTTTGCCTCTTTCAGATGTGGCTCATCCACACATTTCAGGGTATCGAATCAGGGGTCCTGCTGGCTATGGCTCTGGACCGCTATGTAGCAATCTGTTATCCTCTGAGACATGCTACCATATTCACCCGACAACTCGTCACACACACTGCTGTTGGGGTGATACTGCGGCCTGCCATTCTGGTCATCCCATGCCTATTGCTCATAAAGTGTCGTCTGAAATTTTACAGAACCAAGTTAATATCCCACACCTACTGTGAACACATGGCCCTTGTGAAGCTTGCCACTGAAAATGTTTCCATCAACAAATTCTATGGTCTCCTTGGAGCCTTTATTGTTGGTGGCCTGGACTTCATTTTGATCAACCTCTCCTATGTACAAATATTTATTACTGTCTTCCACCTGCCCCAGAAAGAGGCACGTCTGAAGGCATTTAATACCTGTGTTCCTCACATATGTGTCTTCTTCCAGTTCTATCTCCTGGCTTTTTTTTCCTTTTTCACCCACAGGTCTGGATCATATATTCCATCATATATACACATCACCTTATCCAACCTTTACCTACTGGTTCCACCTTTCTTCAACCCCCTTGTCTATGGGGTGAAGACCAAACACATCCGAGATAAGGTAGTAAAAATGTTCCGTTCTAAAGACCAGGGCTGATATTTGATGGAAATACCTCCCCTTACGGATTTCATGGCTCATCTATTGGTCCTATGTGATGTGAAAGTCCAGTGAATACTTTGGAGTATCATCAGGCTTCATGAGTAAATTAATAAATACACAAATTATTATTATCAAATAATCCCACAGAATATTGACTTTAAGTTAAAAAGCAGTCAGAAGAATCAGAGGGAAATTAGAAGAGCAGATAAAATACTGAAATATTAAATTCTTGGCTATAATAAAAGTCAGAACACATGACTTCCTTAGCCACCTGATGCTCTCCAGGGCAGAATAGACAAATTTGAGATCCTTTTTCAGATTGTAGAGGAACATAATACCTACAATGATTCTTTTATACTTAGAGCACGAAAATCAACCTCCTTTATATAATATGCAAGTTCCACTACATTCTTTCTCCAACTATTCTAAAATCTTCTTTTTTTAAAACTCTTTTTATTTTTTTTAAATCTTCTTTAGTGTTTACTTTGTACCTTAAAAATTTATCTCTGGAATATCGCTTTGTTAAATATAATCTGAACTTTGAAATAAATTTCTTATAAATATCTCCTTTGTCTCAAAGCCTATGCCTACTAAGTAATTCATGTTTAATCAAATTGATTTAGGTCAAATCAATTGACCTGAAATATGTTTGTTCCATCAAATCTGGAAATAAGACATATAATATTATGCTTATTTTTTGTTGTTCTTAAGTGGTCATTTAATTTCTTCATTCGTAGAAAGATCAAGTTGAGAAAAGTTCTGGAGTTTTTTGTTTTTTTTTTTTTAGGGATATGTAAGTAATTTTTAGACTAATTGTAGACAATATTATTCTAAACTTTTGCTCAATCATTTTCCTGATTCAACCAACAATAACTCTTTCATCTAAGAAACCTAGACAGAAATTCTGGAGTCTAGGAATCCTACTACCTTACTTTTCCAAAGTATGTTTTTCTTTTTCATACAAAGCAAAGTACATTTTGTTATTCATTAAGATGATTATACACTAATGGTAACTTTTCATAGAGAAGCTGCATTTTGCAAGCCCATAATAAGTGAGGGCAAATAGTCAAATATTTGTTAAGAATATTTGATGCAAAAAGCAGATTTCAGTTTTGTAGGGAGAAAACCTTTGTGAAAGTTGGTTACATGCATGAGTTCTGGAGTCAAAATGAGCTTGGTTCAAAACATTTTTTTGCCACTTATGCACTACATGTGTTGGAATACGACTTACTGTCATCAATTCAGCAACTAAACTATCAACAAGGAAGAATAACAGGAGTTTCATTGGGTGAAAGACATAGAGACAGTGTGGTCACGGTGTAACAAAATGAAAACATTTATGTGAGGTCCTTCCCATGGGGTGTGGTAACTGGTGAGGACTCAAGAGGGCTTATCATAGTCATCATGGCTGTCACCATCATCATTTTCATTGTGAAAACCCGTATTGCTCCTATTGTGCTTGAGCTGAAATGCTGCACCACTACTTTCCAGTTTATTCATACCACACTAAAGTTAATTTTACTTTTTTACTTTTTTTATTTTTAAAGATTTTTTAAAAATCTATTTGTCACAGAGAGAGAGAGAAAGAGAGAGAGAGGGGCAGAGCAATCAGGTGGGGCATCAGAGAAAGGGAGAGGAAGAAACTGGTTCCCCACAGGCCAGAAGGAGCACAGTACAGGACTAGATCCCAGGCCTCCAGGATAATGACCTGAGCCTAAGGCGGGCGCTTAACTGTGCCACCCAGGCACCCCAGTGTTGATTTTATTTATTTTTTAAGTTTTTTATTTATTTTTTTAAATTTCTTTTCCGTGTTCCAGAACTCATTGTTTATGTGCCACACCCAGTGCTCCATGCAATACTTGCCCTCCGAATACCCACCACCAGTTGTTAATTTTATTCTTTTTATTCTTTTTTTTTTTTTAAAGATTTTATTTATTTATGTGTCAGAGAGAGAGGAGCGAGAGCGAGCACAGGCAGACAGAGGCAGAGGGAGAAGCAGGCTCCCTGCCAAGCAAGGAGCCTGATGTGGGACTCGATCCCAGGATAACGGGATCATGACCCGAGCTGAAGGCAGCTGCTTAATCAACTGAGCCACCCAGGTGCCCCCAGGTGTTAATTTTAAAAACACAAATTAAAACTTTATGTATGACCCAGACTGTGGTCCTTTTCATTCACCCGTACTTGTTGATTGAAGTGTTATTATATCTCTATCCCTATCCATATTTACACAACTGTGTGTGCATAGTCAGGTTTGTTAGTTTTAGGTGATTTTATATTTCTATACTTTGATTTCTTCGCTTGTCCTTTCAGCTTTTAATACAAGTGTGTGTGCTAGTGTTCCATTATGAATGTGGATTACTCTATGTCTCCTGTTCCAGCTGCTGATTTCCTTCGTTTGTGTATTTTTAAGCTGTGGGTAATTAGACAGTCCCTTTATTGGGCATGTGAAGATCTGAAGCTGAGGGATCTTTCTCACTGATTGATCTTTTCATCACTGTGGAACACTTCTCTGTCATCTCATCTATTATGTAAAAATTGTTTTCAAGTGGCTTTAAATTTCTTGCCTTTTTTAAAATAGAAAATAAGCTGCTTGTTGCAGCTATAAACTGCTTCTTCTATTATGTATGCTATAACATGTATGCATTTTTGCTAGCTGAACTGCTATTCAGCTTGTAAAATTTAGTACGGACTGTCCTTTCAACAAGTAACATGGATCATTTGTTTCTTTTGTTTTCTATACCCCATGTAAAGCTTTCACAGCTGGTATCTCATTACCCTCCCCCTCCATTTCTTCCTTATGCAACTGCTTCTTCCACACTGATCATGGGAAATATCTCTGCTCATGACCTGGATAACACATGACACATTTTAATGATAAATGTATATTGAATGTAAGAATGAAAGCATAAACACACATTACTTCTTTTAACCAAACTTGCTTGATAAATAAGAGTAATTCTCAAAATAGCATTATATTCCTATTTTCCAGTTGCAAGAACAAGCAGACAAAGAGGTGTTCCAAATTCAAATAACTTAATGACATCATTTTTCATTAACATACTTTATTAACTAAATCAAATAATTTAATAATATCATATTTTATTGATAACAAGAGTTCTATATCCTGATTTTAAGTTAAAAAACATCAATAATTAAGGTCATGTATTTATTCCACAAAAGCTCTAACAGTGTACCATACTAAGTAAATTTATAGATTAAAATCTCTTATCCACAGAGCAAATATATGAAGATAGCAATATGGAAAGGAAAACATGGAGAAGCCAAGTATAAAACCCCCAATACAGATTTAAACAGTGGCAGAATCTGGATTCAAATTAGACAATTCAATTCAAACCTCCTTTTTAACCAACCATATCATGAGTGGTCTCATACCTGAAAACTAATTCCTTTAACTTGAAATGTGCAAGATATCAGGCAATTGTATAAACTTTGAGACTCAGTGAAAGAAGGATCGCAAGGATGTTTATTTTCATAGATCTCATGGCATTGGAGCATGTCTACTTTTACATGTGCTTTACATGATCTCCAAGTGAGTACAGCAGAAAACGAACTGAACTCATCAAAATATAATTTGTGTATATGAATTTGTCTGCCTTTACTTTGTAGGGGAAGAGAAAAGAAGAGAGCTAGTTGCCAGTTTCAGTAATGATTTCTGAGACATTAGATGCATATGAACTGTAGAGGGCATGATCCTGAGCTCCCAGGTCCCTGGAGGCTTGGGCTAGTGGCAATGAAATCTCTCAGTCCATGTTCAGACCTCCTCCGTCTCCACATTCACTGGGGAATATTTTAATTGGTAGTTAGCGCTTTCTTCTACATTTCAAGCTCAATAAATTTATGCTGCTGCCTCAGCGTGATACAGATCTTGCTGGGAGTATTGTTGGAGGATGAATCCACCAACATGATCTCGGATGGACTTACAGGATAGGGTCAGATTTGTTTTGCAGGGACAGAAGAAAAGCAGGAAAAGCTATCACAGAGATGTCAGTATATTGGATATGGTTCCAGCAGCAAATGGATCAGAGTCCATGATGTTGATGAGGGCTGTTACTGACGGTGCAGGCAGAAGAAGAGGTGCTGCTCAGCACAAGATATAAGGGAGTAAGACTAGAATCTCAGGAAAGGGAAAGGTGGATGAGATGAAAGCTATGAGGGATAGTGTTATGAAGACAGATGATGGTTTTCAGGTGTCTGGTAAGAGCAGAACTGGTTCCCAACAACAAATGGTGAGGAAGTCTCACTATCCCCAGTTCACCCTATACTCTTTCTCAACCAGCTTTTCCAAGGATAGCCACTCCATCCCACCTGCCCTGCACTCACTCACATTCTCTCCTACTTGCCTTCCTACCATCGGTACCTGTCAGGTAATGCTCCCAGGGCGGCTCCTTTCTCTTGAATAAGTCAGAAAATGAGATTGTTACTAAAGGATTCCTATTCTAGTCCTGATTAATGTAGAAAGAAAGAGTTAGTGAAACAATCCATGATCTATAAAGCTGTAGAATTGAACACTGAGGAGCAAAGCTTTGAAAATCAAGGATTTGGTTGACTAACTGGTCTCTTCTAAATATACATCTGCTGACACAAACTCTCTTCATAGAATGGCCCTTGTTGACTGGGTTCCTTCATTGGAGATTCAGCCACAAAAACCACAGCTCTAGCTACATTACTGGCATATTTGGTGACATTCAGCATATGATTAGATGATCTTGAGCTTGCTAAAGCAAGCTTCAACACTAATACTAAAACAACAGTGTTGAAGAGGCTGGGAAAGCATGAAATAACTGAACACTTTAATTTATAGTCTACTAATTTCTCTCTTTACAGCTTGATAATTTCTTGATTCAATATATGTAATTTTTAAAAGCTATGATTTTGATCAAAGAATGACATTCTGTAATGACTAAGACCTCACATTTTTAGAAATTCAGTCATTGGTAAATAAAGAGGTCATTAAAATTCTCAGGAAGCCTGGGTGGATAAGTCAGTTAAGTGTCTGCCTTTGGCTTAGGTTGTGATTCCAGGGATCACTGGGATCGAGTTCCACCTGGGGATCCTTGCTCAGTGAGGAAACTCCTTCTCCCTCTGCCTGCCACTTCTCCTGTTTGTGCTCTCCTTTTCTCTTTCTCTCACTGACAAATAAAGAAATAAAATCTTTTAAAAAAACCACTCTCAATTGCTCTATAGCCCTCTCCTGAATTGCTTCTGGTATCCCAAGGTTTGCCCTGTCTTGCATTTCTACTTTCTTCATTCGACTCTGAATGAGGACTCTATCCTTTTCCCCATTTATTTTCTACGTATCTATGCCCTTCTATTTTGGATTCCTCATAATTCCTATAAATTTACAACTTCTCACTTGATAAACTTTATCAACCATTGCAGTAAAACCTGTTCAACTTCATTTCTAACACTGTTCCATTTAAAAATTAAACTTCTGTTTCTGGTTATCTATAGAGCACTTGTGGAATAAGGAGCCACCTCTGAAAATGTGTACTCTGTAGTCCATATTTTATTACTCACAGGCGATTATTTCTATTTAGTAAAATCCTTAGAAGCTTTAAAGAAATGTATCTATTGGGGTGACAAGATGGCGGGGAAGTAGGAGGAGGCACCTTTTCAACCTGTACCCTAAAGTGAGCTGATTACCTACCAAAGAACTCCGATAACCCATGAAATCAGCCTGAGATCAGAATTATACACATCTGGATTTCTACAGGGGCAGAAGACACCAGTGGGCAGGTAAAGCGGAGTGGGAACGGCGGACTGCTATCAGAAGATAAACAAAAGGGGGAGGGAGCCACCAGAGGTGACAGGTTGGAAAGTAATACCCCTAATACGAGCGAGAGTGCCCTGCGTCTGGGGACCAGCATTAACTTGGAGACTGGTTGAAAGCACTCCAAAAGAGCAAAAAATTGTGGGGGGGGGAATTGTGGGAATCGGGGCAGCTAGGGACAGGGGCTTAAGTCCCCAGTCCCAGGACAGCCTCCCCTGGCACTGAGCCAGAGAGAGTGCGGTGGAGAAACCAGGTCTTGGTCCCTGAGCTGCCAGCGCGACCAAAATTGCATGGGTTCTGGCCCCTGTGAGGGGATGGGAGACACGCTGGATGGCAGAACGTGCGAGCCCTGCTACAGAGCCTGAGATGCACGTGCTCCTCATCCTCCCCTGAGAGAGGTACAAAGGCCCAGCTGGCGCTCTTTGACACGCGCCATTGTTTCAGAGCCTAAGACGCGCACCCTACACTCTCCCCTGAGAGAGGTGCGCGAAGGCCCAGCCTGGTGCTTACAGACCTGTGCCCCGTTCTCAGAGCCTGAGATGCACGCTGCGACCCACAGCCTCCCCTGAGAGAGGTGCGCGCAAGCCTGGCGCTCTTAGACCCAGAAAGACCAGGCATTCGCAACCCCGGGGCAGCAGGAAAATCTCAGTGTGTGATCACTGCTTGGAACCTCTCTGGTGATCTGGAGCTGCCCAAACAGCTGCTGCTGCTTTGGTTTTGGGTACAAGCAGAAGATCCTGTGTCCCCAGGGACCGCGACTCGGAACCTGCTCTGCCAGCGGCCAAGGGGGGATTTATATGGGCTCTTCAACACCCACAGAAGAACAGACTGAGGCTTCTTTCTGAGAGGAAGGTCAGGGTGCAGTTTGCTTTCCTCTAAACCGACAAAAACCATCAAAAGCGGTCAAGGTGAGAGGAGAAAAAAAAAAAAAAAGGTGAACAAACATAAAAACCTCCAGAGAACAAAAGCCTGAAAAAAACGGTTTCCTCAGAGCCCACCCCCTTGAGGGGGACTGGAGGACTTAACTCAGGGAAAATCATTGACTGAAAACCCACGTGGCAGGCCCCTCCCCCAGAAAAACCAACCAGAAAAAAAAAAAAAAAAAAAGACTACAAGAGAACCACCACCACTACTTCATAGGACAATTTTTTATTAATTTGTTCCCACTATTCTGGCTCATTTTTTAAAATGTAGATAATTTTTTTAACCTATTTACCATCACAGCGAGCTGTCCAGTACATCAAATTCCATAATAACCTTCTAACCTGAAGTTTTTGATACATACACCTGTGTTTTTCTTTTGCATTTCTATTTTTTTATTTTTTTTTAATTTTAGTTTAGTTTAGTTTATTCCGTTATTTTTATTTTCTAATATTCATATAGAGTTAAACTTGAAAGTAATCCCCTTTCCCCAATCAATATTACCCCTATGGGTAAACCAATTTTTAATCCCCCTTGAGCCTAGGAAAGTTGAGTCCTTTAACAAAGATTTCAAGATACATCCAGGAAGAATCAAAACAACCTTCCTCGCCCACACTGAGAATTTATAACCACTCTCCCATCTTTTTCTTCCACCAGTGTTTCTGTGTTTTTGTGTTTGTCCTGATAGTATATAAATCTTATACTTGGGGTTCTTTTTGACAAGGTTCTTCCTTTATTTGCATATATATATTTTTTCTCTTATTATATTCTTTTATCAGTCTTTTTGTTTGTCTGTTTTTGTTTGTATACTTCATAAATCTTTTTTTTTTTTTAGTTTTTTTTATTTTTTCAGCATAACAGTATTCATTATTTTTGCAACACACCCAGGGCTCCATGCAATCCGTGCCCTCTACAATACCCACCACCTGGTGCCCCCAACCTCCCACCCCCCACCCCTTCAAAATTCTCAGATCGTTTTTCAGAGTCCATAGTCTCTCATGGTTCACCTCCCCTTCCAATTTCCCTCAACTACCTTCTCCTCTCCATCTCCCCTTGTCCTCCATGCTATTTGTTATGCTCCACAAATAAGTGAAACCATATGATAATTGACTCTCTCTGCTTGACTTAATTCACTCAGCATAATCTCTTCCAGTCCCGTCCATGTTGCTACAAAACTTGGGTATTCATCCTTTCTTTTTTCTTTTCTTTTTTTTTTTTTTTTTACAGCTTTATAAACATATATTTTTATCCCCAGGGGTACAGGTCTGCGAATCGCCAGGTTTACACACTTCACAGCACTCACCATAGCACATACCCTCCCCAATATCCATAACCCCACCCCCCTCTCCCAACCCCCTCCCCCCATCAACCATAGTTTGTTTTGTGAGATTAAGAGTCATTTATGGTTTGTCTCCCTCCCAATCCCATCTTGTTTCATTTACTCTTCTCCTACCCCCTCAAACCCCATGTTGCATATCCTCTCCCTCATATCAGGGAGATCATATGATAGTTGTCTTTCTCCGATTGACTTATTTCGCTAAGCATGATACCCTCTAGTTCCATCCACATCATCGCAAATGGCAAGATTTCATTTCTTTTGATGGCTGCATAGTATTCCATTGTGTATATATACCACATCTTCTTTATCCATTGGTCTGTTGATGGACATCTAGGTTCTTTCCATAGTTTGGCTATTGTAGACATTGCTGCTATATACATTCGGGTGCACGTGCCCCTTCGGATCACTACGTTTGTATCTTTAGGGTAAATACCCAGCAGTGCAATTGCTGGGTCATAGGGTAGTTCTATTTTCAACATTTTGAGGAACCTCCATGCTGTTTTCCAGAGTGGTTGCACCAGCTTGCATTCCCACCAACAGGGTAGGAGGGTTCCCCTTTCTCCGCATCCTCGCCAGCATCTGTCATTTCCTGACTTGTTAATTTTAGCCATTCTGACAGGTGTGAGGGGATATCTCATTGTGGTTTTGATTTGTATTTCCCTGATGCCGAGTGATGTTGAGCACTTTTTCATGTGTCTGTTGGCCATCTGGATGTCTTCTCTGCAGAAATGTCTGTTCATGTCCTCTGCCCATTTCTTGACTGGATTATTTGTTCTTTGGGTGTTGAGTTTGCTAAGTTCTTTATAGATTTTGGACACTAGCCCTTTATCTGATATGTCATTTGCAAATATCTTCTCCCATTCTGTCAGTTGTCTTTTGGTTTTGTTCACTGTTTCCTTTGCTGTGCAAAAGCTTTTGATCTTGATAAAATCCCAATAGCTCATTTTTGCTCTTGTTTCCCTTGCCTTTGGTGATGTTCCTAGGAAGATGTTGCTGTGGCTGAGGTCGAAGAGGTTGCTGCCTGTTTTCTCCTCGAGGATTTTGATGGATTCCTTTCTCACATTGAGATCCTTCATCCATTTTGAGTCTATTTTCATGTGTGGTGTAAGTAAATGATCCAATTTCATTTTTCTGCATGTGGCTGTCCAATTTTCCCAACACCATTTATTGAAGAGGCTGTGTTTTTTCCATTGGACATTCTTTCCTGCTTTGTCGAAGATGAGTTGACCATAGAGTTGAGGGTCCATTTCTGGGCTCTCTATTCTGTTCCATTGATCTATGTGTCTGTTTTTGTGCCAGTACCATGCTGTCTTGATGATGACAGCTTTGTAATAGAGCTTGAAGTCCGGAATTGTGATGCCACCAACTTTGGCTTTCTTTTTCAATATTCCTTTGGATATTTGAGGTCTTTTCTGGTTCCATATAAATTTTAGGATTATTTGTTCCATTTCTTTGAAAAAAATGGATGGTACGTTGATAGGAATTGCATTAAATGTGTAGATTGCTTTAGGTAGCATAGACATTTTCACAATATTTATTCTTCCAATCCAGGAGCATGGAACATTTTTCCATTTCATTGTGTCTTCCTCAATTTCTTTCATGAGTACTTTATAGTTTTCTGAGTATAGGTTCTTAGTCTCTTTGGTTAGGTTTATTCCTAGGTATCTTATAGTTTTGGGTGCAATTGTAAATGGGATGGACTCTTTAATTTCTCTTTCTTCTGTCTTGTTCTTGGTGTAGAGAAATGCAACTGATTTCTGTGCATTGATTTTATATCCTGACACTTGACTGAATTCCTGTGCAAGTTCTAGCAGTTTTGGAGTGGAGTCTTTTGGGTTTTCCACATATAGTATCATATCATCTGCGAAGAGTGAGAGTTTGACTTCTTCTTTGCCGATTTGGATGCCTTTAATTTCCTTTTGTTGTCTGATTGCTGAGGCTAGGACTTCTAGTACTATGTTGAATAGCAGTGGTGATAACGGACACCCCTGCCGTGTTCCTGACCTTAGCGGAAAAGTTTTCAGTTTTTCTCCATTGAGAATGATATTTGCGGTGGGTTTTTCATAGATGGCTTTGATAATATTGAGGTATGTGCCATCTATCCCTACACTTTGAAGAGTTTTGATCAGGAAGGGATGCTGTACTTTGTCAAATGCTTTTTCAGCATCTATGGAGAGTATCATATGGTTCTTGTTCTTTCTCTTATTAATGTGTTGTATCACATTGATTGATTTGCGGATGTTGAACCAGCCTTGCAGCCCTGGAATAAATCCCACTTGGTCGTGGTGAATAATCCTTTTAAAGTACTGTTGAATCCTATTGGCTAGTATTTTGGCGAGAATTTTTGCATCTGTGTTCATCAAGGATATTGGTCTGTAGTTCTCTTTTTTGATGGGATCCTTGTCTGGTTTTGGGATCAAGGTGATGCTGTCCTCATAAAATGAGTGTGGAAGTTTTCCTTCCATTTCTATTTTTGGAACACTTTCAGGAGAATAGGAATTAGTTCTTCTTTAAATGTTTGGTAGAATTCCCCTGGGAAGCCATCTGGCCCCGGGCTTTTGCTTGTTTGGAGATTTTTGATGACTGTTTCTGGTTATGGGTCTATTGAGGCTTTCTATTTCTTCCTGGATCAGTTGTGGTAGTTTATATGTGTCTAGGAATGCACCCATTTCTTCCAGATTGTCAAATTTGTTGGCGTAGAGTTGCTCATAGTATGTTCTTATAATTGTCTGTATTTCTTTGGTGTTCGTTGTGATCTCTCCTCTTTCATTCATGATTTTATTTATTTGGGTCCTTTCTCTTTTCTTTTTGATAAGTCTGGCCAGGGGTTTATCAATCTTATTAATTCTTTCAAAGAACCAGCTCCTAGTTTCGTTGATTTGTTCTATTGTTTTTTTTTTTTTTTTTTTTTGGTTTCTATTTCATTGATTTCTGCTCTGATCTTTATGATTTCTCTTCTCCTGCTGGGTTTAGGGTTTCTTGTTCTTTCACCAGCTCCTTTAGGTGTAGGGTTAGGTTGTGTACCTGAGACCTTTCTTGTTTCTTGAGAAAGGCTTGTACCGCTATATATTTTCCTCTCAGGACTGCCTTTGTTGTGTCCCACAGATTCTGAACCGTTGTGTTTTCATTATCATTTGTTTCCATAAATTTTTTCAATTCTTCTTTAATTTCCTGGTTGACCCATTCATTCTTTAGAAGGATGCTGTTTAGTCTCCATGTATTTGGGTTCTTTCCAAATTTCCTCTTGTTATTGAGTTCTAGCTTTAGAGCATTGTGGTCTGAAAATATGCAGGGAATGATCCCAATCTTTTGATACCGGTTGAGACTTGATTTAGGACCAAGAATGTGATCTATTCTGGAGAATGTTCCATGTGCACTAGAGAAGAATGTGTATTCTGTTGCTTTGGGATGAAATGTTCTGAATAGATCTGTGATGTCCATCTGGTCCAGTGTGTCATTTAAGGCCTTGATTTCCTTGTTGATCTTTTGCTTGGATGATCTGTCCATTTCAGTGAGGGGAGTGTTAAAATCTCCTACTATTATTGTATTCTTGTCGATGTGTTTCTTTGATTTTGTTATTAATTGGTTCATATAGTTGGCTGCTCCCACATTAGTGGCATAGATATTTAAAATTGTTAGATCTTCGTGTTGGACAGTTCCTTTGAGTATGATATAGTGTCCTTCCTCATCTCTTATTATAGTCTTTGGCTTAAAATCTAATTGATCTGATATAAGGATTGCCACTCCTGCTTTCTTCTGATGTCCATTAGCATGGTAAATTCTTTTCCACCCCCTCACTTTAAACCTGGAGGTGTCTTCGGGTTTAAGATGAGTTTCTTGTAGGCAACATATAGATGGGTTTTGTTTTTTTATCCATTCTGATACCCTGTGTCTTTTGATTGGGACATTTAGCCCATTAACATTCAGGGTAAGTATTGAGAGATATGAATTTAGTGCCATTGTATTGCCTGTAAGGTGACTGTTATTGTATATTGTCTCTGTTTCTTTCTGATCTACTTCTTTTAGGGTCTCTCTTTGCTTACAGGACCCCTTTCAATATTTCCTGTAGAGCTGGTTTGGTATTTGCAAATTCTTTCAGTTTTTGTTTGTCCTGGAAGCTTTTAATCTCTCCTTCTATTTTCAATGATAGCCTAGCTGGATATAGTATTCTTGGCTGCATGTTTTTCTCGTTTAGTACTCTGAATATATCATGCCAGCTCTTTCTGGCCTGCCAGGTCTCTGTGGATAAGTCTGCTGCCAATCGAATATTTTTACCATTGTACGTTACAGACTTCTTTTCCCGGGCTGCTTTCAGGATCTTTTCTTTGTCACTAAGACTTGTCAATTTTACTATTAGGTGACGGGGTGTGGACCTATTCTCATTGATTTTGAGGGGGTTCTCTGAACCTCCTGGATTTTGATGCTTGTTCCCTTTGCCATATTGGGGAAATTCTCTCCAATAATTCTCTCCAGTATACCTTCTGTTCCCCTCTATGTTTCCTCTTCTTCTGGAATCCCAATTATTCTAATGTTGTTTCATCTTATGGTGTCACTTATCTCTCGAATTCTCCCCTCGTGATCCAGTAGCTGTTTGTCCCTCTTTTGCTCAGCTTCTTTATTCTCTGTCATTTGGTCTTCTATATCATTAATTCTTTCTTCTGCCTCATTTATCCTAGCAGTGAGAGCCTCCATTTTTGATTGCACCTCATTAATTGCTTTTTTGATTTCAACTTGGTTAGATTTTAGTTCTCTTATTTCTCCAGAAAGGACTTTTATATCTCCTGAGAGGGTTTCTCTAATATCTTCCATGCCTTTTTTCAAGCCCGGCTAGACCCTTGAGAATCGTCATTCTGAACTCTATATCTGACATATTACCAATGTCTGTATTGATTAGGTCCCTAGCCTTTGGTACTGCCTCTTGTTCTTTTTTTTGTTGTGAATTTTTCCGCCATGTCATTTTGTCCAGATAAGAGTTTATGAAGGAGCAAGTAAAATACTAAAAGGGTGGCAACAACCCCAGGAAAATATGCTTTAGCCAAATCAGAAGAGATCCCGAATCGTGTGGGGGGAGAAAGTGGATAAAAAGGTGTTCAGAAAGAAAAAAAAAAAAGAAACTATTAAAAAGAAGAAAGCTGATAAAGAAAAAATATAAAAAGAGGAAGAAAATATATATATATTAGATAAACTATTTAAAAAACGTTAAAAAAGAAAATGGTAAAAGTTAAAAAATTTAGCAGAAAAAGAGAAAAAGAAAAAAAAATTGAAAAAGAAAAAAAAATTAAATTAACTGCAAGGCTAAAAATCATGGGGAGAAAGCCATGAGTTCCGTGCTTTGCTTTCTTCACCTCTGGAATTCCGCTGCTCTCCTTGGTATTGAAACTGTACTCCTTGGTAGGTGATCTTGGTCCTGGCTGGGTTTCCCATTGATCTTCTGGTGGAGGGGCCTGTTGTAGTGATTCTCAAGCGTCTTTGCCCCAGGCAGAGTTGCACCGCCCTTACCCGGGGCCGTGCTGAGTAATCCACTCGGGTTTGCTTTCAGGAGCTTTTGTTCCCTCAGCGCTTTCCGTAGAGTTCCGGAGGACAGGAGTGAAGATGGAGGCCTCCCGGTCTCTGGCCCGGAGGAGCTGAGAGCCCGGGGCCCCACTCCTCAGTGCGCCCTCAGAGAACAGCGCCCAATGACTCCCGTCACCCTGGCCTCCGGCTGCGCTCCGAGCTGACCGAGCCTGCGACCGGTTCAAGGTAACCCCAAGCTTAGAGTCACTCCTCGGCTCTGTCTCTGTAGCCGGCTTCCCCGTTCTAATACCGGTAAGCTCTGTGACACTCAGACACCCCCGATCCTTCTGCGACCCTGCGGGACCTGAGGCCGCGCTGACCCCGCCTGGGCTTCACCCCAGTTAAGCCTCTGGAGTGATGTCCCTCAGTGGAACAGACTTTTAAAAGTCCTGATTTTGCTCTGTTGCTCCGCTGCTCGCCGGGAGCCAGCCCCTCCCCCCGTGGTCTATCTTCCCATCGCTTTGGATTCACTTCTCCGCCAGTCCTACCTTTCAGATAGTGGTTGATTTTCTGTTTCTAGAGTTGCTGTTCTTCTTCTCTTCCATCTCCCGTTGGATTTGTAGGTGTTTGCAATCTTTAGATAAGCTATTTAGCTGATCTCCCGCTACCTGAAGTAGTCTCAGCCTTCTACTTCTCCGCCATCTTGACTCCTCCCCGCTATACTTCATAAATCTTACCTTGGGACCCATTTGGGCTGAACCTTCTCTTTCATCTTCCCTTTCTTTCCTGTCTCTCTCTCTCTCTCTCTCTCTCTCTTTTTTTCGTTTTATTTTCTTTCTTCTCTCATTTGGGTGGGGAATCCTGATTGCTCCGAAGTGTTCCAGGGTGAACCTTGACTGCACCATGGTCGATACATCCAGCTACATCTGTTCAGTCATCTCTCACCAAAATGACTAGGAGGAGGAATGCCCAACAGAAGAAAAATACAGAGGATGGACCTTCTGCAACAGAGCTAACGGCTATCAACATAGACAATATGTTGGAAAGAGAATTCAGGCTAACAATTATCCAGGCAATAGCTAGGTTGGAGAAAGCCATGGATGACCAAATGGAATTGCTTAGGGCGGAGCTGAAAGCGACAAGACAGGATGTTCACAATGTTAGGGCAGAGCTAAAAGCTACCAGGGCTGAGGTTCACAATGAACTCAATGAGTTCCAATCTAATCTAAATTCTCTCAAATTAGGGTAACTGAGACAGAAGATAGAATTAGTGATCTGGAGGACAAACAGATAGAGAGAAAGGATCAAGAGGAAGCCTGGAACAAACAGCTTAGAAACCATGAAAACAGAATCAGGGAAATAAATGACGCCATGAAATGTTCCAACGTCAGAATTATTGGAATCCCTGAAGGGGAGGAGAAAGAAAGAAGTCTAGAAGATATAGGGAACAAGTTCTTCATGAAAATTTTTCCAATCTCGTGAATGGAACCAGCGTTCATGTACTAGAGGCCAAACGGTCTCCACCCAGATTATAGATTCCAGAAAAACATCAACGCACCTGATAGTCAAATTGAGGAATCATAATTGTAGGTATAATCTCTTGAAAGCTGCTAGGACAAAGAGGCTCCTTACTTACGAGGAAAGCCCATCAGAATAATGTCAGACTTGTCCACAGAGACCTGACAAGCCAGAAAGGGCTGGCAAGATATATTCAGGGCACTAAACGAGAAGAACATGCTGCCAAGAATACTTTATCCATCAAGACTGACATTCAAAATGTATGGAGAGATAAAGAGTTTCCAAGACTGGCAAGGCTTAAAAGACTATACAACCACCAAGCTGACATTGCAGGAAATATTAAGGGGGGGTTCTATAAAAGAGGAAAAACCTAAGAATAGCATTGAACAGAAATATGGAGACAATCTACAGAAAGAAAGACTTCAAAGGTAACACGATGTAAATAAAAACGTATCTATCAATAATCACTCTCAATGTGAATGGCCTAAATGTGCCCATAAAATGGCACAGGGTTGCAGATTGGATAAAACGACAGGACTCATCCATATGTTGTCTACAAGAGACCCATTTTTGAACCTAAAGATACACCCAGACTGAAAGTGAAAGGATGGAGAAGCATCTTTCATTACAATGGGCCTCAAAAGAAGGCTGGGGTAGTGATTCTCATATCAGATAAATTAGATTTTAAACTAAAGACTGTAGTCAGAGATACAGAAGGACACTACATAATTCTTAAAGGGACTGTCCACCAAGATGATCCAACAATTTTAAATATCTATGCCCCCAATATGGGAGCAGCCAATTACATAAGAAAACTGTTAATCAAGATAAAGAGTTATATTGATATGAATACATTAATAGTAGGAGATCTTAACACGCTTCTCGCAGTAATAGACAGATCATCAAAGCAGAAAATCAATAAAGAAACAAGAGCATTGAATGACACATTGGGCCAGATGGACCTCATAGATATATACAGAACATTCCACCCTAAAACAACAGAATACTCATTCTTCTCAAGTGCACATGGAACCTTCTCAAGAAGAGACGACATACTGGGTCACAAATCAGGACTCAACCGATACCAAAAGACTGAGATTATTCCCTGCATATTCAAAGATCACAATGCTTTGAACTGGAGCACAATCACAAGGAAAAGTTCAGAAGAAACTCAAACACCTGGAAGCTAAAGACCACCTTGCTTAAGAATGCTTGGATCAACCAGGAGATCAAAGAAGAACTGAAACAATTCATGGAAGCCAATGAGAATGAAGACACTTCAGTCCAAAACCTATGGGATACAGCAAAGGCGGTCCTAAGGGGGAAATGCATGGCCATCCAAGCCTCCCTCAAAAAAAATTGAAAAATCCAGAACATACCAGCTGTCTCTACACCTTAAAGAACTGGAGAATCAACAACAAATCAAACCAACTCCACACATAAGAAGGGAAATATTCAAGATTAGAGCTGAAATCAATGAGGTAGAAACCAGAGATACAGTAGAACATATCAATGAAACTAGAAGCTGGTTTTTTGAAAGAATCAATAAGAGCAATAAAACATTGGCCACACTAATCCAAAAGAAAAGAGAGAAAGCCCAAATTCATAAAATTATGAATGAAAAGGGAGAGATCACAACTAACACCAAGGAAGTAGAAACAATCATCAGAAGTTATTATCAACAGTTATATGCCAATAAGCTAAGCAACCTAGATGAAATGGATGCATTCCTGGAAAACTATAAACTCCCAAAATTGAACCAGGAAGAAATCGACAACCTAAATAGACCAATATCTAGTAACGAGATTGAAGCAGTGATCAAAAACCTCCCAAAAAACAAGATCCTAGGACCTGATGGATTCCCTCGGGAATTCTACCAAACTTTCAAAGAAGAAATAACACCTATTCTCCTAAAGCTGTTTCAAAAAATTGAAGCAGAAGGAAAACTTTCATACTCTTTCTATGAAGCCAACATTACCCTGATCCCCAAACCAGACAAAGACCCTACCAAAAAGGAGAATTTCAGACCAATGTCACTGATGAATATGGATGCTAAGATTCTCAACAAGATCCTAGCAAACAGGATCCAACAGCACATTAAAAAGATTATCCACCATGACCAGGTGGAATTCATTCCTGGGCTACAAGGGTGGTTCAACATTCGCAAATAAATCAATGTGATAGAACAAATTAATAAGAAAAGAGAGAAGAACTACATGGTCCTCTCAATTGATGCAGAAAAAGCATTTGACAAAATCCAGCATCCGTTCCTGATTAAAATGCTTCAAAGTATAGGGATAGAGGGAACATTCCTGAACTTCATCAAATCTATCTATGAAAGACCCACAGCAAATATCATCCTCAAATGGAAAAAGCTTGCAGCCTTCCCGTTGAGATCAGGAACACGACAAGGATGCCCACTCTCACCACTCTTGTTCAACATAGTATTAGAAGTCCTAGCAACAGCAATCAGACAACAAAGAGAAATAAAAGGTATCCAAATTGGCAATGAAGAAGTCAAACTCTCTCTCTTCACAGATGACATGATTCTTTATATGGAAAACCCAAAAGACTCCACCCCCAAACTACTAGAACTCATACAGCAATTCAGTAATGTGGCAGGATACAAAGCCAATGTACAGAAATCAGTGGCTTTCTTATACACTAACAATGAAAATACAGAAAGGTAAATTAGAGAATTGATTCCATTGACTATAGCACCAAGAACCATAAGATACCTGGGAATAAACCTAACCAAAGAGGTAAAGGAACTGTACTCGAGGAACTACAGAACACTCATGAAAGAAATTGAAGAAGACACAAAAAGATGGAAGACCATTCCATGCTCTTGGATCAGACGAATAAACATTGTTAAAATGTCTATACTGCCTAGAGCAATCTATACTTTTAATTCCATTCCAATCAAAATTCCACCGGTATTCTTCAAAGAGTTGGGCAAATAATCCAAAAATTTGTATGGAACCAGAAGAGACCCTGAATCTCTAAGGAAATGTTGAAAAACAAAAATAAAACTGGGGGCATCACGTTACCTCATTTCAAGCTTTACTACAAAGCTGTGAACACCAAGACAGCATGGTACTGGCATAAAAACAGACACATAGACCAGTGGAACAGAGTAGAGAGCCCAGATATGGACCCTCAACTCTATGGGCAAATAATCTTTGAGAAAACAGGAAAAAATATATAGTGGAAAAAAGACAGTCTCTTCAATAAATGGTGCTGGGAAAACTGGACAGCTATATGTAGAAGAATGAAACTTGACCATTCTCTTACACCGTACACAAAGATAAACTCAAAATGGATAAAAGACCTCAACGTGAGACAGGAATCCATCAGAATCCTAGAGGAGAACATAGGCAATAATCTCTTCAATATCAGCCACAGCAACTTCTTTCAAGATATGTTTCCAAAGGCAAAGGAAACAAAAGCAAAAATGAACTTTTGGGATTTCATCAAAATCAAAAGCTTCTGCACAGCAAAGGAAACAGTCAAGAAAACAAAGAGGCAACCCACGGAATGGGAGAAGATATTTGCAAATGACAGTACAAACAAAAGATTGATATCCAGGATCTATAAAGAACTCCTCAAACTCAACACTCACAAAAGAGATAATCATATCAAAAAATGGGCAGAAGATATCAACAGTCACTTCTCCAATGAAGACATACAAATGGCTATCAGAAACATGAAAAAATGTTCATCATCACTAGCCATCAGGGAGATTCAAATTAAAACCACATTGAGATACCACCTTACATCACTTAGAATGGCCAAAATTAGCAAGACAGGAAACAACATGTGTTGGAGGGGATGTGGAGAATGGGGAACCCTCTTACACTGTTGGTGGGAATGCAATTGGTGCAGCCTCTTTGGAGAACAGTGTGGAGATTCCTCAAGAGATTAAAAATAGAACTTCCCTATGACCCTGCCATTGCACTACTGGGTATTTTCCCCAAAGATACAGATGTAGTAAAAAGAAGGGCCATCTGTACCCCAATGTTTATAGCAGCAATGGCCACGGTTGCCAAACTTTTGGAAAGAACCAAGATGCCCTTCAACGGACGAATGGATAAGGAAGATGTGGTCCATATACACTATGGAGTATTATGCCTCCATCAGAAAGGATGAATACCCAACTTTTGTAGCAACATGGACGGGACTGGAAGAGATTATGCTGAGTGAAATAAGTCAAGGAGAGAGAGTCAATTATCATATGGTTTCACTTATTTGTGGAGCATAACAAATAGCATGGAGGACATGGGGAGTTAGGAGAAGGGAGTTGGGGGAAATTGGAAGGGGAGGTGAACAATGAGAGACTACGGACTCTGAAAAACAATCTGAAGGGTTTGAAGAGGTGGTGGGGTGGGAAGTTGGGGGAATCAGATGGTGGGTATTAGAGAGGGCATGGATTGCATGGAACACTGGGTGTGGTACAAAAACAACGAATACTGTTATGCTGAAATAAATTTAAAAAATGACTTAAAAAAAAAGAAACGTATCTATTACCAAATAAGGAGTCCCATTGTTTCCAAAATATCTTATTTCTCTGTAGCTCTAATGTATTTTAACTGAACCATATCTAAGAGTAATTGTCTCTCTAACTTTCAATAGCTTTATGATTCTGGGATGTTCAAACACTTTGGACGTTTCCCAAAAGTATCTTGTGACTCATTCAATATGTTAAAAATAATATTATATTCTCTAGGCAAAGAGTAGTTTACTACTCTTTTACTATTTACTACTTTTTACTGTAGTTCAGAATGTGCTGACCTCACCTCAGCCTCCTTCATATTCTAATTGAAGAGTATTCTTCTTGTTTTCTCTGAATATATTTTATTTATATTAAGCCCATCACTGTTACCTTGATGGACAGTTGAAACTCTGATGTATGTAATTTGCTCCTTTTATTGGGGTAACAGCCCTGGGTATGGCTGTATATAGTCTGCCAACATGACATCACTGAGTGCGCAGCTAGGAGGAGATATCCACAACCAGTTCTCCTAAGCCCCTGTGTGCTCACCTGACACACCGCACAGCTCATCCTACACCACCGGTTTTTCTAGAACGAATGTAATTTTATGGCAGTTTATGACAAGATGGGAGTCAGAGATCCTTTCTTTTTCTTTTCTTTTTTTTTAAGATTTTATTCATTTATTTGACAGTCAGAGATCACAAGTAGGCAGAGAAACAGGCAGAGAGAGAGTAGGAAGCAGGCTCCCTGCTGAGCAGAGAGCCCGATGCAGGGCTCGATCCAGGATCCTGGGATCATGACCTGAGCTAAAGGCAGAGGCTTTAACCCATTGAGCCACCCAGGTGCCCCGAGAGATCCCTTCAATGCAAAAAGAACAGGTCTACTCCCTAGGATTAACCCAAGACACAAGACAAATACTGTGTGACTGTAATTAAGGCCATCAAGTCTTTCAAACAGATGCACAGAATGCAGACTTGTTAGACTCTTTCTTTCACTGCACAAAGATTCTGAATCTTTTCCATTCTTCTGCTTGAGAAAAAGATTAAAATCTCTCTTTACGTTCAAACCCTTTTTATTCACCTAAGTAAATGTCTGGCATGAGTAATCCTTCATAGTTGGAAACCAGAAATAGATATTCTGACTGGCACTAAAATTTTGAAAAAAAATAAGAACACAAAATATATAATGAAATTCTCATAAAAGAAATTGTCTTTTGAAATGTTAATAATAACCTTTTGGGATGTAAATATGATGGTTTTCAATAATGACTGGGCAGTGGTTCTGATTGATTAATCTTCACAAAATAGCACATAAATCCTATCAATCCTTTTAGAAAATGGCTTTCAATTTTCCATAGTCCATTTACATCTCCGCAATCATAATTATTTATCCTAACAATGTAGATCTCTGGTAAATTGCTTTCTTATATTTCTTCTAGATACTTCCAGGGTCCTGCTCATAAAATAGATAAACTTATAAAGATATCTAATTCCACACAGAGGACTTTGGCTAATTGTTGTATCACTTCCCCTGAAAATCAGGAAAGAAAAGAATCAATATTCACTATTCAAGTGTAAACTTCATTTGAAATTAAACTTATATATTTATATATGTTATAATATTTCTTGTTCATTGTCTTTATTTTAGCCACTTGGGAAGACATACTAAGTATATTAGAACTATTATAATTAATAATACCAACAAGTTGTACTACTTCCAATGTCATTTCAATGTACTAATAAAATCTTTTTACACACACACACACACAAAAATGCACATCATTACATCGTCTGAATTCTGAACATGACTGAGACTATTTGTGTATCATATAGAAATATTCCATTTAGTTCTCTGTCAGCATGTCTACACTGATTAGTATGAAGAGCTTGAGATGTTTTCACTGGCCTTCATTGGTTCATTATTTGTATAAAAGTGTCATTGACTGTTTGTGTTGTCATGGGGCACTGTCTTCTCTTAGAAGTTTCTGGAAGGACAGTCAATTTGGCTTCCAGTCCCCAAGAACACCAGGATGTGAGAGTTTTTATTAGATGCATATGTACTATGAGACATAGTCTCCTAGGTTTTGAACCATATTGTGCCTGCTTTTCACCGTTGTCCCGGGCTAATTTAAAGCTCACCAGTGACTGGTGCAAAAAATCCCCAGGCGGCAACGGTAGTACAAAACAGCCATCCTCACTATCGGAAATACCAAAAAATTTTCACTCTGTGGCTTCTACGTATGTTACCAGAGATGATTCCAGGTGAGTCCTTGGGCCTTAGACCTGCACTGAGTGTGGGGAACATGGAGGATTGTTTTCAAGGAGAACACAACACCTTTATGCTCCAAGAAGATGGCAGGATGATTAAAAGAGCAATGGGGTCTTAGAGTAGCTGATTGTTCGAATGGGAAGAAGATTTTGTCCATGCTGCTGTTCAGAATATTTCTGAGTCAGTTAATCACACACTGGGTGAGAAATTTTAAAGTGAGCCTCACAGGTATGAGGAGCCTCGAGGAGGATTAAGGCTGATCAATGCACAGAAAGCTTATTTGTTTTAGGTCAGGAAATTATACATGTTTAGACTGGAAGAGTTTCAGTAGCAATGACGCCCTCAAGTCATTCAGGGGAAATCACATCTGGTAACATGCTCATCAAGTATCTGATGTAGTCAGGAGAAGGACAGGGTAACTTCTAGGAATGAATTACTGGCATTCAGGCAGAGTAATACATTTTATGTTTCTTTCTAATATTTTAAATGCATTACATCATTTCATCCTCATAGTTACCGTGTAGTGTGTTTCTACCAGTTAACTTTGCCTCAGTAATAAGGAATTGAGACAATGTAAAGTTTTAGAACTGCCTGAAGAGCATGCATAGCTAAGGGACATCCCAAGGATGCAAACTGTCCTGACTGACTTCAGATCCATGTCCCATGGCTGATGTGTTCTTCGGAAGGTGGATTGAGGACTTCTATGAGAAATGAAGAGGAGACGGTTTGAGGCTCACCAGGAAGAAGACCTGTCTGACAGTTGGAGCGGTCCTGCAATGGACAAGCTCGCTCAAAAACAGAGGGTCTCTCCCTGGGGTTTTGAGGCAGAGATCAAACGGTGAATGTCAGAGATCTTGTAGAGGGAAAGGTTCCATAGAGTGTTGGGAGAGTGAATTTAGACCTAATCCCTTCCTTCTTTATGTTCTGGGAATCAGCCTGAGTCAGAATTAGGTTTAAGTAGAACTAATGGTTCAGGATTCCTGCTGCAAATGAGACCCCTGATTGTTCTTCCTGTTCCCTGGATTTCAAGGTTTAAGATTTGTCTCCTGCCTCTTTTGAACATGTACATGTGTACACACAATTTTGCTTCTGGCTAGTCCTTGTCATCCAGTGCCATTACTCGTTGCTCTTAAACCATGAATGTCTTAGTCTCTCTTCCCATGACTTCTCTCCATCAAGTCATCAAGTAGCACAAATATTCTTCCTGTGTTACTCTTCTGATGTGGCAAGGTCACGTCATCCTATCCCATCCTAGCACAACTATTCTTCTAACATATTCTCCATATGCCAGATCTCATCCTTCTGGATCAGATAGAGTGGATTTTTAAAGGCAAAAAAAGCCCTGTTTTTCTACCTAAGGTTTTGAAATTATTTTCTTTCAATTGTATTCTTATTTGTTATTCTTTCCTTTTCCTAAGCCCCAACAAACATTATCTCTGCTTATGACATAATTCATATGTGAAATTACTTACTGATTTGCAATCCAACTGTACATTTCATGCTTCTTTGATTTTATCCAGAGTATTTCCTCTACAAATGCTCTTGCACCTCCTTTATCTGGCTAATATCTACTAAATAATGATTCCCTTGATAAACAGATTTAATCTGCCCATTTTTATTAAATCTACAACATCTTCTTTTTAAATTAAGGAATATTTTTCTCCTGTGTAAAACTGTAGATCATTGGTTAGTAACCAGGTATGGTGTGCCCCTCCCCACACATGAAGGTGACATATGGCAATGTATGAGACATTTTTTGATTTTCCTGATGAGAGAGAATAATTTGCACCTATCTAAAGGGTAGGAGTAGGGATGCTGCTCAGCCTAAGACAATGTAGAGAACTACACAGAATATAAAATCTATCTGATCAAAAATGCCAGTTGTGTAGAGAGTGAGAAAACCTGCTCTAGAAGAATAGCCATGAGGCCTCATGAAGCTGGAAATGTAAAATTATCCTGAAGGAAGGAAACTACTTTCTTCACATGATGAATGTACTTTGAAGGAAGGTTTTCCCATGTTATTTATCTGATAGTGTGTTTACTGGCTCCTTTCCTTTTTACCCTCCTTCTGGTTGACTGCCATATAAACTTCTGCCAAGCTGAATTTTGCACATTCTCCTCTAAGTATTCTTCAGGTCAGGTATGACCCATGTATCCATGTTAAATCTCCCAAATGCCAACACTTGATAAAGAGAGTAGCACACACTTTTGAGCCAAATCACAATGTTAGCCAGTATGTGAATGATCTGATGTGTAAACTTGGACCTATTTCATATGTACAGAATATAGTAAGCATGTTTATATTTATGGATTTTATCTATTTGGTGAAATAAGAAGGTACTCTAGAAGTTTCTTCCCTCAGAATCTGAAAAGACACAAACTGATTAAAAACTCTTTTACAATCCAGCCTGACCTATTCACACACTGAAAGATAGCTCATAATTCTTATTGAATTGAATGATAAAAATCTCAGAAGACAAATCTTCCTTGCTTTTTCTGAGTCAGTATGCCATGGAATTTGGATCCAAGTAGATCCACTTAGAACAACAGCAAGTCTTAGTTTTTCATTAATGTAATGGACTAATGATATAAATACCATAAGATAAGGCAGACAATGTAATTTAAAATGCTTAAAATCTTAGGAACACAAATAATACAGTATGTATTCAATAAATGGTAAATACTAGTTTTGAATTCCAAGCAGTCAGGTTAATGAAGATTCTTCCAAATACAGGATAAATAACTTCAACATGTTGCCCAATTGTTTTTGAAGTGCTTGAAACAGGTAGATAATAACAAATCATTAGCACATAATCTCTATTTGTGGTTAATAATATAACCTTCTGATTTGAGGAAAATCTAGATTGACTCATATATTTGCAAAAAGGAAGGTTTCCAAAACAAATTGTCTTGGATAGGAAAGCCTGACTCATAGTTGAATTAAGTTATGAGAAAATGGAGTAATAAATGCTCCTGCAATTGACCGAGATGTGTTTTAGAGAACTTCACACTCTCAGGGATGATCTAAAGTTATCAGACAGAACTTGAAGGAATGTGCACAAGATGTGATTGTCTGATTTTTTCTAAGGGCCTATCTCTCATTTTAGACCCTTGTCCTTTCTTTATCTGTTTAAACTTGCTGAAATCATTTTTAAATGAGCTTAGAAATTGCTAAAAGAAAATGAATATAACTTGTGAATTAGCTTATTACATATTCTGAGGAAAAAACACTTTCTTGAAGAAAATATAAATGCCAGTTGTAAGGAATCACCAGAGAAGAAAATTCTCAAGGGCTTTGAAAATGATAAGACAGGGACGCCTGGGTGGCTCAGTTGGTTAAGCAGCTGCCTTCGGCTCAGGTCATGATCCCAGCGTCCTGGGATCGAGTCCCACATCGGGCTCCTTGCTTGGCGGGGAGCCTGCTTCTCCCTCTGCCTCTGCCTGCCATTCTGTCTGCCTGTGCTCACTCTCTCTCCCTCTCTCTCTGGCAAATAAATAAAAAAAATCTTAAAAAAAAAAAAAGAAAATAATAAGACAAATACACTCATGAGAGACCCTGATGATTATAATTTAATGTGTTAGATTGAGCAGCAAAGGACAGAGACTAAGAAACATAAAAGTAGGGTGCCTGGGTGGCTCAGTAGGTTAAAGCCTCTGCCTTCGGCTCTGGTCATGATCCCAGGGTTCTGGGATCAAGTCCCTCATTGGGCTCTCTGCTCAGCGGGGAGCCTTCTTCCCTTCCTCTGTCTCTGCCTGCCTCTCTGCCTACTTGTGATCTCTGTCTGTCAAATAAATAAATAAAATCTTTAAAAAAAAAGAAACATAAAAGTATAAGTAAAGAAAACATTAAATTTCACAGAGTGTCATTGTTTTTACAAATACTTAAGAATAAATGCATATTCAGCCTTAGGGATTGAAAAATGATTACTGATGGGCAGAGAGAAGAGCAGAGAGCACAGATTGGCATTTCAAATACATATAAGAGATGTTCAAAAAGCAGGGCACAGTAGGAACAAGCTCTGATAGAAACTGCCACAGAAGACAGCCATGAATTAAAAATAATTGATTTATTTTCGCAGAGAAGAAGCAGGAAAAGTTGCACCATGCATGATTAGGTTTTGGGAAAACATAGAAACTTTGACAAATTAGGTTGAATACACTCTGAATGGAGGAGAGAGGGATCAGACTGGGAAGACGCTATGCTGAGAAGACAGGCTGATGAGCTGCAAAACTGAAAAATACTCTGGTCAAACTTGTCTTCTGTTTGGAGTCTAGTAGGTAGTAGGTAGGTAGGAGTCTAGTTCTCGAAATGCCTATACTCTGCATTACATAAATTTTTCCAGGTCCAATTAGCAGGTTACAAAAAAAAAAAAAGCACATATGATGAGCGGAAAACACAAGATACAAGGAAACTCTTTTTGTTCTATTAGTCATGGAATAGAAAAAAACCGCCCTATCCATTTAACTTTTGTCATTGAAAGTGATAAAAGCATGTTGAAACATCGACCTGATGGTTGTTCTTACAATGACTTTCTGAAAAGAGAAAATTAGAAAGGATTCATTGAAAAGATACAATAAGATGGGTGATATTCCAATGCACGTCTTCTTTATGCATTCACTTGTTGATGGGCAATGAGGTTTTTTCCATATCTTGGCTATTGTTCATAATGCTGCAGTGAACAAGAGACTGAATATTTCTCTTCAATATTCATTTCCAGTCCTTTGTGTGTATATATGTGTGTGTGTGTGTATGTATGTATGTATGTATGTATGTATATATATATATATATCAGAGGTGGAATTGCTGGGTTACATGTAGATTGTTTTTAAGTTTTTGATGCACTTCCACATTGCTTTCCTTAGTGGTTGGCAAACAAACATTCCCACTAACTGGGTACAATGGTTCCCTCTTCTCCACTTCCTCTGCAACATTTGTTATCTCTGAATGATGACAGCCATTGTAATGGAACTGAGGTGATATTTCACTGGTTTTCATTTGCATTTCTGTGATGATTAGTTTACTCATGCAGGAGGAAGAAAAAAATCCTGCCATTTGTGACCAAATGGTGAACTCTGAGTACATTATGATCTGTGAGAAGAGTCAGACAGAGACATTCCAACACTGTATGCTATCACTATATGTGGAATGTTCAAAAAGCTGAATAAGCAAAAATTAAAAATAAAAATTATGTGTAACAGGGGCTGAAGGATAAGAAAAGAGAGGAGTTATTTTATTAGTAGATAAATAAGTTCTGAAGATCTAAGGCACAGGATAGTGATGACAAACAAAAATCATGTATTAAAAACATCAAACTTACCAAGAGACTAGATCTTCATTTTTCCAACCATGAGAAGGAAAACATAACAAAGCGATGTGATAGAGCGCTGGTTAACACTACAATGGAACTCAAAGTGCAATATGCAAATGTATCAAATCAAAAGGCCATACCCCCTAGGCTTAGAAGATCTCATGTTATCTCACTTATCTTTCATATATATATATAGGATCAAGAGGATGAAATATGCATTATCTGACTAAAGAATACTTTGCTAAAGTAAAGTAATTTCTTCTTATTTTTTATTCTCGTAGTCTTGATGAGGAATAGAAGATGAAACAGCAACACCACTACGTGATTCTACAGACCAAATCATCATGTTCATACCCAATGGTTCCCTCTTCATGCCCCACATCCTGACACTCACTGGCATTCCTGGGCTGGAGTCAGTGCAGCATTGGATTGGGATTCCATTCTGTGTCATGTATTTCATTGCTGTGATTGGGAATTCCCTAATTTTGGGTATAATCAAATATGAACACAGCCTCCATAAGCCCATGTACATATTTTTGGCCATGCTGGGGGCCACGGACATTGCACTTAGCACCTGCATTCTTCCCAAAATGTTAGGCATCTTCTGGTTCCATTTGCCAGAGATTTCCTTTGAAGCCTGCCTTTTACAAATGTGGTTTATTCACTCATTCCAGGCAGTTGAATCAGGCATCCTACTGGCAATGGCCCTAGATCGATATGTGGCCATCTGTGACCCCCTGAGACATACCACCATCCTCTCCCAGCAACTCTTGATTCACATTGCAGTTGGGGTTATACTCAGGGCTGCTATTCTTGTAGCACCATCCATTGTGCTCATCAAATGTCGTCTTAAACTCTACCGAACCACAGTGATCTCCCACACTTATTGTGAGCACATGGCCATCGTGAAGCTGGCTGTTGAAGATGTCCGCATCAACAAGATATATGGTCTTTTTGTTGCCTTCTGTATCTTAGGGTTTGACATAATCTTCATCACCTTGTCTTACATTCAAATCTTTATCACTGTGTTTCAGTTGCCCCAGAAGGAGGCACGATTCAAGGCCTTTAATACCTGCATCGCACACATCTGTGTCTTCTTACAGTTCTACCTCCTTGCCTTCTTCTCGTTCTTCACACATAGATTTGGTGCTCACATACCACCATATGTTCATATCCTCTTATCAAACCTGTACCTGTTAGTCCCTCCTTTCCTCAACCCTATAGTCTATGGTGTGAAGACCAAACAAATTCGTGACCATGTCCTGAAAATATTTTTCTCCAGAAAACCATCTTGATCATTATTGGCTCCTTCCACAGACATTTTAGGTTGAGTCAATCAAGAACATCATATGGTGAAAAATTAGTATCTTCCACAAACATCTAAGTTCAAAAAATATTTAATATTAGTAGCTTATAATTAAATGAGGTGTTCAACAACTATGAAATTGTCAAGAACAATGGTTTGCTCTTCATGTAAGAAATAAATTCCCTTATGGCCTGAATTCAAAATTTTCTTTTTCCTGTGTATTTTTCCTATTAGTTTAAATATAGGAGTTTCTCTCTGGCAACACTTTGACTTACACAGAAACAAAATTACAGAAAATAGGACAATTCCAGGTTCTTCCAAGGACCATATCATATATCAATATTCTCAAATTGGTAACCCAGGCCATAGCTATGTTTCTAGCTATATCTCATTTTCTCTTTTCTTTTCTTCTTTTTTTTTTTAAGATTTTATTTATTTGACAAAGAGAGACACAATGAGAGAGGGAACACAAGCAGGGGGAGTGGGAGAGGGCAAATTGGAAGCCAGTTGCAGGGCTCGATCCCAAGACTTTGGGATCATAACCTGAGCCAAAGGCAGACGTTTAACAACTGAATCACCCAGGCACCCTATATCTCATTTTCTATTATTTGCTTTTGTATCTATATTTTGACACATTTGGGATCATTTACCTGTTTCTCTATACAGTCTAAAATATTGGTAAATACAAAAATAATGTAAAACCAACAATAATGATATGAGCAACACCAAGTAGATATGGACATAGAGTATAAATGGTGATGATGATGCATAGGAAAAAATATACTAAAAAGATTTCTAGAAAAGCATATTCACTAATATGCTTTCTTTTGTTTTTGTTTTCTACCTTTCTTTTATTATAAAGATATTTATTTATTTATTTTACTATGTTCAATTAGCCAACACATAATACATTATTAGTTTTTGATTAAGTGTTCAATGATTAATTAGTTGTATATAACACCCAGTGTTCACGACCACACATGCCCTCCTTAATATCCATCACCTTTTTACACCATCTCTCCATTGACCTCCCTTCAAATAATCCAGTCAATGAATGGGCAGAAGACATGAACAGACACTTCTCCGAAGAAGACAAACAAATGGCTAACAGACACATGAAAAAATGTTCAACATCATTAGCCATTAGGGAAATGCAAATCATAACCACAATGAGATATCACCTTATACTAGTAATTATGGCTAAAATTAACAAGACAGGAAACAACAAGGGCTAGCAAGGATGTGGAAAAAGGGGAACACTTTTACACTGTTGGAGGAATGCAAGCTGGTACTGACACTCTGGAAAACACTATGGAATTTCCTCAAGATGTTAAAAATAGAACTACCCTAAGACCCAGGAATTGCACTAACAGGTATTTACCCCAAAGATACAGATGTATGAAAATAAGGAGCAGTTGCACCCAGTGTTCATAGCAGCAATGTCCACAATAACCAGACTGTGGAAGGAGTCAAGATGTCCTTCAACAGATGAATGGATGAGGAAGAGATGGATCATATATACAATGGAATATTACTCAACCATCAGAAAGGATAAGTACTCACCATTTGCATCAACATGGATGGAACTGGAGGGGATTAGACTAAGTGGAATAAGTCACTCAGAAAAAGGCAATTATCATAGGATTTCATGGATATGTGGAACATAAGGAATCATGCAGAGGACCACAGAGGAAGGGAATGAAAAGTGAATGGGAAGAAATCAGAGAAGGAAACAAACCATGAAAAATCTTTTTTTTTTAACAGTTTATTGAAATATGATTCACATATAATAAACTAGCACATACATAAAGTATAAAATTTGATTAATTTTGGCATCTACACACCTATGGATCCATCACAACAATTAAAATAATGAACTGAAACACTACTCCTAAAAGTTTCCAATGCTCCTTTTTGACCAAGTCCTAATGAACCTTCTTATATCCCTGGCTGGCCCCGAAAACCATCGATCTACTATCTGTCACTAGGGAGTAGTTTGTATTCTCAAGAATTTTACAAATTTGACTCATGCAGTATAAATCTTTTGTGGTCTCTTCCTTCATTCACTGACATGCTTTTTTTTCAGGAATGAAAATGTGATCAGTACTTACGCAGAAACAATCCTTCTATAGACACACATGTAAATGGTTTTATCTAATTTGAGTTTCACCCAAATGTGTAAGTTGAAGTTCCAGAAATGAACACATAGAAATGTAATTCCCCTAGTAATTATCTATGCAAGTATCTTGAGTATAAAACCTGTATCTTATTTATACTTGATTCCGCAATACATGGGGCAATCAATGTCTGAGACTTCTTAGAACCTCTGTAAAAATGACTTTGGATAATGAACATCTCAGACATTTTCTTGCTATTGATCAGGGGTATTCCAAAGGAACCAGTCTGAAGGCTTGAGGTACTATGCAACATCAGTATAGAGCACATCTGCATAGAAAGGAGTTTACTCCCATATTAATAAGATCAACAAAGATGATGTCATGAATGATCATGATGGAATCCTGAAATAAAGTATGAGTGAAACACAAAACTGGCAGAGGAGAGACTGACTCTTAAAACAGTGATTTCAGATCTTCACTCTTTGCTCTTCCTCTGCCCACGTCCCTTCAACCTTTGTCAGGATGCTTCAACAATAGCTATCTGGTTTAATTTTCTTCATTCAAGCTTCAAGTGAACCAATAAGATGCTTACTGAAAAGAGATGAACCCACAGAGAGAAACACAGGGATCTCCAATGTTGGATTTAGACATAGTCAGAGGAAGGAAAAAAAACAAGAAAACATACCAATACAGAAAATGGAAGGGATGATAGCGTTCAAATGGCAGAGGTGGAGGATATTTTGGGGAATTTATTCTTGTTGAATAAAACAAATAAATCTGAGTCGTAACGTTTTGGTGCTTAGTAAAATTCACGTGAACATGAAGTATATAAAGTAAGAAATGGCAAATACCATGATAGAAGGAAGGAAACACATTTGTGGATATTAGACAAGGAAAAAAGATGTTTAAAAAGATAATAAACATTTAATTAATTCATTTGAATTCCATATTAGGGGATTCAATATTTCAGGAAGTTGTGGCTACCATGGTGCATCCTGAGTACTTGATGACATTATCCCTCCAAGGGAAGAAAATGGCAAACATATGAATTTTTAGAGACTATAGCCAAAAATATAAAGAATGGAGATAACTGTGTGATATTTCTGAAAAAGAAATCAAAACTAATAGAATATGATGGTAGCATTGCTATGATTTGGACCTGTGTACAAATGTTGAATGAAGGTATGAAAATGGGCATCCAGGCATTTCTCTCAATCTAATGGAGACTTTTGGTTTTACACTTTTAAATATATTAGCTGGGTTTCTCATGGATACAATTCTTCAGTTTAACAAGTTCTCCACTACTCTTACTTTTCTGATGGCTTTTATTTAAATGCATATTGAATATTTTCCTATGTTTTCTCTGTAGTTATTGAAATGATCACAAGGCTTTATTATTTTGATTACATGGTAAGTTAAACTGATTGCCTTTTTTTCTCTTATTTACCAAATATTTAATTTACACATATAACTATAAAAACAAAGATGACATGCATATACTGAATTTAGAGGAAGACAGCTGGCTGTTGACCGGTTCAAAATCCAGCAGATGAGGAAAGGAGAGAAAGGCTGAGGGAAGCCCAGCTCAACTCCCTAGAGCATCAGTTGGTGTGTGTCTGGCAAGGGAGAGTGGCAGCGATTTCCAGAGGTCACTTTGGAAATCAATTAAGAACATCTGTTGTGGGGTGCCGGAGTGGCTGAATCAGTAAAGCTTTTGGTTCAGGTCATGATCCCAGGGTCCTGGGATGCAACCCCACATCAGACACCTATCTCAACAGGGAGTCTGCTTCTCCACTGCCTGCCATCCTCAGGCTTTTGCTATTCTCTCTCTCTGTCTTTATCTCTCTCTCTCTCTCTATGTCAAATAAATAAATAAAATGTTTTAAAAAAGGAAAAAGAATGTCTGTTGCTTTATTCTCATTTTACCAGTGATGGACATGGGGCTTTGGAGAGTTACAATAAATATCCAGAAGCACAAACAGCCCAAGTTTCAGTCCTGACTAGGAAGGAGCAGAGCTATTTCCTTCCACAAGTTGGCTCTTTCCCACCATGAGCTGTTGAAACGACCTCACAGCATTGTGGAATATATATTTTGCCTGTGGCATTGCGTTTCTCTCAGGTCACCAGTGGAATGTGCACACCCACTAACACATTAACTGGTGCCATTAGCATTGGCATTTGACCAGGACTTGAGAATGCTGTACTTTAGTTATATCAAATCTACTTTTGCTATCCCTAGAGATGGTTTGTCAGACCACAATATCATCCTTCCTGTTCTCCTTGATGAACAAACCACAGCTGGTCTACTGAGAGAACTTCCATGTGAAACACAAAGGTGTGGTCCAAGAGATTTCAATCCACACATGGATCTGTTTGGTAATTAGGATGCCCTTTTTGTTTCCTTTCCAGGTCAGAGTGGTTCCATGCTGCAGATTCGGGAACATAGCAACTTTTCAAGGTATAAAGAAGAGCTGCCCGCAAAGTCATGCTGTATGCACAGTCACTGAAGAGCTGCTTCACTCCCACCTCTGAGGTCCCCTTTAACTGAGTGTTGCTACTAATCAAATGCAGAGTCCAGGGTAATAGGCAACCACATGGAACAGCCAATGGGTGGAGGCACGTGTCTCTGTGGCATATGCGCTGTCTATGATGCAAGGAATGAGGGACTTACTCCAAAAGGCATGCTCTCTTAAGAGCAGGAAGAGATGGCCTTAAGTTAAAGGCAGACAAACAAATAGCATAGCCCAGTAATCAGACAGATGAACAAGAGGGCTGACTATGCAATAGGCTCCCTCCCACTTCCAAACTTCCCTCCCCATAACCTGCAAACGTCCTCCTCCCTGGGATCATGGTACTGCATCTGGAAATCCTTTGAATCTCCATGGCATGGCCAAGAGTATATAAGTGAGATAAGTGAGAAGAGGCTCCCATTTGTTTTATTTCCAATTTCCTCTCCTTAAAATGCATAAAGTCAGCCACTTTGCTCATGCAAGATGGAGTCCCACGCTATGCATTCCCCATTTTGTGTTCCATTTCTCCATTATATAAGTGAGAACGAGGAATCCCAATCTGTGGTAGTGTGAACACACTGTGCTGTTTGACCAAGAGAACCTACTTCAATGCTGTCAGCTCCTGGATGCACTAGATACATTTCAGGTCTCCTGGGAATTGAGTAAGACGCTCCTCCTGAGAAATAGTGGCTGGTCCTCTGGCTCTAACCATCTTTCTTTGCCACAGGGAGTAAAAAATGTCTCAAGATTTGCAAAAGCTTATCAAGTTTGGTCATCAGGGAAAATTATGTCAGAAAACACAGATATTCCACCGCTGGGACCAGCAAAGAGCAACCTTCTCCTGCTCCAGTCACTTCCCACCCCTGCTTCCGGATACTAAGTAAGTGAGTAGCTGGGTAACTGGGCATGAAATTCTTTGTGTTGAGGGATGAACACAAGTAGAGTCAGTGAATGTAGATTCCAGAAGCAAACTTCCAAATCATAGAAAGAAAGAGTACAAATAACTTTTGATAGAGTCTGACTTTGAAGTTTTAGGAGCTACAATTCAACAGCAGTCATGATAGACTGGAGGATCTGCTTTAGAACATTGGGAGGTTAAGGAAGCTAGCAGCATGCCACCAGAGAAGGTGGGCAGAAGTGCAGCTGTTTTCCTTGAAGGAGAGCAGATCATGGGTAACTTGAATCTTGTGCTATTATAACTAAAGATGCGTAACTCAAAAAGGGGACAGTGCCTGCAGGGAATGTGTTCCTTCTGCAGGAGGAGGTCTTTCTGAGAGTGAGGGTTGCATAGCAGACAGGCAGGGCAGGCTTGCAAGGGCCTCAGCACACATACAGTGGGCTGCCAGGAATGCTGCTGTGGGTGGATGATGTGGGAGAATAATCTCCACGGTGTCCCAAATTTAAAATTTCTGAGTAGAAACTAGGGTTGTTGGGGTCCAGGGAGAAACCTCAGATTAATATTTGGAGGGTATGACTTGATCTATGGGCAAATGTTTCAAAATGCTTAAGAAAACACCACTTTGAAGACATATGGATCAGCTGCATTTAGAGTCAGACAGCTACTCACTTAGGCAATCTCTCTACGCTCACTTTAAAAAAATTACCCATGCATAATCTTGTCAGCGCCTTAACGGAACTAGGGTTAGTTGCTGGTGTGCAGTTGTTGGGGAGTGTGAAGTGTACTCAGCAGCGACCTGCATATTGTAATGAGAATTCTGTCTTGGAGGCTTCTCTTCCTGTCTCTGCTGACTCCCCAGGCACTTCCACCTGACCGTACCTATGTATTTGGCAACTATCCTCCATGGAATCACCTGATAATTCTCAAAGAGCCCCACTCCCTCACATTTTTCTTGTGTCAGCTTCTGTGGAAGATAAAAATTAGAACTTTCTAGTTCCTTCAGCGCTATGCAGCCCCAGTGTCTACACAAGGATCATCTCTGCCAACCCTGGGCTCCCAATCTCATTCCATGACCTCCCCCCACATCACCTCAGCCTCTTCCTCATGTCCGTTCCGGTTGAGATACCCACGGTTTCTCTTTTATACCAGGTACTCTTTAACCCTTTTGATTTTATTTAATATTGTCAAACTGGCCTTCCTGTATGATATGTGCAAAAAAGAGCGTGAGATACTGTCCGTGGTTATCTAACAGAAGCATTCCTATTTAATACTTGTGTCTTGAATCAGAATTGCCATTCAGAATTATGCCCCTGCCATTACATGGAGTCAGAGTGCCGCAGCTATAGCATATTTGGAAACCTCTTGGTAATCAGGAAGTTCAAGGTAAGGAGAATCATGGGCCCAGCACGCTTCCGCTGAGCAACTCTGCTCAAGGTAAGGAGAATCATTAGGACCCCATTAATGGCGTCTCAATCCTAGATAAGGAACTTCATTTGATTCTTTGTCAAAGAAGTGTTGGTATGTTCTACAGAAATAACGAGTTTTTCTGACATGACTGGAAAATTAAAAAGAGAGAGAAAAGAAACAAAAAAATCAGGCTCAAAGTAGAGTGAATTTTCATATTTCTCTGTCTACAGTATCATTCCAACATTTTTCTCTCTGATTTCCCCGACCAGGTTGGAAGGAAGAGAAGATGAATTGGGGGAGGAAGGACACCACCACTCAGCAGTCTGATCATGATATCCTTATCATAAGTATGGTGTCCAAATACCCAGTTGTCTTGTGGTGAATATCACTGAACAAGGGTGGTTTTTTTACTAAATTGTATACTGTGGACCTTTCCATTGATTTTCTAATTAATCAAAACTAAGCTGATAATGTTGGTTCTCCTACTTTTGTCAATCAGTGATGAGAATAGGATATATTAGAATACATAGAATCACAGTTTGGCAATCTATACCTCTGCTCTAAAAGGCCCTGAACTGCCATGCCTATTACAAATGGCACTGTGTTCATGCCCTCTGTATTGACCTTCATTGGGATCCCTGGTCTGGAGACTATACAGTGCTGGATAGGCATTCCATTCTGAGCTATGTACATCATTGCTTTGGCAGGAAATTCTCTGCTTTTGATCATCATCAAAACTGAACCCAGCCTCCATGAGCCTATGTATATTTTTCTGGCTATGCTGGGAGCTACAGACATTGCACTTAGCACCAGCATTGTCCCTAAGATGCTTGGAATTTTTTGGTTCCACTTGCCAGAGATCTATTTTGATGTTTGCCTCTTTCAGATGTGGCTCGTCCACACATTTCAGGGTATCAAATCAGGGGTTTTGCTGGCTATGGCTCTGGACCACTATGTAGCAATCTGTTATCCTCTGAGACATGCTACCATATTCAACCGACAATTAGTCATGCACATTGCAGTTGGAGTGACACTGCGGCCTGCCATTCTGTCATCCCATGCCTATTGCTCATAAAGTGTTGTCTGAAATTTTACGGAACCAAGTTAATATCCCACACCTACTGTGAACACATGGCCCTTGTGAAGCTTGCCACTGAAGATGTTTCTATCAACAAATTCTATGGTCTCCTTGGAGCCTTTATTGTTGGTGGCCTGGACTTCATTTTGATCAGCCTCTCCTATGTACAAATATTTATCACTGTCTTCCACCTGCCCCAGAAAGAGGCACGTCTGAAAGCATTTAATACCTGTGTTCCCCACCTATGTGTCTTCTTCCAGTTCTATCTCCTGGCTTTTTTTTCCTTTTTCACGCACAGGTCTGGATCATATATTCCATCATATATACACATCACCTTATCCAACCTTTACCTACTGGTTCCACCTTTCCTCAACCCCCTTGTCTATGGGGTGAAGACCAAACACATCCGAGATAAGGTAGTAAAAATGTTCCGTTCTAAAGACCAGGCTTGATATTTGATGGACATACTTCCCCTTACAGATTTCATGGCTCATCTATTGTTCTATGTGATGTGAAAATCCAGTTAATAGTTTGGAATATTGTCATACTTCATGAATGAATGAATGAATGGTTGTATTAAATAATCCCACAGGATATTGAGTTTATGTTAGAAGGCAGTTATTAGAAATTGAGGAAATAGAAGAACAGATAAGACACTGAAATACTAAATGCTGGCTATAAGAAAAGCCAGAATACATGACTTCCTTAGCACCTGATCCTGTTTGGGGCAGAAAAGACAAATCGAGATCCTTTTGCAGATTGTAGTGGAATGTAATACTTAACACTGATTGTTTTATACTTTGAGCACTATATCAACCTCCTTTATATAATATACAAGTCCAAATACATTTTTTCTCCAACTATTCTAATACCTTCCTACTGTTCATTTTTCCCTTAAAAATTCATCACTTGAATATATCCTTGTTAAACATAGTTGGAACTATGTTTGATATAAAGATCTATAAATATCTCCTTGTTCTCAAATCCTATCTCTACTAAGTAATTCATGTTAAATCAATTTTCTTCTTCTCTTAACCTAAAATATATTTGCTCCACAAATCTGGGACTAAGGCATATAATGCCATGCTAATCTTTTTATTCCTCTTCAGTGTTCATTTAATTTCTTTATTTGTATAAAAAGCAATTTGAAAAAAGCTCTGGTATTTGATATTTTTATTGGGGGGGATGTGAGGGTAATTTTTAGACTTCTTATAAACAGCATTATTCTTAACTTTTGTTCAAATTTTTCCCGATTCAACCAACAATAACCCTTTCATCTAAGAAACCTGGTCAGAAATACTGGTCGCTAAGATTCTCACTATGTTGGTTTTCCAAAGTATGTTTTACTCTTTCATACAAAGCAAAGTACATTTTGTTATGCAGTAAGGTGATTATATACCAATGATAATATTTCATAAAGAAGCAGTATTTTGCAAGACCAACAAAAGTGAGGACAAATAGTCAAATATTTGTCAAGAATATTTGATACAAAAAGCAGATTTCAGTTTGGTAAGGGAGAAAACTATTGTGGAAGTTGGTTACATGCATGAGTTCTGAGGTCAAAATGAGCTTGGTTCAAAACATTATTTTCCCACTTATGAACTACTTGTGTTGGAATACAACTGATTGCCATAAATTCAGCAACTAAACTATCAACAAGGAAAAATAACAGGAGTTTCATTGGTAACGAGAAACTGGGTGGTCACGGTGTAACAAAATGAAAGCATCTATGTAAGGGCCTTGCCATGGGGTGTGGTAACTGGTGAGGACTCAGGAGGGATTACCACGGTCATCATGGCCATCACCATCATTTTTTCATTGTGAAAATCTGCATCATTCCTACTGTGCTTGAGCTAAAATGCTGAAACAATACTTTTCAGTTTATTCATACCACACTAAAGTTAATTAAAAAAAAATTAAAGCTTTATGTATGACCCAGTCTGTGGTCCTTTTCATTCACCTGTACTTATTGACTGAAGTGTTATTATACCTCTATCTCTATCCATATTCACATAGCTGTGTGTGCATAGTCAAGTTTGTTAGTTTTAGGTGACTTTATATTTCTATCATTCGATTTCTTCACTTGTATTTTCAGCTTTAATACAAGTGTGTGTGCAAATGTTCCATTATGAAAGTGGATTACTCTATGTCTCCTGTTTGAGCTGCGGATTTCCTTGAATTTTGAATTTTTGAGCTCTAGGTAGTGAGACACTTCCTTTATTGAGTGCATGAAGATCTAAAGTTGAGGGATCTTCCTTGTTGATTGACCTTTATATCACTGTGAAACACTTCTCCTCCTTTATTCTTGGAAAATCTCAGGTTTCTTATTTTCTACTAGCCTTTATATTAGCTCAGTAATCCTGTCTTCTCCTCTGTAATTCTGCATTCCTGAATTATTAGGTTTAGCTCTTGTGCTTCAGAATTTTCTAATGTCCATCTGGTTCATTCTATCTGTCTCTCTTTATTTTAGGTTTCAGTATATTCTATCTTCCTGGTAAAAATTCCCCAACTCTTTATTTTATAAAAATTAATAAATTCCTTTGTCATCCATCCTTTTATTTCCTTGAACCCATTAAGCATTGTTACTTTAAAATCCCTGACTACTATTTACAATAAATACATGCGTGGGTGGCTCTGTTTCTTCTGTTTTTGCCTTGTTTCTGAACTCATGTTCCTGTCTCTTGCTGTGCCTACTAATTTCTTATTGGGTGTTAGACTTCGTATATGAAAATTATGAAGGCTAGATGAAGTTATATTGTCCTCCAGTAATAATTCAGCCATTGCTCTGTGATAAACTCCATATAGGACTTTTACCTTGATCTGATCAAAATATGACAGAGTTGAAGCTTATTCTACCACTTTATCGGCCAGTGGCACTTTTGCATCTAAGGCTTAACCTGCTCAGGCTTTCAGCTGTGAGGAAGGTACAATCCACAGTATGGGCTATACTCTTTGTTTGTCAAGGAAAAAAAAAAAAAAAAACTGCCCAAAACCCCTTCTTTAATTTTCAAATGCTCTCTGCATACTCTTTGACTTCCCATTCCATGCAGTTTCAGAGGTTAGCAAATGTTTCCTCTGGAAACTAACACACGTTGTCAGTGTCAGGTCTCTGTTCCTCCTTTCTCAACTGGAATGAGATGTTTTTGTTGCCTACTTTTGTCTTTTATGCTCTGCTAGAGTTCCCAAATCTCTGTTTTCTAACTCTCAAAATGAGCTTTCTGCTGGGAAAAATCTTCCTTTGGGCTCAGAAATAGCAGCTGACTCTTGGTGTCAGGAATGGCCAGCAACCCCTGTACTGGCAGACGAAGGATGACTCTAGACTTTGATGTGGAAGAGAGGAGAAGGCAAGGTGGGTGGGGGCCAATGCTCAGAGACACAACCCTTGGCTTTTCTTTGCTCTGGAACTTTTGTAGGTCCTTCAGAATACTCACAAATGCTTATCACTGTTTCTCAGGCAGTGATGTTTAACAAGGGTTCTTACTGGAACTAGGAGGATCTGTTTTGGGGAAAGATATGCTAATCTGCTTGTTCTAGGAGTCCTGCTAAACATAGCCTAAGGGACAATGCCTACCTCTCTTAGATCACAGGGCCTCTGTTTGGGCTAATCAAGCTTCCAGGAAGGCAGCTTCCCTGGGCATTCCAATGGCAAAGTGGTCATGCAGACCTCAGCATTCCAAAGGCCTCTACCCTTCTGTGAAACCTTCCCTGCCCCCCATAACAGCCTCTGTGTAACATTTTTACAAGCTAGGTATTAATTGCTGAGTTCATGCTCTATGTTAAGCCCAACTTCTTGGCAAATAGAGCTTCAGAAAGTCAGTTTTCTCCAACATCAGAAATACTCCTCTCTGGAATCTTACAGCTTCAGAACATCTTTGAGGGCATTTTAATTTCTTCTTTACTTGTTCATCGGGTAAGCTTTTGCCTCTAGTTTCTCCTTCTTGTTCCTTTTGGGCTGCATTATAATTTGGATTTTATACACAAAGAATTTTGAATTTTCCCCATTATTCCCTTTTTAATACAGTTTTGGGTATGCTTAGAAAATTGTGCCAATCACAAAATTCATATATGGTCTGTAATATATACGAAATAGTTTGTGATGTTTATGTATATGAAAACTCCATGGGTCAGTTAAAAGAATACCATATCCTGTGAAAAATCCTTCTGAAAAAATATATATTTTAAAATTAAACAATGCTATTCATTGTATAAAACTCAATATAAAATACTTCTCCCTAATGAGTAGGACATTCGGGCTTTTTTTTTTAAAGATTTTATTTATTTATTTGACAGAGAGAGAAATCACAAGTAGGCAGAGCAGCAGGCAGAGAGAGAGGGGGGAGCAGGCTCCCCGCTGAGCAAAGAGCCTGATGCCAGGCTGAATCTCAGGACCCTGAGATCATGACCTGAGCTGAAAGCAGAGGCTTAACCCAATGACCCACGCAGGTGCTCTGATATTCAGGCTTTTTTATACTTGAATACATGTAGAATTATTTTAAGTACTATTAGATCATCTCATAAACATTGTTCTGCACAGTTTTTAGCTACTATTGTAATAACATAGGCAAGTTTGTATCATACCGCTTTTGGGATTTTTCACTTTCAATATGCCCATGACAATGAATATTATAGAAGTACCATAATTCAGTTAACTTTTTCTCTTAATAAAGAGTTTTGGAAACACATTCATGATATAATAAATGTTTATGCCCAATTACGTCTTTTCAGAGCTCTAAGTAATTTTGTTCTATGCATTAATAAAAATAGAATTGTAGTACAAATATTAATACCACACCTATTTTTTAAAAGATTTTATTTGACAGTGAGAGAGATCACAAGTAGGCAGAGGCAGGCAGAGAAAGGGGCAAACAGGCTTCCTGCTGAGCAGGGAGCCCAATGCAGGGCTCCACCCCAGGACCCTGAGATCATGACCTGGGTCTAAGGCAGATGCTTAACTATCTGAGCCACCTAGCCTCCCCATATACAGACTATTTTATTATTTGTTGCAGTTTTATTCTGTTAACTTGCTGAAAACACTGCATTAATAAACTCTGAAACTTTGCTTTTGCTTTTGAGACTCTATTCACATTTTCCATAACCAGTTTTACTTAATCTGTGTATGCTTCTGTCTAAAGGCACATTTCAATATGTATTTCCTACAAATAATGAATTTCACGCACTATTTCATTGTAGTAAGACACTAGCTGAGCAGCATTTCCCATTTTCCTGGCCCTGGGTCGTGTCTGTAGATTCCTTCGGATTTCACCCTACAACGGTGCCATCCACTACACTTTATTTAATCTGTCATTACCTCATTGATTCACAAATTTAGTCACTTTTCCTCTCTTTGCCATAGTTTCATCACATACTCTCGATGCTACCTTAGCACTTGAGGCAGAGCCTCATACACAGATGGGTAAACCTCCTCGTGCTTTTTCTGAATGTACAGCATTTTTGATGCATTAATATTGAACTCATGGACAACAAAGCTATGATCTAAAAGCAGCTTATCCGACACGCTTATTTCCTCTGTGAGATGGATCACAGCCTGTGTATATGAGCTGGACAGCACTTCCATAACATGCTTGGGGCCATCTTCAACAGTTCCCGTCACCACCACCACCAACAAATGAAAAGAACAGAGTGTTAAATAGATCACAGAAAAGGATACTCATTTACGCATATTAGATATAAACCAGAAGGCAGAGCTTTGCCTTGTCCAACCACAGCTGGGAACATGTGTGCTAGGCAACTCAAAGTTTTTGCTGCTCTGCAAAAACTTAGATGTCCACTGATGGTGACAGCACCGAGGCATTGCTTTTGAGGTTTCAAATACATTTTAACAAGTAGGTGAATTCACAAACAAGGGAATCTATAAGTAATAAGGATCGACTACATGTGTGTGTATATATATATATACACACACATATATATATATACACACACACACATATATATACACACACACACACAAATAGGCATATGTAGATATATATCCATATACACATATATAATGCCTTAATAGCTACTTTCTCATTATGCTATCAATTTAGTAACAACTTATTTAAAATAAAGTACAAATCTGTAAACTCATACTCTCACACTCTCTCTTGCTTACTCAAATAAATAAATAAAAGCTAAAAAGACTCACACTAATTTTCTAATAAATATTAAAAAAAATTAAAGTTAACAAGCCAAACAATAATTTTCAAAATTGTTTGTTCAGATATTGATGGTGGAACTTCATTACCTGAAGGTACATGTGCAACAATTTGCTTCCTCTCATCTCTGCAGCTTAACTGTAATTTGTCTCTGCTGGTAACTCTGCTGCCCAGTCATAGCTAGTACACAGCTGTCATTAGGAGATGAAATTTAAAGAAATAAAAAACATCTTGAGATCGCTACTATGTGTTTTATTTTTTATTTTTTATTTTGGGAGGTCAATATTTTTCAAAAGCAAGTACCCAAAAAATTACATTTGCTTTTTATGATTAAATTGAATTTCCTAATTTTATCTATGAAGAGGATGAGACTTAGGAGTGAAATATACATTGAAAGGATTCTCAAAACCACAATTCTATCCCCAACCTAGCTACCGATGTTTTACTTCTATCTCTGGGCCTTAGCAACCTCCCTTAAAAATAAAGAGGTTACTCAAACTGTCTTTAAAATTTCACATATGCTGACACCAAGATTGAAGTCAACAGACAGCTCTCATGAGCCCTGTAAACTATAGAGATTCGGGGCACATGGTAGCCCCCATGTAGAGATGTGATAGTCGATTCTGTCAATGTTCACCAAGTCTTTTGCACTCAACTATAATCTAACCTACCCATCCAGTATTCTATTAGGGAGTCAGAGTGGGCTTTCCTGGCACATTGGCTTAATTATAGGCAGAAGAGGTGAGGTGTGAGTGACTTTGTGGGGGCCTAAGGAAGGTAGCCCCAATGTATGACAATAAGGATTATTTTGAATTGAAGTAATTTAAGAAACAGCCAGTACAAGAATACTGACTCTTCTTTGTCTCCAGAAAGCAGGAAATGCATCACCCTTGGGAAAGGTACCCTGTCTGCACCAAGAGGTAAAGAGACATCCTTATCATCCGAGGTAGGGAATGTAGGGCATGTAGGGCCAAAGGAGCCTATATAAATAAACCTTGTGAAAAAAATAGAAAGATAAAAATAAATACAGGGGCTCCTGGGTGGCTCAGTGGGCTAAAGTTCTGCTTTCAGCTCAGGTCATGATCTCAGGGTCCTGGGATAGAGCCCGGCATTGGGGTCTCTGCTCAGTAGGAAGCCTGCTTCCTCCTCTCTCTCTGCCCTCCTGTCTGCCTGCTTGTGATCTCTGTCTGTCAAATAAGTAAATAAGTAAATAAATAAATAAATACAGCTTGTAACTACTACTAACATATTACCTCAGCCCAGATTCTAGTCCAAATTATAATTCCTTACTAGTTGAAGCTCCTGAACGTAAGTTTTCTTTGTCCCGTCCATTCCTCACAGATAAATTATTCTTTGTCTAAAATGAACAAACACTTCACACTGGGGAGCCTGGGTGGCTCAGTCGGTTAAGTGTTCCACTGTTGGTTATCAGCTCAGGTCATGATCTCTCAGTCATGGGATCGAACCGTGCCTCAGGTTCTATGCTCAGCACGGAGTCTGCATCAGATTCTCTCTCCTTCTTCTCCTGCTCTCTTTCTGTCTCTCAAATAAATAAAATCTTAACACACACACACACACACACACACACACACACACACACACACACACAAACAAAACAAAGAAAAAACCCCCCACTTCACGCGTTGGTCATTTCTTAGGGTCTGAAGTTTACTACTGGGCCTCTATGTGCATGGGGTTAAATATTGTTTTTTTTTCCTGTTAATCTGTCTCATGCCAATTTAATTTTTAGACCAGTTTAAGAGAACCTTGAAGGATAGAGTAAAATTTTCTTCTCAACAACCTTAACAGAGTCAACTTGCAATAACTGATAATAATATGTAAAGGCTATTTATTTCATACATAGTAAATGGACTATTATACCAGTTACACGAGAAAATAAAATCACACTCTGAATTAGAAGTCAAAAAGCATGAATGGTACTTAAACTTGGGAATTACCCAAGCAAGTGCTCATTGATACACTACGGAATATAACTCACTGTAGCTAACTAACATCATACTGAATTCTAAAATTAGGGACTGAGATCAGTAACATAGCCTCTGCATATTTCTCTAGCTTTGGTGAAAACTAAATTAGAAAATGACTATTTTCTAAAGTATGCTTTTAATCTGTTAAATATTCCATATAAATGTATTATTTCTGCCACATGTTGTAATTCGTCATTCCTATTGCAAACACTCCCTTCCCTTCCTTAGAACACATTAACCTCCAGTATTCAGTTTGGTTTAGTGAACCATCTCTGGATCCTAATACGTATTTGTTGGGTTTTGACACTGTAGATGATGGGGTTCATCAAGGGTGGGAAAAGGATATAGATGTTGCCCATGAGGACGTGGACCACAGGAGAGAGGTGCTTTCCAAAACGGTGCACCATAGTCAGACCAATGATTGGGATATAGAAAACTAGAACTGCACAGATGTGGGAGACACAGGTCTGCAAGGACTTGAATCGCTCCTCCCGGGATGCAATAGTCAATACTGAGCGCAGGATCAAGATGTAGGAGACCAGAATGAGCACTGCATCCAAAAACAGTGTGCAGATCACCAGAGCCAGGGCATAGAAGCTGTTGAAGCGGATGTCAGAGCAGGCGAGCCGAAGCAGGTCCTGGTGCAGGCAGAAAGAGTGGGAGAGGATGTGGGGGCGGCAGTAATCAAAGAACTTTAGGCGGACAATGGGAGCAGTGAGGAAAATCCTTCCTAAAATGGCCACACCAATGCTGATGATTCTTGTATTGGTGAGAATGGATTTATATCTCAGAGGTTTGGAGATTGCAGTGAAACGATCAAAGGCCATGGCCAGTAGGACTCCAGACTCCATGCATGATAGACCATGAACAAAGAAAGCTTGAGCAATGCACACATCCAGACCAATCTCCTGGCTGAGCCCCCACAGGATGCCCAGCACTGTGTGTACTGTGGACAGCCCCATGCATAGGTCAGTGAGGGCCAGCATGGCCAGGAAGTAGAACATGGGCTGATGCAGGCTCGGCTCTGTCCAAATCACGTGCAGCACCAGGCAGTTCCCTGAGAGTACCATAGCATAGATACAGGAGAAAGGGATGGAGAGCCAAGGGTATTCCCGTTCCAAACCAGGGAAACCCGCAAGGAGAAAGGTGGAGTTACTGACTTTGGAATCAGGTTGAAGAAACATGAATCTATAAAACAGAAACCTCTCAGAAAAAAAAAAAAAAAGTGTGTGTTTGTGTGTACGTGTATACATATATATATTTATGGAAAAGCTTATTAAGAATCCTAAGTGTTTTCCACCCCTTAATATAAACTTAGAGGTAAAAGTCATAGAAAGAATGACTGGATTTGGCACAACTCATTATATATAAGACCAATGCTTTTTACCGAAATTGCATTTGCTCTGAAACAAACTACATTATGCCTACATGTGAAATCTCCTTGTTATTAGGTCATTACCCTATCAGAGGAATCCATGTCCATATCCACAATCTCACTGTCACTTTCTATTTCAATGCTATATACTATAAATAACAGAAAAAAATGATTTCTGGCATATGAAGGTATAATAATGAAGTTTAAGTATACCAAGTAGAAAAAGAAAACACATTTGAGTTTTTGCATTTGAAACCTGGTGAATTAAAAAAACAAAAAAAAACAAAAAATAAAAAATAAAACCTGGTGAATTAAATTGCAAATCACTGCCACCGGCTATAAGATTAACCTCTGCCTGTTACATAAGACACTCAGTCACTTGGAGAATTCATTTCTCAGTCATGTTGTCCATTCTCACATGTCGTTTTCATTGCCTTAATAGAGAAAAACCGTCACTCACAGTAGAGATGGTCTCACCAATCTTGAAAATGGATCTTGTTCTTCCTCCTTTTGTCCCAGTAGCAGGGACATTCTAGGAGAAGCAAAATTTATGCAGGTCTGGGAATCACTAGAGTGAAGCCTGAACCCCAAGAGGGGCTGAGAGTGAGTGATTACAGGGCTGTGTTCCTTTGGGGGAATGAAGGCAAAGCCCGAGGCAGTGTTTGTAGGGCAGACTCTCCACTCCACCAAATTCTGAATAGTCTCACAAGTGCACGTTTGCAATTACAATTCTCCTGTCCAGGGAGATTTGGAGTAAATGTCGGACAGAGAGATCAAGAAATGTCTTGTAGCTTGCTCCCTCCCTAACGAGTCCTTACATGTTTTTTGAAGGGCAGCAGATATGTTCTATAGAAAACAGCCTATTGTTATTAACATAAATTTTATTTTATTTCCCTCCATTTCAGTTACAACTTTTCCCTCTTTTTTTGATAACATGACTTCAGTATTCAAAGACTTCATGTGCTGGCAAATAAAACATTCTTCAAAGTCAATAGTTTTGTGTAAGGTTGATAATCCTTATAAGCTGCTTGAAATCTGAGTCTCTACTTTGATAACAGCAATTACACCAAGCACTTTTTTTTAGCATTTAAATTGTGGTAAGAATTTTAGCATTATTTAATTCTCAGCATTAGAGTAGTTCTGTTATCTAATTAAATTTCTAGAATTACTGAACACACATATCTTTTATTTTAATGGCAGTAGATAAAGAATGTGCTTATAAAGCCAGGCTTTCTGGTTTAGAAACCCTTCTCCAACACCTGTGAGTACTCTGTCCCTGGGCAGGATACTTAGCCTCATCTAAAATGGGGATGATGACATTACTTCATAGGATTGTCCTGACAATTGTGTTAGATGAAATTGCAAAACATTTAGAATCGCGAAACACACAAAGCAAACACTTAATACAAGTAAATTGTAATTGTTTCCATTTCAGAGATGAAGAATCTGAGGTTAGAGTGGCACTCTTTAATATGTTATCCATGAGCCACCAGGGCCTATTTTGTACTTGGAATGTGGCAAGCCAAATTGAGATGTTATGTAAGTACAAATTACAGACTAGATGAAAGACTTAGTTGGGAAAGAATGGTTTAAAATGTCTCTTCAAAAATGTTTATATTGACTACATATTGACATAATATTTTAGATATAGTAGGCTAAATAAAACTTAACATGGATTTTACCACTCAGTTTTTCTTAGAATATCTAAAACTACATAATGACACGTGGTTAGAGATATGCACTGGAAACTTTCTGAAGATCACATAGCTATGGCATTAATATTGTTCCAATTACTTAAATGTGAGTCTTTGGACCTAACCACATAATCTTTCTACCTTAGAAAACAATTTTAAAATATTTATTGTTGAAAAGTTTAAGTCATCCAACCTGATCATTTTCAATGTATTAAAAAAATCTAGTTCTGATACTATACTTGATCTTAGCCAAAAGGCTGAGAAGCAAATGTAATGGTCTGAAGGGGCACGTGCACCCAAATGTTTATAGCACCAGTGTCCACAATTGCCAAACTATGGAAAGAACCTAGATGTCCATCAACTGATGAATGGATACAGAAGATGTGGTATATATACACAATGAAATACTATCCAGCCATCAAAAGAAATGAAATCTTCCCATTTGTAACAATGTGGATGGAGCTAGAGGGTATTATTCTGAGCAAAGTAAGTCAATCAGAGAAAGACAGTTATCAATGATCTCCCTGATATGAATAATTTGAAAGGCAAAGTGGGGAGTTTGAGGGGTAGGGAGGGAAAAAATGAAACAAGATGGGATAGGGAGGGAGACAAACAATATGAGACTCTTAATCTCACAAAGCAAACTGAGGGTTGCTGGGGAGAGGGGGTCCGGAGAGGGTGGTGGGGTTATGGACATTGGGGAGGGTATGTGCTATGGTGAGTGCTGTGAAGTGTGTAAGTCTGACTATGCACAGATCTGTACCTCTGGGGCAAATAATACCTTATATGTTAATTTTTAAAACAGAAAAAAAAATCTCTAGTTTATGAACACTACACTACAGAAACTCACTGTGGAGAGACTTTGATTTCCTTTAATGTTGTGGAATAAATATTTGAACTTCCCTCTGGTATAAATACTTAGAAATACTGGATACATTTAAGTAAAACCTTTTTTAATTTCCAGAAGCCAAGATGTAAAAGGTAAATGAAATCCACAGGAATATGTGCCACAAATCACATTGTTTGCTTACACTAACAATATTAGCAATTCAGAAACTGTGGTTCATATTAATTACACAAGACTCATGTCCCCACACTCATTTCAGAAATATAGGAAAGATGTTGAAGATATTAGAACTGAGCTCCCATGTAGAACCAAAATGATGAATGGATACAATTCAGAAAAATTAAGGGAAGAAAAGTTATCTTTTTCTCAGGAAAAAATGACAAAGATTTTGGTAATAATATTCCCAGAAATCATTCTTGACTTTTTTCCTCCTTCTTTCATCCCCATTTCTTCTGTTTTCTGGCAATTTTGAAATAATATATAACCTGTGAGAAAAAAGAGACCCACAGGGGCAAAGCAAAGTACAGTTTAAACACTGAATAGAGAGGGTTTCTTCCCTACATATTTAGAAGTTTTGGAATAAGATTCAAATAGACTTCATATTTGGTAGTAAAACATGCTATAATTAAAACCTATGCAATTAATCAAAATGTTATAAGAGGGAATTTTATAGCCATAAACGCCAACATTAAGAAACCAGTATTTCTAATAAACAATTTCACTTATCACCTCAAGAAACTAGAAACAGAACAAACTAAGCCCAACGTGACAAAAGAGAGGAAAAAAGAAAGAAAGAGCAAAGATCATAGCAGAAATAAATGAAATGGGGATGAAGAGTACAGAAATGATCAATGAAACTAAGCTGTTTTTGTAAAAGATAAACAATTTACAAACTTTTAGCTAGACTAAGATGAACATAAGAGGAGTCTCACGTGAATGAAATCAGAGATGAGAGATGAGACATTACTACTGATACCATAGAAACAAAAAATCATGAGAGTTTTCTACAGATTATTATAGACCAACAAGCTGGATAACCTAGAAGAAAAGGATAGATTCCCTAAAACATAAAACTTACAAAGATTGAATCGGGGGGAAATAGGAAATTTGAACAGACAAATGATGAGTAAGGACGTTGAATCAGTAATCCATCATTGCACACAGAAAGGCCCAGATCAGACGTGATGGTGAACTCTACTAAATATTTAAAAAAGAATTAATGCCAACCCTTCTCAAACTCTTTCAAAAGCTTGAAGAGGAAGGAACACCTCCAGACTCATTTTACAAGGCCAACATAACCCTAATACCAAACCTAGATTAATACACTACAAGAAAAGAAACTATAGACCAATAATCCTGATAAACACAGATGAAAAAATTCTTGATAAAATATTAGCACACTGAACACACAAAGCAGGAACAGTATATTAAAAAAAGCATACATCAAGATTCAGTGGGATTTATCCCTGGGATGAAAGAATAAGTCAATATATGCAAATTAATAACTGTGATACAACACATTAATATAATATATTATATTATAATTAATAATTAATATTATATATAATATTATATAATATTAATAATATTATAATTAATATAATAAAAGACAAAATCATCTCAGTAGAGGCAGAAAAAGCATTTGACAAAATATATCATCCTTTCATCATAAAAACTCTCAACATATTGAGTACAAAAGAAACATACCTCAACATAATAAAGGCCATATATGACAAACCCATGGCCAATATTATATTCAACAGCAAAAGTTTGAGTTTTTCTTCTAAAATCAGGAATAAGACAAGTGTGCCCATTCTCCCTACTTTTATTCTACATAATTGGAAATCCTAGACAGAGCAATCAGACAAGAATAGGCCCAAAAGGCATCCCAATAAGAAATGATGAAGTAAAATTGTCTTTGTTGGCAGATATTATCTTATATAGAGAATATCCTGACGATGACACAAAAACAAAAGAAACAAACAAACAGAAAAAAAACAGCTAGAATTAATCAATAAATTCAGTAAAGTTACAGGATATAAATCAACATGCAGAGAACAGTTACATTTCTATACACTAAAAGCAAAACATCTGAAAAAGAAATAAGGACATCAATCCATTTACAATAGCATAGAAACAATAAAATACTTAAAAATAAATTTAACTGTGCGTTAGCTAATTTATGGCGGTAATCATTTTGCAATATGTGAAATATCAAGTCAACATGTTGTGCACCTCAAATTTACACAAAGCTATGAGTCCTCTCTAACCTCAATAAAGCCGACAGGAGCTGGAGAGAAGCTCTAATTGAGAAAATTAGTGATTGCTGAGAAGCAGTTGCTGACAAACACCGGAAAGTCTCCAGAGCAACAGAAGAAACAGAGTATCTACCTTGTGGTAGCTGGTGAGAGTTGAAAGCCTGGTTTGTGAAGGAAGGCAATGTGATAGAGGATCTTAAGCTCACTGATGATCTTGCAGAAAGCAAATAGAACTGATAAATGAGATATTCTTAGTGTAAATTTAAAGATTAGAGAGAACCCCTGAAACCTTTAAACCTCATGCTTTATGAAAGCAACAGGCATTGAAAAGTGATCCCAGTGAAATTGAAGACAGAGAGATGAGTAGTTCAAAGCATGTGCCTTGAAGTCAGCCTGCAAGGATTTCAAATCTTCACTTACAGTGACTTTAGCAAGCTGTTTAATCTCTCTTGAACTCAATGTAGTCATCTATAACGAGGGCTCACAATAGTGCCCACTACGTAGGGTTTGTGTGGTATTATCTATTTTACAATTGAAGTATAACTAACATACAGTGTTATGTTTCTGTAATAGTTTTTAATCGTTTTTAAACAGTGTTTGAACTTCAAATGGAGTATGTGTCTGTTAAATAAAACAAGTGCATTCCCCATGGCTAATTCTAGATTGCAGGCAGATGATGATTATTTTGATCATTCCCTTTGAAATGTGAACAGAATATCTCTAGGGACATGCAGTCCATTTATATCCATATCCTTCCGGATGTTATATACTACGGCCCTCCAGCTCTCTCTTGGTGTAAGCACTTACAAAGATACGATCTACTTTCTTCCGAGCAGACAGAAACAAATGTATCTTGGAGTTTTTGCAATTGAGTTGAGACTTGAGCAGTAATTGGCAGATAGAAGAGAAAGATGGAATCACGGGTTGTATGAAGAGACAGACTGAACAGCATTCAAAAGATGAAGAGTAACTACTTTTTACAAATACTCTGAAAGATTAATAGACATCTGGAAAGTCAAAATTTATCATAATTGCTAGCTGCTTGAGAAAAGACAAAATCTATTAGGATCACTTTTTCCTTCATCTACGCTCAGTGTTTTTCTAGGTAGAAATAAAACAAGATTCTTAAATGTGGAGAGGTACTTGGATAACAGATGTGAACAACAATAAATGTGACTTTTTAATTTAAAGAATTCTGTATTACATACATGCGCCACTTTTGCTCGGATTGATCCTATATGAGAAAACAAGTTGTATGAAAGTTACCTAGCAAATGGACACCAGCGTTGACTCATAGAGAAAATACCTCACATCATCCATGCTTGCTTTTCCACCTTTTGGCACCAATTCCTCAACATTTCTCCTAACAGGCTTCCCTGGCCTGGAACGGGAATACCCTTGGCTCTCCATCCCTTTCTCCTGTATCTATGCTATGGTACTCTCAGGGAACTGCCTGGTGCTGCACGTGATTTGGACAGAGCTGAGCCTGCATCAGCCCATGTTCTACTTCCTGGCCATGCTGGCCTTCACTGACCTATGCATGGGGCTGTCCACAGTGCGGACAGTGCTGGGGATCTTGTGGGGACTCAGTCAGGAAGTCAGCCTGGATGCCTGCATTGCCCAAACTTACTTCATTCATGGTCTGTCTCTCACAGAGTCTGGAGTCCTTCTGGCCATGGCTTTTGATCGCTTTACAGCAATCTGTAATCCTCTGAGGTATACGTCCATACTAACCAGTGCCAGAATCATTAAGATTGGGCTGGGAATTTTGGTTAGGAGTTTTGCATTCATCCTTGCTCCCATCATCCGCCTCAAGTTTTTCCACTATTGCCGTTCCCACATCCTCTCCCACTCTTTCTGCCTGCACCAGGACCTGCTTCGGCTCGTCTGCTCTGACATCCGCTTCAACAGCTTCTATGCCCTGGCTCTGGTGATCTGCACACTGTTTTTGGATGCAGTGCTCATTCTGGTCTCCTACATCTTGATCCTGTGCTCAGTATTGACTATTGCATCCCGGGAGGAGCGATTCAAGTCCTTGCAGACCTGTGTCTCCCACATCTGTGCAGTTCTAGTTTTCTATATCCCAATCATTGGTCTGACTATGGTGCACCGTTTTGGTAAACACCTGTCTCCTGTGGTCCATGTCCTCATGGGCAACACCTACATCATCTTCCCACCCCTGATGAACCCTATCATCTACAGTGTGAAGACCCAACAGATCCGTGGCAGGATTCAGAAGTGGTTCTCCATGAAGAGGGAGTGAAGCACTTTAGATTACAGAGATGCAAGTGGTTTACATGTAGAAAATTTCAGGCAGGGAGAGGGGAGGAATATATTTATTTAATAAAGTTAAAAATAAGGCAATTAAAAACTAAGACTTATAGGATATGCCATTACTTGAAGGATTTGTAAGTATCAAAAATGGTAATCAAGTGGCACCTGGGTGGCTCAGTGGGTCAAAGCCTCTGCCTTCAGCTCAGGTCATGATCCCAGGGTCCTGGGATCAAGCTCCGTATCGGGCTCTCTGCTCATCATGGAGCCTGCTTCCCTTCCTGTATCTGTCTGCCTGCCTCTCTGCCTGCTTGTGATCTCTATCTGTCAAATAAATAAATAAAATCTTTAAAAAAAATGGTAATCAATAGTAATCAAACCCAAGTTTGAAGCTCTGATAGTAGAGTCATTCGTCACATTTCATTATCATTTCTGAATATAAAAAGTAATATTCACAATTGTCCAGAGAAGTTTAACTTGAAAAGAATATCTACAAAGAAGCCATCCAAACACACAGTGTACATTCATCCCTGAAGGTACAATTTTATCACCACTTTCTATGGTTGCCTTGATCAATGTAGACATTACAGTTGGTTTCTAACGTTAAGTGATGTTTTCAGACTGGTTCGTAGTTTGATGCAGAGTCATTCCAAGGCATCATCACCCTTGTCTTCACATTAATTTGTCAACAGACAACTCTGTTTCCTGCTTCTCAGAAGAACTTCTATCACTTTTTTTACGTATCTCTAAATAACTACCAACCTGACAATCTTAATTTGAGTCTTACAGAAATTCATATCCTTTACTGTGTAGAATAAATGTTTCACTGATCTGCTTTATAGGAATTTCTTTTATCTTTTCTGAATTTGACAAATATCAGCAAGGCAAAAACTTTTCTTTTTTTGTAGGGGCCTTTCCTACTGATGGCAAAACCATGTTTACTTAATAATTAATGTGAGGTCAGATAACTAGCCACATGGGAAAGTAATAAAACTTAGTCTGTACTGGTAACTATGTAAAATTGTCATTCATGAGGATCTTTAAGAGAGAGGATACTGTTATCTTTTTTAATCTGTAGCAACAACTTATCTTCATCATTCTCATCCTATTTACCAAATTAGGAAAAATACTCCTACATATGGGCTAGGTAGAGCTATCTTCACTACTTTGTGGAACTCTGTCCATAAGCTTCTGAGAGCAAACTTGGTAAGTATTTCATCTTCTTATAATTCCTTTGGAGTCCTTATATTTTGGGAACTCAAGATTTGAGCAAGAATGGTGCAGTGGATTGAAAATAAAAATAATTTCCAATCTTCAAAGGTAATATGGCATTGGGTTTACAATATCACATTTGCCCTTTTTCCTACTTCCCATTAAAATACATCTAAATGTGTATCAAATGTAGATTTCACAACAATTCAAAAATAAGGAAAAATAGTTAAATGATTAAAAGCTTGTAAGTAATTTCCATAATGTAAATGAGACTACATTGTAAACGAATCCGGTTTAAAACATATAATGGATTATTCATGCCTCTTTGTGAACTGAAAAGAATCACCAATCTGAATCTATTTAAGAAGTAATTTTTTTCCCATTCAACTTATAATCAAAGAGATGGAGTTTAAAACAGCAATGATTATGTAAAAAAACAAACAAACAGATTTTTCATAGGGTTTTGTCCTAATTTTCTTTAAAGTATGGAAAAAGTCAAGAACTTTCACTATATGTTGATACTTTAATGTTATTTCTTTATTAGTCAATGAGATGAATTTAAAAATTAATTAAAATGTTCATATGAGATGGAAGAAAATAATGTTCATAGTGACTTCAAACTGACTCTAAATGTAATATTCAGTAATTTCTTTTCTAACAATTTGTTAAAATTATAAGCGTTAGGGGTGTCTGGGTGTCTCCGTTCTCAGGCAGTTGAGTGTCCGCCTCTTTCCACTCAGGTCATGATCTCTGGGTTTTGGGGTCAGGCTCCCTGCTCAAGATTCTTTCTTCTGCTCTCTGCCCCTCCCCCACCCCAGGGCGCAAGTGGGTGTCCCTTCTCTCTGTTCTCACTCACTCTCTCTCTTAAAAAAAAAAAAAAAAAAAAAAAAAAGGAAAATAAAAAAAAAATCATTAAAACTCAGGTAGTGGTTGTAAGGGCATATACCTGAAATAGAAATATATTCCTACTTTACATAACTGTATCTGTTCTCCTAAAACATTTCCATAGTTTCACTGACTAAACAAATAACAATATTTTTAACTTCACAAAATTTTTATAGTTTCTTAGAAAAGATTAAAAGAGAAATAAAAGAATTTAAAAACTACATTCCAGGGGTGTTTGAGTGGCTCAGTTGGTTAAATCTCCAACTCGTCATTTTAGCCCAGGTCATGATCTCAGGGTCCTGGATTGAGCCCTACATTAGACTCCCCTCTAAGTGGAGAGTCTGCTTTAAGATTCTTTCTCTTTCTCTTCCTCTGCCCCTTTGCCAGCTTTAGAGAGAGATGCTCTAAAATAAATAAATAAATAAATCTTTAAAAAAGTACATTTCAAGTAAAGCTTGGGAGTAGTTTCTAAAATTAATAAAATACATATAAACCAACAATATTTTGTACAATAAGATATAAGAAAAAGGAACACCCACACCCACACATCTCAATATAACAGAATCTTAAGTACAGAACTAACAGTAGGTATATAGAAAAAATGAATACATTTAATGAATTTTTAGGGTCACTTAAATTCTTTCAGAAATAGGGATTATTTAATAATCATTTAGCAATTTTAGAGATAAATATATGCCTAATTTCTTTTTATTTCAAGTTTTTATTTAAATTTCAGTTACTAACATACAGTGCAACTTGAATTTCAGGTGTGGAATTTAGTGATTCATTACCCACATACAAACTGGGTGCTCACCACACTATGCCCATCACCTATTTACTTCATCCGCCTGCCCTATACCTAATTTCTTAACACAAATACAGTTGTTACAATATTCCAAAATTATTTATATTTATACCAATATCATACATATAAAACTCAAACTGTAAACTTAAGGAAAAACTGTTCTTTTAAAAAACATTTTTAAATAAGCTATTGGTTCCAGATATGGACAGAAAATGAGTTCATAAAATGAAAATCAGTAATTTGATACAAACACACATACACATATAGAGATACATAAAAACAGTAAGAAATATCAAACTCTTAAGCATTTGTAATTCAACACATGACAAAATTAGTTTACTCAGGCAAAATATATTGCAAATCAATATGATAAAAAAGCTTTATAAACCAATAAAAACAATATAGAATTTAAATTGTCAGTATGCCTGGGATGCTTAGTTGTTAAGCATCTGCCTTAGATTCAGGTATGATCCCAGGGTCCTGGGATTAAGCCCTGCATCAGGCTCCCTGCTTGGTGAGGAGTCCGCTTCTCTCTCTCGCTGTGACTCTATCAGATAAATAAATAAAATTAAAAAAAAGAAATTAAAATAGTCAATAAATATTAAAATATGTTCAATCTCATTTAAAATTAAATAATCACAAAATTTAGAATAAGAGGTCAAATACAACTTTGTATTTGGTATACAACTGGAAAAATAAAACATGGTTACCAGAATCCAGTGCTGCTGAGGTTGTTAAGATACAGAGACTTGCATATGCTTTAATATGAATGTAAGTTAGCAAAAGATTTTTGGGGATATATTTCACACATATGAACAGTGAAATCTCTTATTTAGGTTAGATGGGGAGTTGTTAAAATGTATACGTCCTGTAATTTGTATACCTTTGGAAGTCATTAGCTAATATTTATTAATGTTATAACAATAGTCAAGATGTACTCTTTATCTTAAAAGTTGCATATTAAATATTTCCCAAAACTTTAACTAAATATTTGAATTAAATAAACTCTAAAGCTCACTTTTTGTTTTCTTGGAGTTGTTCAATATTTCCATGACAAAACAGAAGAACAGAAAAAAAAAATCAGAATAAGGCTTTAGGACATTACAGAAACACTTTTAAACATCACTAAATCTTGGCTGAATGAATTTAAGATTAAACATTCTCCATAGGATATCTCAAGAAAGTGAGCTTAACTTTAAGTTTAGGAGATAATTTGTGGAGAGATGACCAAACTTTTCTCTCTGAGCTCTAAAGTATCTAACACCGTAACTTTGGCAAATGGACACTGGTGAAAGGAATAGCTTTAAAAATAGAGACAAGATTTTCTGTCATGGTAAACACCACAGAGTATTTAGATTAGCTCGCAGGCCTTTTGAGGCAAAGTTTAATCCTTGTTTTCATTAGCTAAAGTTATGTCTCCATGTGAACTCTTTGGAGCAAGCTGGTTGTGGTCTAAATTACTATGAAGAAAAATTCTAGCTCCTTGAGGCTGGCAACATAACCTAGTAGAATTACATGATAACTTATGTGAAACCAAACTCAGATTTAATATTATGATCAAGACCAACTTCTTTCAGTTAGAGTCACAATTGTCACAGAACATCTTAATTTCCTAAAACCACGTATCATTTATTCAAAATGATGTTAGTACTATGGGCATAAAATTAGGCTATCACTTTTATTTCATAATAAAAATTCTTTATCTACCTATCTACCTATCTATTTATTATATTGCAAATAATCAGTAGAAGTAGAAAAGGAATATTTGGAGGATGATGAAAGCAGAGATCAAGAAGACAAAAAAAAAAAAAAAAATCCATTATGACAGTGGTTCCCAACCTGTGGGGTTCTGATTCCTGGGGAGCCATGGACTTACTGTAAACAATGTATAAATTCAAGCATTTACCAAACATCTTTTGTAGATTACTCAAATAAAATTTTACATGTGTATATGTGTTTTTCAGATTATATAAATTCTATGATTAATAATGTGCAATTAATTCAATATTACTTTGTGACAACTATATTTTTCATAATGCATTTTTTCAATATACAATTGCTAAAAGCAAAATTATCCTTATACAAGTAGATAAAAAGCTTGTCCAAAACACATCCTTTTACTTAAATAAGCTAGAAATTACTGCTTTATGCTACTGAAGTACATATGATATATTTTCTTTTTTTTCCTTCAAGTTTTTATTTAAATTCTAGCTAATTAACATATAGTGTAATATTGGTTTCAAGAGTAGAATTTAGTGACTCATTGCTTACAGTACTCATGACAATAAATGTCCTTTTTGATACCCATCACCCTGTTACCCCATCCCCCCCAACTGCCCCTCCATCAATCTTTAGTTTGTTCTCTAGAGTTAAGAGTCTCTTACAGTTTGCCTACCTCTCTTTTTCTCCCTTCCTCCATGTCCATCTCTTTTGGTTCTTAAATTCTATAGATGAGTGAAATCATATAGTATTTATCTTTCTCTGACTGACTTGTTTTACTTAGCATAATACACTCTAGTTACATCTAAGTCATTGCAAAAATGGCAAGATTTCATTCTTTTTGATGTCTGAGTAATATACCTCTCTCTTTCTCTGTGTGTGTGTGTGTGTGTGTGTAAATTATTCTTCTTTACCCATTCATCAGTTGATGGGCATTTGGGCTCTTTCCATAGTAGGGCTATTGTTGATGATGCTGCTATAAACACCAGGATGCATGTGTCCCTTTAAATCAGTATTTTTGTATCCTTTGGGCAAATATCTAGTAGTGCAATTGCTAGGTTGTAGGGTAGCTCTATTTTTAACTTCATGACGAACCTCCATACTGTCTTTCAGAGTGGCTGCACCAGATTGCATTCTCACCAGTAGTATAAGAGGGTTCCCTTTTCTCCACATTCTTGTCAACATCTGTTGTTTCCTGTGTTGTTACTTTTACACTTTCTTATTGGTGTGAGGTGGTATCTCATCATGGTTTTGATTTGTATTTCCCTGATGATGAGTGATGAGCATCTCCCCCATCCATCTGTTAGCCATCTGTATGTTTTCTTTGGAAAAATGTCTATTCATGTCTTCTGCTCATTTTTTAACTGGATTATTTGTTTTTAGGGTATTGTGTGTGATATGTTCTTTATATATTTTGCATATTAACCCTTTATCAGATATGCCATTTACAAAGATCTTTTCCCATTCCATAGATTGCTTTAGTTTTGTTGATTATTTTCTTGCACTAAAATTTACTCAGACACATTAGTAATAAAAGAAATGTAGTGTCTGAAATATATGAAAACTTGCAGCATCACTTATTTAACATTTTAGAAAATATCAAAGATCTAAAATCCAGTGACATTGAGTAATATAGATCTGTCTCTAAAAACAGTATTTCCCCAAATAGAAACAGATGAGCTTTATCCACAAACTCTGGGAAGTCACGGTGTTCTATGGATGCTCCAGTGTTATGTCTCTGTGTAATTCTGGCCTTTCTTGCTTACCTTCCATCTCCATGTCTCCTGTGGATATAGTCAAAGGACTTCTGGGCTTTCCTAAACCTGATGAGACCATTGAACATCATAATATTACATTATAAGGCAGGCATGGCTACCATCTCAGTCCACAGAGGCCACAATGTCCCCAGAGTCACTGCTGTCATACATTTTAAGCATTCCCGAATAAGTGACTTTATCTGGACACTGCAACGGAAAACCATCATCTGAAGATTTGCAGAGAAAAACAATTCATGTTATTATGTGAGGTATTATTATAGATCAATCAGATGGCAGTCAAGTTAGAAAAGACTATCTCTAGGTAGAGAAATGACAATGCATGTTTATAAGAGACATAAATATTTGAGTAATGTGACTTGGTACTAGAGAAGGAAAGAAATATTCTCAGAGGTTAAAAACTGCACAATAAAATGAAATATATTTTTATTACTGGCATTTTAGAGTTTGAAAAACAGAAAGGGTTGAAGTAAGACTGATCCTTGCAGCTATGATTTCCCCCAGGAGTGCTCAACACATAGGAAAAAATGTGGAAGAGCTGAAAAATAGAAGAAAAAGAAAGTGTCCTAGAGGAAGGTTTCCTGTCTCCTTTCAAAAGTCCTTCTAGCCGGACCAAGTATCAAATTGACCTGAGACAGAATAACAGGAAAAAACAACAACAACAACAAAAAAAAACAGATCTAATAGTGTGCATATAGAGAGTCCACACAGACATGGGAGTTCCAAATCTAGTGAGGTAAAATGAGGTCTATATGGTATCCTGAACTAAAAGAGAAGGTGGACTGCAGAGGGAAAAAATGCTGTTCAGAGGGTGGAAAGAAGAGCAGATGTTTGGTAATGAGATGTTTGCCCAACCATATAGATGGGTCACTGAGATTATCTCTGCTAATTACCCTTATTCTGGGAAAGACTCCCAATTTGGATTATTCAATGTACTTAAGGAGGGACAAAAGTTTCTCTTGAGCCAGTAGGGTTTTTTCTTTTTTCTTTTTTTTTTTTTTTTAAGATTTTATTTATTCATTTGACAGATAGAGATCACAAGCCGGCAGAGAGGCAGGAAGAGAGAGAGAGAGGAAGGGAAGCAGGCTCCCTGCTGAGCAGAGAGCCCAACGTGGGCTCGATCCCAGGACCCTGGAATCATGACCTGAGCTGAGGGCAGAGGCTTTAACCCACTGAGCCACCCAGGTGCCCCAAGCCAGTAGGGTCTTGATAGCCTTCAGCTCAGAGTAACCTTCATGTTAAAGTGGGGCAGCCTATCCTTGATCCTTACAAAAACAAATGAAATAAGATACTTAGGTATGCTAATTAGTAAAAGTTTGAAGTGATGTTCCACAAAATCTGTTCATCTAGAGAGAAGGGATTAATAATGCTGGGTGTTAGAGTATGGGAAAAGAATGTGAAATGCTATACCCGTGGTGCAATTTTTTTTTAAAGATTTTATTTATTTATTTGACAGAGAGAGATCACAAGTAGGTGGAGAGGCAGGCAGAGAGAGAGAGAGGAGGAAGCAGGTGCCCTGCCAAGCAGAGAGCCCGATGCAGGGTTCGATCCCAGGACCCTGAGATCATAACCTGAGCCGAAGGCAGCAGCTTAACCCAGCTTTTGGGTTTGCTAAAATTACTGCTTGTTTGATATCTTTCAGCAAGTATGATCTATATCTATATCTATATCTATATCTATATCTATATCTATATCTATATCTATCTATATCTATATACCATTCTACCTGAGGTTATGGGACTCACATCCAATGTGGCAATACCTAACCTAACTCTGGCCCTTTGTATTTGGGATAATGTTTAAATTCTGAATTCTCCTGAAATATTTATAATGATTAAGTCGAATTTGAATTTTCACTTTCTTATAAGGAAATACCTCAGATATTTACTCATATAGGTCCAGAGTAGCATATGCTTAAAAGGACAATATGCATATTATAAGCAAAAAGTTCTTCCCTCACAGATATTATATGGACATTCAAACAAAGATGTATTGTCAGTAGGAATATTTATTAATATTTATTGAACTTTCATATCAGTTGAGTTTAGGAGCAGATATTGGGGACAATTACAAATTTTAAAAAAGCATGTTATGAAGACTGGGGTGTGCATTCCAGAATTATGATATTAGGAGGAAATTTGATCCTCAGAAGAAGGTTTGAGGGCCATTACTAGACCAAAAGGACCAGATCAGTGAAGGAACATGAGAAGATGCTTGTGGCACTCAGACCTGGGGGACTGGATGGAAGTTGTTTTGCTCTTCCTTACCATTAGGCAATGGTGGTTGCAAAACTAGGATCAAGGCCAGGAGTCAGAGGAGGCAGAATACCAAATGAACTTGCATTATTCCCATTAGCAGAAAATGTGTGTTGATAACAATGTTTCAAATATCTGAAAGGATGAAGAAATAAAATTTTCCAAAAAAAAAAAAAAAATTCTGAGGGCAAGTAACTTCTTTACAACTTTCCCCCATCGCTTAAAACATTAAATTAACTTTCATGTAAATCTTTTTAAAAATTGTGTATGGTGGATGTGTGGGTGGCTCAGTTTGGTAATGAACTGCCTTCAGCTCAGGTCATGATCCTGGAGTCCTGGGATTGAGTCCTGCATAGGGCTCCCTGCGCAGAAGGAAGTCTGTTCCTCCCTCTGACCTTCCCTTCTTGTGCTCTCTCTCTCCTTCTCTCTCAAATAAATAAATAAAATCTTTAAAAAAAGTTGTGTATGGTTACTTGATGAGATGTTGAATAAAGTTAACTTTCCTTGGATGGCGCAAAAAAAAAAAAACAAACCAGTTTTTCCTTATTACTTGAAACATAGTATACACTTATTAAAATTGGATGGACTGATAAATGTACTCATATAGGTACTTGTTTTAGAATTAAATAAAAAGTTGTGGAGATATAGCTGTAAGGGCCTGCCCCTCCCATAGGAACTGGCGTGTGGACCCCGGATGTAGGGGCGGGACAGGCCAGGTGGAGACGTCCAATCAGTGGGGCACGCGTATATCCACTGGGGTGAATTGGGATTCAATTGGCCGCCTGTGTAGGGGCGGGGCTCAACCACCCCCATAAAGTTTGGTCTGCGAGGGGAGAAAGAGAGCTGTCAGAGGAGAGAAGAAGGAGCAGAAGAAGGAGAGTCAGCGGGAGCAGCAGCAGAAGAGTCGGCAGGAGCAGAAGAAAAGCTGTAACAGCTCTTGTAAGAGCTATAAGCGCCGCAGGTGGTCCAGCCTCCCGTGGCCCCGAGCCGCCGGCGATCCTGATGCCTGCGGCCGGAGCCGCCAGCGGTCCCGATGCCAGCGGTTCTGCCGCCCGCAGTCCAGACGCCAGCGGTCCAGATGCCAGCGGTCCCGATGCCAGTGGTCCCGAGCCGCCAGTGGTCGAGCGGCCCTGAGCCGCCAGTGGTCCTGACGCCAGTGGCCCCAACCCACCAGTGGTCCAGACGGCAGCGGTCCCGCGCCACCAGTGCCCCGATGCCTGCAGCCCCGAGATGCCTGCGGCACTGAGACACCAGCGGCCCTTACGCCAGCGTTCCCGCCCACACACTGCGACCCTCGGCAGCGGCGCTGCGGGGAACGGTACCTAGATGGCAGCAACCTCTCCGGGAACACTGAGCCGCTGCCTCACCGGAGCTGTGTCATTCCGGGGAGTGGCTTCGTCTGGGAAGAGGCCTCCTCAGTGAGCAGCCCTGCAGGAGCAGCATCGTCAGGAAAGAGGCTTCCTCCAGAGCGGCCTCGCCAGAACAGCCTTGTCTGGGGAGCAGCCTCACCGGAGCAGCCTTGTCAGAGTGGCATCATGGGGAGCAGAATCTGTGTCATTGGTGTTGTCCTCCCTCTCATCATCGCTGTCGTCATCGCCTCTTCTTGGGAGCGGCCCTGTCCGGGGAGCGACCTCACCAGCAGCGGCCTTCTTGGGAGTGGCCTCTTCTTGGGAGCGGCTCCAACCGGGGAGCGGCCTCATCTGCAGAGCAGCCTCGTCCAGAGCGGCCTTTTTGGGAGTGACCTTGTTGGAATCATCCTCGTCATCTTTTCGTAAGAGATAGCCCTGACCGGTCAGTTTGATTTTTGATGCTTGGCGTGAAATAAAGCTTTGTTTGGTTTTTGCTTTATATCAGTCTCATTCCTTTGATCACGGACCCTAACAAAAGCCATTGGAAAAAAAAAAAAAAACAAACCTGTTTTCTGGAGAATATTAATTTAAAACTCTATGGCAGATTCATGTTTTTCTACTGTTTTCAGCTGATATTCCTCACTTTTGAGACATGCTTCTAAAAACCTGTCCTTCTGATTATCTTTAAGATCTTTTCTGAAATAAGAAAGCATTTTCTATGGGTTTATTATTTTTAATGTTCACAAGAATTTTGGTTATATTTAAGCTGCTTGGATTTCTTATTCTCTTATTCTGCATTCCTGACTATTTGTCTATAGACTACCATGTTGTTAAGATTATAATTGCCTTTTACATAACCTACAAATTATTATATATAAGCATGCATGCACCTGTGTGTTTGTGTATGCCTGCATGTATTTCTGTACTTGATCAAGAATTCCCTGAGAGGAGTGGCCTTTGCCTTTCTTAAAGCAAAGTTGATGTCACACAATTCAGGAAACTCCTAGACACAAAGAAGCAGAAATTTTATCATGACCTGTATGCTTGGTAGATAAAAATGAAAGTGTAGACAAGAATAAGATTGAACAGAGAAGAGAAAATTCTAAAAAGAACTTGATTCAAACTTTTTATTTGCAAATGAAGGTCCTGAGGTTCATAATAGTGAAGTGATTGACCCAGCAGCTTCCAGAAGTTTCAGGGAAGAGTCAGCCTTTTAGATAGGCTATCTTAGTATGCCTGGAGTCTCCATATAGTGAATCAATCTTTCTGTCAACCTGATTTTGGCCCATAGGGAACTAGCCTGTCTACTTTGCATCCAAGTTTGCAAACTTTCCAATTTTAACATGGCAGACAATGCTACACATCACTATATCTCATCTTTTTTTCTGGTTGGTATTCCTGGTTTGTAAGCTTTTCACTGCTGGATTGGCATCCCTGTCTTCCTCCTGTTTGCCATGGCCCTATTGGGGAACAGCGTAATCATCATCACCATCAAACTAGAACCAAGCTTCCACCAGCCTATGTATTTCTTCCTTTGTATGTTGGCAGTGAATGACATGGCTCTTGCCTCTTCCACAGCCCCCAAGATGCTTGGTATCTTCTGAATGGATGCACATTGGATTGACTTTGATTTGTGCCTTATACAGTTATATTGCATTCACACATTCTGCATAGTGGAGTCAGCCCTCTTGGTTACCATGGCGTTTGACCGCTATGTAGCTATTTGTATCCCATTGCGTTATACAACCATCCTAACAACACCAATGGTCATTAAAATGGGTTTAGTTGGTATGACCTGAGCTATTTTTTTATGGTTTTGCCCTGTCCTCTTCTTATTAAAAGGCTACCATATTACACTAAATATGTCATCAACCATGCCTACTGTGAACACATGGCTGTGGTGAAGTTGGCCAGTGCCAACACCCTCATTATCAGAGCATATGGAATCTCTGTGGCCCTTTCAGTGATGGTGTTGGACCTAGGGCTCATAGCCACATCCTATATTAAAATCCTCCAGGCAGTCTTCCAGCTATCTTCCCAGAATGCCCGCTCAAAGGCACTGGGCACCTGTGCTGCTCATGTCTGCACTATACTTGTGTCCTACACACCTGCGCTGTTTAGTTTCCTAACTCACCACATTGGCAAGACGGTACCTCCAAACATTCATATAATTTTTGCAAGTTTGTATCTTTTAGTGCCTCCCACAGTTAATCCTCTGGTGTATGGTGTCAAGAGCAAGCAGATTTGTGACCCAGTGGTTAATCTCTTCTTCCAAACAAGAAGATTTCTGAAAACTAAAATACGTAAATTTCAGCCCAAATTAGTAAAACATGATTATTGAAAGTTATGGCTACCCTGATGAGCAACAGAAAGTAGTCTCCAACTGTTCTTTCTGGGTTCTCCTTATGCCTTGCAGCAGGAAGAGTTGATGCTCTCCAGTTACATAAAAAATTGTATTATATAAACTTATGTTTTCAGTTTACTGAAATAATCTCAAATCAAATCATAATATGTCATATGGAAAATATTTAATATTTTCATCAATTTTATTATTTTCTATGTATTTTATCTTATTTTTTAAAATATTTATTTATTTTTGAGAGAGTGCATACAAGCAGGAGGGGCAGAGGGAGATGAAGAGAATCTCAAGCAGATTCTGTGTGAGTGTGGAGCCTGAGAGGGGCCCTGATCTCATGACCCTGAGATCATGACCTGAGCTGAAACCAAGAGTTGGACACTTAATTGACTGTGCTACCCAGGCACCCCCATATATCTTAATATGGAATTATTTCAAAGTTATTTACATCACATCTCCAAATGTGAAATAACTAAACAAGTATTATCAGAATAAACTCTCAGTTAATTTGGTCGGGGGGTGGGAATTAGTCTCTTTCTTTCAGTATAGTCAACACACTATGTTACATTAGTTTCAGGTGAGCAACACAAATATTGAACATCCCTCTACATTATGTTGTGCTCTCAAGTGTCGCATCTGCGGCACAGATACCATCTGTCACCATACAATGCTATTACGTCCTCATTGACCGTATTTCCTATGCAGAAGCTTTTATTCCCATGCTGCATTAATTCCATACCTGGAAGCCTGTATCTCCCACTCTCCTTCACCCCTTTTGCCCATTGTCTCATCCTCCTTTCCACTGGCAACCACTGATTTGTACTCTATTTATAGGTCTGATTCTGCCTTTTGTTCATTCAGTTGGTTTGTTTTTTAGATTTACATGTGAGTGAAATCATATGGTATTTGTCTTTCTCAGTCTGGTCACTTTGATTCCCAAAAATACATTTACCAATTCATGATAACCAGAAGTTTTATTTTTATTAACTAATATGTCTTTAAACAAACTTTAATTCTAGGATTCATTACCGAAAGTATGTATATATGAGCCATAACAGCAGCAAGCTGCCTGCAGCCTAGACTTCTGATAAGGGAAATAATGACCTTTTATGGCTCACCACATATTCTGGAATAATTACATGGCGACTTGTCATAATCATAACCAAGAGAAATTTCTTTTAACAAACCAATAATTGGACAAAACATTGTGATTCTTATTAATCCCCAATTTGTCCATACATGTATTCAATTTAACACTAACTCAGTGGGCTTAAAAAGTAAAAATTAACAGGGCTTTTGGCCTCTTTCATCACACAGGACATTTGTAATTATTCCTGGGTGGAATAACCTCACCTGATTGAACAACATTGTGTTGTGGTTAAGAGTACGGTCTTTCATCTGGATGTTTGGGTTTAAAATCTGGCACCACTGCTTTTTCATCGTGTGCCTTTGGGTATGTTCTTAGGCTGGTACAAGCTTCAACTCTCTCATTTATAAAATAAGACATTATGAGAATTTAATTCAGAAGAGTAATAAAGGATTAAATGATTCATCATAAAATGTACTCGGGCTAGTTTTTAGAACTTAGTATAATTGTAAACCAGTTAAGTGTTAATTTTAAACTGCTGATGATGAGAGATTATTTTCCAGATATCGTTGTCAATTATTAAATATGGGGAAACCACTAATACACATAAGTCTGTGTGTATGTAAGATGAGGAACACTTTAAAACAGGTAAAATAAAAATGAAGAAAAGAAGTATTAGGGGCACCTGGGTGGCTCAGTGGGTTAAAGCCTCTGTCTTCAGCTCAGGTCATGATCCCAGGTCCTGGGATCGAGCCCCGCATCAGACTCTCTGCTCAGCAGGGAGCCTGTTTCCTCCTCTTTCTGCCTGCCTCTCTGCCTACTTGTGATCTCTCTGTCAAATAAATAAATAAAATCTTTTTTAAAAAAAAGAAGTATTAAAAGCCTGAAAACAAAATTATAAGTCTGAACAGAGGATACCACAAGTCTAGGTCAATGACAAGGATAAGGTATTTGAAACAAATCTTCACATTTTGCAGTCTATCCCTCCATTCTGTCCAGGGTCCTAACCAGAATTCAAAGCTGACAATTACTGAATTCGAGTATTTAAATCCTGCAGTTGCAAAGAACAATAACTGAAAGTTGAAAATGACTACAAAAGCAGCAGAACTGAGGTGGCAGAAGAGAGAAGTAATCACATGAAGAGAGGTCGATTGAGATTATCCTCTTTGAGGAACAGAAATGGAAAAGAATGAAGAAAATGAACAAAGCCTTAAGGACCTATAGGATACCCAAAAGTATACTGACATATACTGATGGGAGTCATAAGAGAAGAGGAGAGAAGGAAAATTGTGTGTGTGTGTGGGGGGGGGATACTTGAAAAAATAATAGCAGAAAATATCCCAAATTTAATGAAAAACATTAATCTCTATTCCCAAGGCCTTGACAAATGCTTTTAAGTATAAAAATAAAACACCAATAAGTGAGATAACCTCAAAGATATTCATATATAGACACATCATAGTTAAATTGACAAAAGTCAATTGAAGATAAAAAGAATCTTGAGGCTGAAAGCGGGAGAATGATTCATTGCATTCATAGGTTCCCAATAAAATTTGTAGCTGGTCTCTCATCAGAAGCTATGGACAGCAGAAGGCATGGGCATATCATATAAATTTCTCTTGAGAACTCATCCTCGATGTATGTTATTTAGAGGTATATTGCTTCATTTCCAAATACTTTGGGGATTTGCTAGGTATCATTCTATTATTGCTATCAAGTGTAATTCCATTATTGTCTGAGAACATACTTTGTGTGATTTCTATTATTTTAAATTAAAGTTTGCCTTATTTTCCATAATTTGATCTTGTTTAATAGATCATATTGATTTGTATTTATATTCTGGTCCTACTTGATTTTTTAAAAAGATTTTATTTATTTATTTGTCAGAGAGAGAGAGTGAGCGAGCCCAATCAGCGGGGAGCAGCAGGCAGAGGGAGAAACATGCTTCCTGCTGAGCTGGGAGGCTGATGATACGAGTACCCTGGTATCATGACCTGAGCCAAAGGCAGACACTTAACAGACTGAACCACCCAGGTATCCCAAGGTCCTGCCTGATTTTATGCTTGCTTGATTTATCAATTTCTTTTTCAGGAATGGGTAACACTAGAAAAATTAAAATGTTATGCTCATTCTAAAGCTAGACCTGGATGAATATAGTAGCTGTATGAATAATTGCCTAGTAATGGAAATAACCCAAATGTTCTTCAATGAGTGAATGGATAAATACATTGTACTAAATCCATACAATGTGATATAGTTGGATGTTTTCTAACATCATGATTACAATGGAGGTTGAATGACTCTATACATATGTTAAATCCTATCATGTTGTATGGTGAAAGAAAAAAGTGACCTCTTCCTTATGATAATGAATTTAATTAAAAATTTGTAGGTAGGAGAGGAGGAGTCAAGATGGCAGAGAAGTAGCAGGCTGAGACTACTTCAGGTAGCGGGAGATCAGCTAGATAGCTTATCTAAAGATTACAAACACCTACAAATCCAACGGGAGATCGAAGAGAAGAAGAACAGCAACTCTAGAAACAGAAAAGCAACCACTTTCTGCAAGGTAGGACTGGCGGAGAAGTGAATCCAAAGCGACGGGAAGATAGACCGCGGGGGGAGGGGCTGGCTCCCGGCGAGCGGCGGAGCAACGGAGCACAAAATCGGGACTTTTAAAAGTCTGTTCCGCTGAAGGACATCGCTCCAAAGGCTTAACCGGGGTGAAGCCCACGCGGGGTCAGCGTGGCCTCAGGTCCCGCAGGGTCACAGAAGGATCGGGGGTGTCTGAGTGTCGCAGAGCTCACAGGTATTAGAACGGGGAAGCCGGCTACAGAGACACAGCCGAGGAGTGACTCTCAGCTTGGGGTTACCTTGAACCGGTCGCAGGCTCGGTCAGCTCAGAGCGCGGCCGGAGGCCAGGGTGGCGGGAGTCATTGGGCGCTGTTCTCTGGGGGTGCACTGAGGAGTGGGGCCCCGGGCTCTCGGCTCCTCCGGGCCGGAGACTGGGAGGCCGCCATCTTCATTCCCGCCCTCTGGAACTCTACTGAAAACGCTCAGGGAACAAAAGCTCCCGAAAGCAAACCCGAGCGGATTACTCAGCCCTGCCTTGGGTAAGGGCCGAGCAATTCCGCCTGGGGCAAAGACGCTTGAGAATCATTACAACAGGCCCCTCCCCCAGAAGAAAAGCAAGAAACCCAGCCAGGACCAAGTTCACCTACCAAGGAGTGTAGTTTCAATACCAAGGAGAGCGGCGGAATTCCAGAGGAGGAGAAAGCAAAGCACGGAACTCATGGCTTTCTCCCCATGATACTTTAGCCTTGCAGTTAAATTAATTTTTTTCTTTTCTTTTTCAATTTTTTTTCTTCTTCTGCTAAATTTTTTTAACTTTTACCCTTTTCTTTTTTAACATTTTTAAACTAGTTTATCTAATATATATATATATATATATATATATATATATATATATATTTCCTTTTTATACTTTTTCTTTATTGGTTTTCTTTTTTTAATTTTTTTTCTTTATTTCTGAACCTCTTTTTATCCCCTTTCTCCCCCCACCCCCCAAGATTTGGGATCTCTTCTGATTTGGCTAAAGCATATTTTCCTGGGGTTGTTGCCACCCTTTTAGTATTTTACTTGTTCCTTCATATACTCTTATCTGGACAAAATGACAAGGTGGAAAAATTCACCACAAAAAAAAAAAAAAGAATAAGAGGCAGTACCAAAGGCTAGGGACCTAATCAATACAGACATTGGTAATATGTCAGATCCAGAGTTCAGAATGACGATTCTCAAGGTTCTAGCCGGGCTCAAAAAAGCATGGAAGATATTAGAGAAACCCTCTCGGGAGATATAAAAGCCCTTTCTGGAGAAATAAAAGAACTAAAAGCAAACCAAGTTGAAATAAAAAAAGCTATTAATGAGGTGCAAACAAAAATGGAGGCTCTGACGGCTAGGATAAATGAGGCAGAAGAAAGAATTAGTGATATAGAGGACCAAATGACAGAGAATAAAGAAGCTGAGCAAAAGAGGGACAAACAGCTACTGGATCACGAGGGGAGAATTCGAGAGATAAGTGACACCATAAGACGAAACAACATTAGAATAATTGGGATTCCAGAAGAAGAGGAAACAGAGAGGGGAGCAGAAGGCATATTGGAGAGAATTATTGGAGAGAATTTCCCCAATATGGCAAAGGGAACAAGCATCAAAATCCAGGAGGTTCAGAGAACTCCCCTCAAGATCAATAAGAATAGGTCCACACCCGTCACCTAATAGTAAAATTGACAAGTCTTAGTGACAAAGCGAAGATCCTGAAAGCAGCCCGGGAAAAGAAGTCTGTAACGTACAATGGTAAAATATTAGATTGGCAGCAGACTTATCCACAGAGACCTGGCAGGCCAGAAAGAGCTGGCATGATATATTCAGAGTACTAAACGAGAAAAACATGCAGCCAAGAATACTATATCCAGCTAGGATATTGAAAATTTCATTGAAAATAGAAGGAGAGATTAAAAGCTTCCAGGACAAACAAAAACTGAAAGAATTTGCAAATAGCGAACCAGCTCTACAGGAAATATTGAAAAGGTCCTCTAAGCAAAGAGAGACCCTAAAAGAAGTAGATCAGAAAGAAACAGAGACAATATACAATAACAGTCACCTTACAGGCAATACAATGGCACTAAATTCATATCTCTCAATACTTACCCTGATGTTAATGGGCTAAATGCCCCAATCAAAAGACACAGGGTATCAGAATGGATAAAAAAAACAAAACCCATCTATATGTTGCCTACAAGAAACTCATCTTAAACCTGAAGACACCTCCAGATTTAAAGTGAGGGGGTGGAAAAGAATTTACCATGCTAATGGACATCAGAAGAAAGCAGGAGTGGCAATCCTTATATCAGATCAATTAGATTTTAAGCCAAAGACTACGATAAGAGATGAGGAAGGACACTATATCATACTCAAAGGAACTATCCAACAAGAAGATCTAACAATTTTAAATATCTATGTCCCTAATGTGGGAGCAGCCAACTATATAAACCAATTAATAACAAAATCAAAGAAACATATCGAGAATAATACAATAATAGTAGGGGATGTTAACACTCCCCTCACTGAAATGGACAGATCATCCAAGCAAAAGATCAACAAGGAAATCAAGGCCTTAAATGACACACTGGACCAGATGGACATCACAGATATATTCAGAACTTGTCATCCCAAAGCAATAGAATACACATTCTTTTCTAGTGCACATGGAACATTCTCCAGAATAGATCACATTCTTGGTCCTAAATCAAGTCTCAACCGGTATCAAAAGATTGGGATCATTCCCTGCATATTTTCAGACCACAATGCTCTGAAGCTAGAACTCAATCACAAGAGGAAATTTGGAAAGAACCCAAATACATGGAGACTAAACAGCATCCTTCTAAAGAATGAATGGGTCAACCAGGAAATTAAAGAAGAATTGAAAAAATTCATGGAAACAAATGATAATGAAAACACAACGGTTCAAAATCTGTGGGACACAACAAAGGCAGTCCTGAGAGGAAAATATATAGCGGTACAAGCCTTTCTCAAGAAACAAAAAAGGTCTCAGGTACACAACCTAACCCTACACCTAAAGGAGCTGGAGAAAGAACAAGAAAGAAACCCTAAACTGAGCAGGAGAAGAGAAATCATAAAGATCAGAGCAGAAATCAATGAAATAGAAACCAAAAAAACAATAGAACAAATCAACGAAACTAGGAGCTGGTTCTTTGAAAGAATTAATAAGATTGATAAACCCCTGGCCAGATTATCAAAAAGAAAAGAGAGAGGACCCAAATAAATAAAATCATGAATGAAAGAGGAGAGATCACAACGAACACCAAAGAAATACAGACAATTATAAGAACATACTATGAGCAACTCTACGCCAACAAATTGGACAATCTGGAAGGAATGGATGCATTCCTAGAGACATATAAACTACCACAACTGAACCAGGAAGAAATAGAAAGCCTCAACAGACCCATAACCAGTAAGGAGATTGAAACAGTCATCAAAAATCTCCAAACAAACAAAAGCCCAGGGCCAGACGGCTTCCCGGGGGAATTCTACCAAACATTTAAAGAAGAACTAATTCCTATTCTCCTGAAAGTGTTCCAAAAAATAGAAATGGAAGGAAAACTTCCAAACTCATTGTATGAGGCCAGCATCACCTTGATCCCAAAACCAGACAAGGATCCCAACAAAAAAGAGAACTACAGACCAATATCCTTGATGAACACAGATGCAAAAATTCTCACCAAAATACTAGCCAATAGGATTCAACAGTACATTAAAAGGATTATTCACTACGACCAAGTGGGATTTATTCCATGGCTGCAAGGCTGGTTCAACATCCGCAAATCAATGTGATACAACACATTAATAAAAGAAAGAACAAGAACCATATGATACTCTCCATAGATGCTGAAAAAGCATTTGACAAAGTACAGCATCCCTTCCTGATCAAAACTCTTCAAAATGTAGGGATAGACGGCACATACCTCAATATTATCAAAGCCATCTATGAAAAACCCACCGCAAATATCATTCTCAATGGAGAAAAACTGAAAGCTTTTCCGCTAAGGTCAGGAACACGGCAGGGATGTCCGTTATCACCACTGCTATTCAACATAGTACTAGAAGTCCTAGCCTCAGCAATCAGACAACAAAAGGAAATTAAAGGCATCCAAATCGGCAAAGAAGAAGTCAAACTCTCACTCTTCGCAGATGATATGATACTATATGTGGAAAACCCAAAAGACTCCACTCCAAAACTGCTAGAACTTGTACAGGAATTCAGTCAAGTGTCAGGATATAAAATCAATGCACAGAAATCAGTTGCATTTCTCTACACCAAGAACAAGACAGAAGAAAGAGAAATTAAGGAGTCCATCCCATTTACAATTGCACCCAAAACTATAAGATACCTAGGAATAAACCTAACCAAAGAGACTAAGAATCTATACTCAGAAAACTATAAAGTACTCATGAAAGAAATTGAGGAAGACACAAAGAAATGGAAAAATGTTCCATGCTCCTGGATTGGAAGAATAAATATTGTGAAAATGTCTATGCTACCTAAAGCAATCTACACATTTAATGCAATTCCTATCAAAGTACCATCCATTTTTTTCAAAGAAATGGAACAAATCATCCTAAAATTTATATGGAACCAGAAAAGACCTCGAATAGCCAAAGGAATATTGAAAAAGAAAGCCAAAGTTGGTGGCATCACAATTCCGGACTTCAAGCTCTATTACAAAGCTGTCATCATCAAGACAGCATGGTACTGGCACAAAAACAGACACATAGATCAATGGAACAGAATAGAGAGCCCAGAAATAGACCCTCAACTCTATGGTCAACTCATCTTCGACAAAGCAGGAAAGAATGTCCATTGAAAAAAAGACAGCCTCTTCAATAAATGGTGTTGGGAAAATTGGACAGCCACATGCAGAAAAATGAAATTGGATCATTTCCTTACACCACACACAAAAATAGACTCAAAATGGATGAAGAATCTCAATGTGAGGAAGGAATCCATCCAAATCCTTGAGGAGAACACAGGCAACAACCTCTTCGACCTCAGCTGCAGCAACATCTTCCTAGGAACATTGCCAAAAGCAAGGGAAGCAAGGGCAAAAATTAACTATTGGGATTTTACAAGATCAAAAGCTTTTGCACAGCAAAGGAAACAGTTAAAAAAACCAAAATACAACTGACAGAATGGGAGAAGATATTTGCAAATGACATATCAGATAAAGGGCTAGTGTCCAAAATCTATAAAGAACTTAACAAACTCAACACCCAAAGAACAAATAATTCAATCAAGAAATGGGCAGAGAACATGAACAGACATTTCTGCAAAGAAGACATCCAGATGGCCAACAGACACATGAAAAAGTGCTCCATATCACTCGGCATCAGGGAAATACAAATCAAAACCACCATGAGATATCACCTCACACCAGTCAGAATGGCTAAAATTAACAAGTCAGGAAATGACAGATGCTGGCGAGGATGCGGAGAAAGGGGAACCCTCCTACACTGTTGGTGGTAATGCAAGCTGATGCAACCACTCTGGAAAACAGCATGGAGGTTCCTCAAAATGTTGAAAATAGAACTACCCTATGACCCAGCAATTGCACTGCTGGGTATTTACCCTAAAGATACAAACGTAGTGATCCGAAGGGGCACGTGCACCCGAATGCTTATAGCAGCAATGTCTACAATAGCCAAACTATGGAAAGAACCTAGATGTCCATCAACAGACGAATGGATAAAGTATAGGTGGTATATATACACAATGGAATACTATGCAGCCATCAAAAGAAATGAAATCTTGCCATTTGTGACGACGTGGATGGAACTAGTGGGTATCATGCTTAGCGAAATAAGTCAATCAGAGAAAGACAACTATCATATGATCTCCCTATATGAGGGAGAGGAGATGCAACATGGGGGTTATGGGGGTAGGAGAAGAGTAAATGAAACAAGATGGGATTGGGAGGGAGACAAACCATAAGAGACTCTTAATCTCACAAAACAAACTGAGGGTTGATGGGGGGAGGGGGTTTGGGAGGGGGGTGGGATTATGGACACTGGGGAGGGTATGTGCTATGGTGAGTGCTGTGAAGTGTGTAAACCTGGTGATTCACAGACCTGTACCCCTGGGGATAAAAATATATTATATGTTTATAAAAAATAAAATTAATAAAAAAAAATTTTTAGGTAGTTGTAGGTAGGTTAAAAGTAAAAAAAAAAAATAGGAAAAATAAAACATGACAGGGCTCTTCATAAAAAAAGTAGAATTGATATATTAATACAGACAAATATACATCAAGACCAGGAGTATTACAAGAGATAGAGGAATAGTTTCTAATTATAAAGGTGACTATTCATCAATAAGGCATAACAATTATGCAAGTGCTTTTATCTAATAACTAATTTCAAAATTCATGAAACCAAACCACACAGAAATAAAGTTGGAAATAAAAAAAGCAACAATTATCAGTGGGGATTTTAGCATCCTTTTCTCAGGAATTGATATAAGAAAATTAACAAAATGACATTTTGAACAAAACTCTCCATCATTTTGATGTAACAGGGATTTAGAGAACATAATAATAAAAAATACATAAAGTATATTTGTTTCAAATTCAGTGCTCAAATACCAAATAGACAATTTGTCAATGTTATAAAGATACACAAAGAAATATGATGTGTAAGAATAGGACAAGAAGAAATTAAGTTGTCATTTATGGATGATTGTGTAATTTTCTTAGCAAAACCAGTTAGTGCATAGAAGAACACCTTCTAATTATTATTTTTGACATGAGATCAACTTAGATAATAATTTATCTGTTCAAGTACTATAGATTTTTAAATTATGATTAAATATAATATTCTATTTTAATAGAAAGAAATGTTATAAGGTATCTACAAACCAGCCAAAAATATTAAACACCTTTATGGATAATTTTTTATTTTGATTCAATTAACAGACATAGAAATGATCTGAGTGAATGAGTAAAATATTAGAATGTTCTCTTCTCAGTCACAAAATCAATGCAATACAAATCAATATTTCAGTTGCATTTTTTAGGAACTTGAAAACCAACTCTAAAGTTATATGAAAATTAAGTGTTTATAGATTGAACATTTACTTTTGAGAAGTAACAGCAAGAGCTCTCAAAGCATACTACTAAGGCATGGCAATGAAATGTCATATATAGGCACAAAAAGATAAATACAAACATAAAAATAACTAGAAAGTAAAGAAACATTCATTTATATACAGGAATTTAACATACATTTAAGATGACACCACAAAATAATGGAAAATAACATATTTTAGATGCTTCTGATAAAATGGGCTTATTTTTATAAAATAAATAAATAAAAGTAGACCTCTACCTTATGTCTGATAGAAAACATGGTGAAGTCCAAACAAATGAAAGCCCAAAAGCTTAAGTTAAAGCTAGGAAGTTAGTAGAAGGTAACGCGGGAAGATAACAAGTATATGAAAGACAAAAAAATTCCAAAAGCACAAGAACATACTGTGAAATTTTCATGACTTTTTGTCAAATGCAGGATTTTTGTAGCGCTAAGAACATCATAGACAAAGGTAAGAGATCAACTGGGAGAAGGTGCTTGCAATTCCTTTGGCAAGACTTAGATAGGAAAATCTAATTCCTGCACAACTGCAAGAAAAATACAGAATCTCCAATAGAAAACTGAAGAGTAAAATCAGTTTATGGCAGAGAAAATGGGACATAAGACACTCTAACATGTAAGTAGATGATCTTACTCTGGCTAAGGAGGGAGGTAGAAATTAAAAGGACCCTGAAACCCTCTTTATGCCTCTATATCAGATCAGAAGAACATAGAAAGCTTGAAATTACCAGAAACATAAGGAAATAAGTATGATCATTTATTGCACAGCTGGAGGGATGATAGACAAGTTTAGTCACAGCAGAGAGCAATCCTGACTCATCAACTCTGAAGGACTGAATACACAAGGCTGTACATGCATGTGAACACATGTTAATAGGGGAGGAGAAATGCAAGGTGACCAATGTATGAGAATTGTGTCAGTAAAATCGTACAAGAGAAAAAGGAAAACAATCAGAGATCATGCAATACCCTGAGCTACCTTTACACTTTCAGACTATTAATCTTTTCCCAAGACATAGGTGCAAATTCAATGATAATCATACTGGAATTAAGGTTAACAATTTGCTTCTCTTAATTTTCAGATAGTTTGCCCACACTAAATTGATTTTCTCTAACCCTTCTCACAGATTACTTCCGTGAATTGCATATTTGGTGGACATCTCAGCCATCTCATTCAACTGGGCATTGTGAGAGAGTCTCTCAAGACAGTATCCTCCAAAGGAGAAACACAGGAGTACTACCCACATACAAGCTCTGGGGAGTTTACATAGCTGTTCTGGAGAGACATTGTTACTGCTTTGTGCTCAGTCCTGGCCCAGTACTCTTTTCCTTTGTCCTCTTCTCTCCTAAAGGACCTATCCATCTTCCATATAAAGGGGCCTCCTGAGCATGTAGATAGCCCATTATAAATCAATGGCAGCTATGACTCAACTACAGTCCTCACTGCTCCAATGGCAACCACAGTCAGACTTTTTAACCAGCCCCGCATAGCATATTGACCTAGATGCTCCAATGGAAAATGAACATTTGAAGATTTTCAGAGAATAATAGTTGCTTTTATTATCATCTGCAATATATTGTGATTTGTGAGATGGAATTTAAGATAAAGCAGGTGAAAGTAAAATGGGAAGGCATGATCTGTAAACATAAATGATGATACACTTTTATGAGACATAACGGATATTGAGTAATATGATTTGGTAGTAGAAGAGGAACCAAACAAAATCTTAAACACACACACACACACACACACTGAGACCCTGTTTATGGAAGAACCTTGGAAATTTCTGCTATAGGGAAGTTTCTGGTTATGTAACCTTTCACTGGGAGATCAGAAACCTTGGAAGCAAGATAAAAATCTGTGAAATTCTTAAGAAACTGAAGAGGAAGTACAGAAACATCCCATCTTTCTCTCAGAATCTACTGAAAGTTAAGATTCAGAAACTTCCTTTGGGAGTTCACACTGATGAACATGGTTGACATGAAAATAAATGCTTACAAAGCATACAGTAAGAGCTCTAACAGAAACAAGGACTTCATGGTTGCTGACTGAAGTATTAGATATAAACAGATTGAGGAGGTAAGGAAAATTCTGTGATTTCCTAATTTAATTTCTGGGTGGCCATTGTGGCCAGCATGTAAGATAAAATCACATGGGGGAAGGATGGGAGAACTTACTGATTTTAGTGTGAGATATATTTGTGTTATTATTATAATACATTAATATGAAATAGATAATGCATTCAAAAGCACTGTATAAAAAATGCCGTGGTATTTGCCACGGTATTTGCCAAGGTATAGAGTCCTCTACTCTGATGTGGCAGATTCAGAAACAGGCAACATGGCTTGACCCAGAAACAGGCAAAATGGCAAAGCCCAGAGAGTCAGAAGGAATAGGGTACTTAACATGACTCAGAAACACAAGGGACGGTTGTGTTAATAGATACTCTGAATGTCCTCCCAGACTGTCTGCCGAACATAATATAAAGAATAGCCTGATGGAAACAAATGGATTTTTTCAATATTTCTTTCAAACTAAGCCTGAGAGAAGATAGAGAAGACCTTCTAGGTAGAAGTGGAGATGATAACAAGCAGACTGCCATGTGGGGGGCATCCTCTGTAATTTCTTATGTGCCCTACTTTAGGGCTCTCACCGAAATCTTTTGTTTAATGGGAAGTTTTATTTTCTCTTGGTATAGATTAAATATGTTGTTATTTTATAAATTAATTTACTGAAAACTAAAAGATGATCTTGAAGTATTTGCATATACCAAGAGCATTACCAAAAGTAATTACTCTTGTTTGCAGTCATAAGTAATGTTTCCTAGTTAAAATGTATATGCCTATATTTCTAGGTAAATTAGTCTCTTGCATGTTTGGGACTCTCAGAAGAAGATACAAGAATGAAACTCGGCAAAACAAGTTTCCGAGTGGAAAACAATTATGTGAGGATCTCCAAGAGCAAAAGTTTAATACACACTTAAAAGACTTTCTTAGTTTGAATTTTTTATATCCTGTATATTTTGTCTGAAGTTCTCTGTCTGGATTTACAGGCTTCATCCATATATAATAATTTCTACAACTCTAGGTTTCTATATTGTGGTTGAAGTTTAAGCTCTGGTTTTTTTCTGAAACATTTTACGACTCATTTGACATTTTTCAATTCCTTACAAAATACCTCAGATATTCATATAGTCCCAGTGTAGTATGCTTAATAGTGGAATGCAGATTCCATAGCCAGAAAGTTTTTTTCCCTACACCGGTAGTATTTAGACCTTCATAAAAGGAAGCTTTGCCATTCAGAATATTTCTCATTAGATCATGAGCTTTCACATCAGTGGAGTTAGTGAACAGAAATTGAGGTAAATTTAAGAAGCAGTAAATTTAAAAGAGTAAATTTAAGAAGAGTAGAGTGCATGTTCCAGAATTAAGATATTAGGTAGAAACTGGATGGTAGGAAGAAAAACAGAGATGAGTTATCAAAACTAAAGGGTATGGTCAGAACAAGAGTCATATGAAAATATTTTTTCAGCTGAGTCAGGCTGAATTGTACCTGATTTGCTCTTCACTGTCATTAGGCAGGTCTGGAGCCAGCCAGAGGTAGGGCTGAGTTTAGAGCTGAGAGTGATGGCTTTGCAGAAAATAAACAGCTTATTAACCACTAATCTGCTTATTTGTAGCAACTTTAAATCATTTACCAGCATAAAGAAATTAAAATCTTCCTCCTTTTCCCTGTTTATATGATTATGTTATGCTGTCCACCTTCAGATCGTATGTTCTTTCTTCCACTTTCAGATCATCTTGAGCAATTCTTCTAAAATAGGAATAAATTTGTCTTTGATGATAAGGCACTTATTGTATTTAATTTTTATAAGCTTTGTTCTTCCCTATTGGGATAAGATCTTATTCTGAATTCCTGATTAGTTATGTTCTTTATGAATAACAGTATTATTAAAATAATGATTGCATTTTGAAATATTTGTTAATTATTGTGTGTATGTGTGTTTATTCATGTATATCTATACTTCATCTCAACGTCCTTGACAAGACTTGACATTTTTTTTTTTTTACTGTTTGTATCACAGAATCCAACACTGACTTTGACATAACCGTGAGGTCATTTTATTACTAACTGATCCTCTAGTAGGAAATAAAAAAATAGAGTAGAATTAAATAAAATTGCAAAATACAGGAAAAATTTTCTGAAATAGAACACAGTTTTCTCATTTGCAGATGAAGATTTGAGACTCAGAATAAAGTGGTTTACTGATGATTTCAAGCTTTAATCTTTCAGGTGCTAGCAGGATTACTCTGCCATCCTGTTTTCTGCCCAGAGGGGATTAGCCTGGTTACTTTACATCCAAGCTTGCAAAGTTTCCAGTTTTAACATGGCAGACAATGCTACACATCACTACATCTCATCTTTTTTCCTGGTTGGTATTCCTGGTTTGCAAGCTTTTCATTGCTGGATTGGCATCCCTGTCTTCCTCCTGTTTGCCCTGGCCCTACTGGGGAACAGCGTAATCATCATCACCATCAAACTAGAGCCAAGCCTCCACCAGCCTATGTATTTCTTCCTTTGTATGCTGGCAGTGAATGACATGGCTCTTGCCTCTTCCACAGCCCCCAAGATGCTTGGTATCTTCTGGTTTGATGCTCACAGGTTTGATTTTAGTATCTGCCTAGCACAAATGTATTTTATCCACACATTCTGCATAGTGGAGTCAGCCCTCTTGGTTGCCATGGCGTTTGACCGCTATGTAGCTATTTGTATCCCATTGCGTTATACAACCATCCTAACAACACCAATGATCATTAAAATGGGTCTTGCTGGTATGACCCGAGCTGCCTTTATGGTTTTGCCCTGTCCTCTTCTTATTAAAAGGCTACCGTATTACAATAAATATGTTATCAACCATGCCTACTGTGAACACATGGCTGTGGTGAAGTTGGCCAGTGCCAACACCCTCATTAACAGAGCATATGGAATCTCTGTGGCCCTTTCAGTGATGGTGTTGGACCTAGGGCTCATAGCCACATCCTATATTAAAATCCTCCAGGCAGTCTTCCAGCTATCTTCCCAGAATGCCCGCTCGAAGGCACTGGGCACCTGTGCTGCTCATGTCTGCACAATACTTGTGTCCTACACACCTGCGCTGTTTAGTTTCCTAACTCACCGCATTGGCAAGAAGGTACCTCCAAGCATTCATATAATTTTTGCAAGTTTGTATCTTTTGGTGCCTCCCACAGTCAATCCTCTGGTGTATGGTGTCAAGACCAAGCAGATTCGTGACCGAGTGGTTAGTCTCTTCTTTCCAAACAAGAAGATTTCTGAAAACTAAAATATGTAAATACAAACCCATATCTGTTTAATACAATTATGGTACATTCATAATAGTTGCAGCTTTGTCTCAACATGATATTTCTCAATTCATTTATACCTCTCAGCAGGGATATGTGATGTTGTACATTTTTCTCTCTATTTTCATTTTTTAATATTTCCTTTTCTTTCTCTTAGAAATAAGTTTCATGGGAAGCTTTCAATAAATATTTGCAATAATTGTTATTTATTTATTATTGACATTACTTTGTATTCTATATTTGTGGATAATATTTTATAATATTCAAAAATGTGAAGTAACTAAGATTATTATAATAATTTTAAAATTCTCAGTACATTGGACAATGTAATTTATAAACATGATTTTTTTCCCAATTCAATTGTTACCTGCACTGATTAAAAATTCCTGAGTAAAAGTCATTATTTTCAAGTTTCATTTTTCTTATTGTAATAGTTATAATAATTGCCTAACACTCAAATAATGATCACTGTGGGTTTGGCTGTTTACTAATCTTTTTATATGCATTTACTCCTTTTGTTCACAAAACTATACTGTGATATAGATGGTATTATTATTCTCACTGTACCAAGTAGGAAACTGAGGCACAGAAAGTTTAAGTAAATGGCATAAAGGTAACTCGCCTAGCACAAAGCAATGCAGAATTGAACCCAGGAACTCTGGCTTTCAAAATATATGCTCCTTATAGTGCAATATTATCCACCAATGTGCTTACAATTACTTGCTTTATGATTATGGGAGCTTATTCCTCTAAACACTTTATTTTTTTATCCCCCACATCTTCCTTTCTTTTAGATATTGTGGTACATTTCTTCAGTTTTCTTAAAACTCCTTATAAGTGATAAATCTACTACAATATTTTGACAAGACCCCAAGCAAGAATTGCTTCTATTTTACCAGAGAAATGTCCAATCAGTATAGCCTGGTAACATTATAACTATGCTTTCCAGACTTAAGTAAAACACTAAGAAAATCTCTGAAAATACGACTTTATCCACATGCCATTTCCCCCTCTTTTTCCTTCCTTCCTTCTTTCCTTCCTTCTTTCCTTCCTTCCTTCCTTCCTTCCTTCCTTCCTTCCTTCCTTCCTTCCTTCTTTCTCTTTAGTGAATATCAATTTGTTTTGGTCACATTCATTTAGTGCTAAAGTTGAAAATGATTCACTTCTTAATCTAATGTTAATTTTATTATGCAGGGAACACAGAATAAATTATTACATCGGGCATATCTGTAAAATGCTCTGTTCAAAATATTGTTTTACTTTAGATCACCATGGAATGAAAGGTTCATTAAATTGGAAACTGTTAGTTTTTGATCAGGACTGGTATTTATTTTGTGGACATTACATGAACATTCTGTGCTCTTGAATTAATTCCTCAAAAACTTTACATTTTTAGGTGTTTCATCTACAGCCACATTCTTATTTGTTAATGACTGTGCATGTATCTTATCAACATCTTTGTTTTATGTTGAAAATAATTGTGTTTCCTTATAATTATCATGTAGTTCTTCCATTTCTTCAATGAGTCTATATTGAGTGGGTTAATCAGATATTTTAGACTGGGTTTTGGGGGGAAAGGTCATTTAAATACTGCTTCCTACCCATCACTAATAGCTGGATGACTGTCATTTTTAACATTATAAATCCTAACTTCATCATTGAGAAACATGGAAAATAATTTTTATACTTTATAGTGCTAAAGTCAGAATTCAATGAAACAATGGGTGAAACATAATTATCACAATAGTCAACACAACCTTCCATACACACCAATGCTCACTGCTATGATAGCCATTGAAAATATTAAGATCAACTAATAAAGGTACTTTTCAAAATGTTTAAATAGAGTTCCCAACTGGGTATATCTCCTAGAAGGTCCTACTTATTTAATTCAACATATCTCAAAGTGGGCATTTTGCACTTATTCCCCCACACAAACTATCTTTAAAAAATGTATTTTTTTTCTAAAAACATTTCTTATCTCAGTGAAAAACATGTCAAGTGACACAAAACAGTTAATGTCAGCAAGTGTTTAAGTGTCAAAAATAGGCCAAAGATACATGAGAAATTAAATGGTAAAAAATTAATTAAGAAAGAGAAAATAAAATCCACCAGCCATCCCAGATAATATAAACAAACAAACAAAAAAAGTATAATATATTTTAAAATGTGTAGATGATGGGGAGCTGGGTGGCTCCATTGGTTAATCAAAAAGTTCAAAAGTTCCAAAAGTTCAGTATGAAAATGAAATTAAATGGAATTAAAATGGAGAAATCTGACAATTAAGGTTAATATACACAATGGATAAATTATGTTGATAATATGTACCATCAACATGGGACTTTAACAGCTATGATTTTCCTCCACAAAGCACATAATTCCAATCTAATCAATACAATGACATCAGATAAATTCCAATGGAAAAGATTCCTATGAAATATCTGAACATACTCTTCAATGTTTTGAAAGTCTTTAGAAATAAGGGAAGTCTCACAAAGGTATAGCCAAGAGCATCGTATAGAGACCTGACAATTAAATGCAATGTGGCATCCAGGATGGGATCTTGGAAGGAAAAAAAAGGAAGTTAGGTAAAAATTAAGAAATATGAATAAAATGTGGAATTTAGTAAATCAGTTTATCAATATTGATACACTAACTGTAACATATATTAATGAAAGATGACAATAAGGAATACTAGGTAGGGGGTCTATAGGAACTCTTAGTAACTACATATTCAAGTTTCTACAAATCCAAATCTTTTAGATTTTAAAAATGTATTAATTTTCATTCCAATACAAAATTAAACATCCAAAACTTCTTAGTGCTCAGATGAACGTAAGTCAGAAAATAATTAAAACTTGAATGGTGATGATAATTAAAATGATGAGGATGATAAAGTTGAGGAGAAAGACTACTGAAATCAAAATTAGAAAACAAATTGTACATGGTCATCAGAATTATCAACTTTAGAATGAATTTATGGTTTTTGAAGAACCCCATGAAGTTAATATTTTTAATCGAGGTTAACCACTTAAATTTTATTTGTGTCTTTAAGAAACATCCTCACTGGGGCGCCTGGGTGGCTCAGTGGGGTTAAAGCCTCTGCCTTCAGCTCAGGTCATGATCCCAGTGTCCTGGGATCAAGCCCCACATCGGGCTCTCTGCTCAACAGGGAGCCTGCTTCCTCCTCTCTCTGACTGTCTCTCTGCCTGCTTGTAATCTCTGTCTGTCAAATAAAAAAAAAAAAAAAGAAACATCCTCACTGAAAGATTAAAGAAAAATTTTCATTGACTAAGTTAGAAACAAGTCTTCATGTTTTCTGCCTTTTATACCATCTACTCATGAGTTGATTGTATATTCATAAAAGTTAAAATTGTTTACATAGGAGACAGATCTTGTCTCCAAAGTAAAATCTAGAACTGTATATTTCAGCAGCACAAATGAACTTGAGAAAGCACAAAATCTGACCCCAAACTAGTATTTCTCAAAGTGAAATTTTATTACTTAAAAAGAGTTAAATGAGAAATCAAGATGGATCTTTAGAGTAGAAAATCTTAAACACTCGATCTCGAATCTGTTTGGTCTTTACCCCATACACAATAGGATTGAGCAAAGGAGGGACAAGCAGATAAAGGTTGGACAGAAGAATATGAATGTAGGGTGGAATATGGAATCCAAACCTGTGTGTAAAGAAGGAGAAGAAAGCCAGTAGATAAAACTCGAGGAAGACACAAATATGGGCAATGCAGGTATTGAAGGCTTTGAGCCTAGCTTCCCTCTGAGGAAGACTAAAGACAGTTAGAAATATTTGGATGTAAGAGAGTGTGATGAAGACTATGTCAAATCCAAGTATAGTGAAAGCCACAAAGAGACCATAGATCTTGTTGATTTGAATGTCTTCTGCTGCCAACTTCACAATGGCCATGTGCTCACAGTATGAATGGGAGACCACAGTGGTCTGGTAGTGTTTCAGCCGACATTTGATGAGGATGAGACACGGAGCTACAAGGAGGGCTGCTCTGAGCGTCACTCCAACCCCAATTTGAGTGAGAAGTTGGTGGGTAAAGATGGTTGCATGTCTCAGGGGATCACAGATGGCCACATAGTGATCTAGGGCCATGGCTAACAGAATTCCTGATTCAATGGACTGGAAGGTGTGGATGAGCCACATCTGAAAGAGACAAGCATCGAAGTATATTTTTGGCAGATGAAACCAGAATATTCCTAGCATTTTGGGTAGGATGCAGGTACTGAGAACAATGTCTGTTGCTCCAAGCATTGCCAGGAAGAGATACATGGGCTCATGGAGGCTGTGTTCAGATCTGATGATGACCAGGAGCAGGGAATTTCCAAATAGAGCAGTGATGTACATGGCACAGAAAGGAATTCCAATCCAGAACTGCACAGACTCCAATCCAGGGATCCCGATCAGTGTCAGCACTGAGGGCATGAAGACTGTGTCATTGAGATTGAACATTTTGGCTTAGAGCTGCCTGATTAATGCTTCAAGTTTTATATTGGTTTCTCTCTTCTTTATTTGTTCTCATCTAGATTTGTTGAAATTTCTAGAAACAGAAATTGAATGTGTTTTTAAAAGGCATTTTGTCAATCATATGTGTTCATTGATGATGTAAGTCTAGAAATGCATATACAGGCTCCCAAAATTCTTTGTCTCTATCTCTGGCTCTCTCTCTCTATGAAGGCAGACAAATACACAGGACAATTCAGTATGCCTAGCAGACCCAGTCACACCTGATATTGTATGTGCATTTGTGCACATTTATGAGTTACAAAATATTAGTTTGGATTAATAATAGGTTCAGAAATATAAGATATTACATTTATCAATTTTGTTTTTACCCAAGAGGAATTCATAGGCATTTAGTCTGCAGTCAATACAAAGAGGAAGAAAAAAAAAAAAAAAGGAACATTCCCCATTCCAAGCAGTATTCTATACCATGGAAAAATAGGAAGTTACAAAGTTGTGACCTTGACTTTAAAGACAATAATCTGTTTGTGAAGATTCATTGCTATAATAAAAAGTTAAATGTCTCTGTGCCTAAAAGGAAAACTTAGTACTATTAAGATGTAATTTATTGTCGACTTGATGCATATATACAATGTAATCCCAATCAAATCAATGCTCCATACAAAACTTGTGTATATGTACAAACTGTTCTTCAGTTAATATGCAAAGGCAAAATATCCAGAATAGCAACACACACTGAAGATGAACAAAGTTGGAACAATGACACTACTGTACTCTAGAATTTAGCACGGCAGTGATCAAAACAGTGTTGTAATGCAGAATAACCAAAACATTCAGTGGAACAGAATTGAAAGCCCACAACTAGATACACATATGTAAGTACTTAACACAGGAACAAAGGCAATTTAATGGAGAAAGAACGGTCTTTTCAACTAATGGTGCCAGAACAACTGCACATCCACATGAAAAAATAAATGAAAGTAGAAAACAGACCTTACACCTTTCACAGAAATTAACTCAGAACGGATCACAGTACTTCTAGATTGAAAATTTGAAACTCTACAAATTCTAAAAGGGAGAATAGAGTAAAATCTGGGAGACCTTGTCTCTGACAGTAATCTTTTTATTAACATTAAAAGTTTGATCCATGAAAAAAGAAACTGATAAATTGACCTAATTAAAATTGGAAAGCATCAGTTCTGTGAAAGACATTGTTAAGAGAATGAAAAGACAAAGCACAGACAGGTAGAAAATATTTGCAAAGCATATATTGGATAAAATTACTTTTTACTCCAAAATATACAAAGGACTCTTAAAACACAACAATAAAAAAATTACCAAATTAAAAAACAAACTCAGGGTTGCTGGAGTGGAGCAGGGTGGGAGGGATGGAGTGGTTGGGTGGTGGACAATGGAGAGGGTATGTGCTATGGTGAACTCTGTGAATTGTGTAAAACTGGTGAATCACAGTCCTGTACCCCCTGAAACAAATAATATATTGTATGTTAATACAAAAAAAATTTTTTTTAATTATACACCCCCGCAAAAAAGGACTCAAACACCTAGCATTTCTTATATGATTCATTATTAGAACCTTTGGTTTTGGCCTCTCTGCTACCTTTTGTGCTATTAATTCATCAGCAGGAAAACATCTACGAAGTCAGTTTAAATTTTTTTTTTTTAATTTTTTTATTTTTTCAGAATAACAATATTCATTATTTTTGCACCACACACAATGCTCCATGCAATCCGTGCCCTCTACAATATCCACCACCTGGTGCCCCCAACCTCCCACCCCCCACCACTTCAAAATTCTCAGATCGTTTTTCAGAGTCCGTAGTCTCTCATGGTTCACCTCCCCTTCCAAATTCCCTCAACTACCTTCTCCTCTCCATCTCCCCTTGTCCTCCATGCTATTTGTTATGCTCCACAAATAAGTGAAACCATATGATAATTGACTCTCTCTGCTTGACTTATTTCACTCAGCATAATCTCTTCCAGTCCCGTCCATGTTGCTACAAAACTTGGGTATTCATCCTTACTTTTTTCTTCTTCTTCTTTTTTTTTTTTTTACAGCTTTATAAACATATATTTTTATCCCCAGGGGTACAGGTCTGCGAATCGCCAGATTTACACACTTCACAACACTCACCATAGCACATACCCTCCCCAATATCCATAACCCAACCCCCTCTCCCAACCCCTTCCCCCCATCAACCCTCAGTTTGTTTTGTGAGATTAAGAGTCACTTATGGTTTGTCTCCCTCCCAATCCCATCTTGTTTCATTTACTCTTCTCCTACCCCCTCGACCCCCCATGTTGCATCTCCTCTCCCTCATATCAGGGAGATCATATGATAGTTGTCTTTCTCTGATTGACTTATTTCACTAAGCATGATACCCTCTAGTTCCATCCACGTCGTCACAAATGGCAAGATTTCATTTCTTTTGATGGCTGCATAGTATTCCATTGTGTATATATACCACCTATACTTTATCCATTCCTCTGTTGATGGACATCTAGGTTCTTTCCATAGTTTGGCTATTGTAGACATTTCTGCTATATACATTCGGGTGCACGTGCCCCTTCGGATCACTACGTTTGTATCTTTAGGGTAAATACCCAGCAGTGCAATTGCTGGGTCATAGGGTGGTTCTATTTTCAACATTTTGAGGAACCTCCATGCTGTTTTCCAGAGTGGTTGCACCAGCTCGCATTCCCACCAACAGTGTAGGAGGGTTCCCCTTTCTCCGCATCCTCGCCAGCATCTGTCATTTCCGGACTTGTTAATTTTAGCCATTCTGACTGGTGTGAGGTGATATCTCATGGTGGTTTTGATTTGTATTTCCCTGATGCCGAGTGATATGGAGCACTTTTTCATGTGTCTGTTGGCCATCTGGATGTCTTCTTTGCAGAAATGTCTGTTCATGTCCTCTGCCCATTTCTTGATCAGATTATTTGTTCTTTGGGTGTTGAGTTTGCTAAGTTCTTTATAGATTTTGGACACTAGCCTTTTATCTGATATGTCATTTGCAAATATCTTCTCCCATTCTGTCAGTTGTCTTTTGGTTTTGTTAACTGTTTCCTTTGCTGTGCAAAAGCTTTTGATCTTGATAAAATCCCAAAAGTTCATTTTTGCCCTTGCTTCCCTTGCCTTTGGTGATGTTCCTAGGAAGATGTTGCTGCGGCTGACGTCGAAGAGGTTGCTGCCTGTGTTCTCCTCAAGGATTTGGATGGATTCCTTTCTCACATTGAGATCCTTCATCCATTTTGAGTCTATTTTCGTGTGTGGTGTAAGGAAATGATCCAATTTCATTTTTCTGCATGTGGCTGTCCAATTTTCCCAACACCATTTATTGAAGAGGCTATCTTTTTTCCATTGGACATTCTTTCCTGCTTTATCAAAGATGAGTTGACCATAGAGTTGAGGGTCTATTTCTGGGCTCTCTATTCTGTTCCATTGATCTATGTGTCTGTTTTTGTGCCAGTACCATGCTGTCTTGATGATGACAGCTTTGTAATAGAGCTTGAAGTCCGGAATTGTGATGCCACCAACTTTGGCTTTCTTTTTCAATATTCCTTTGGCTATTCGAGGTCTTTTCTGGTTCCATATAAATTTGAGGATTATTTGTTCCATTTCTTTGAAAAAAATGGATGGTACTTTGATAGGAATTGCATTAAATGTGTAGATTGCTTTAGGTAGCATAGACATTTTCACAATATTTATTCTTCCAATCCAGGAGCATGGAACATTTTTCCATTTCTTTGTGTCTTCCTCAATTTCTTTCATGAGTACTTTATAGTTTTCTGAGTATAGGTTCTTAGTCTCTTTGGTTAGGTTTATTCCTAGGTATCTTATAGTTTTGGGTGCAATTGTAAATGGGATGGACTCCTTAATTTCTCTCTCTTCTGTCTTGTTGTTGGTGTAGAGAAATGCAACTGATTTCTGTGCATTGATTTTATATCCTGACACTTGACTGAATTCCTGTACAAGTTCTAGCAGTTTTGGAGTGGAGTCTTTTGGGTTTTCCACATATAGTATCATATCATCTGCGAAGAGTGAGAGTTTGACTTCTTCTTTGCCGATTTGGATGCCTTTAATTTCCTTTTGTTGTCTGATTGCTGAGGCTAGGACTTCTAGTACTATGTTGAATAGCAGTGGTGATAACGGACACCCCTGCCGTGTTCCTGACCTTAGCGGAAAAGCTTTCAGTTTTTCTCCATTGAGAATGATATTTGCGGTGGGGTTTTCATAGATGGCTTTGATAATATTGAGGTATGTGCCGTCTATCCCTACATTTTGAAGAGTTTTGATCAGGAAGGGATGCTATACTTTGTCAAATGCTTTTTCAGCATCTATGGAGAGTATCATATGGTTCTTGTTCTTTCTTTTATTAATGTGTTGTATCACATTGATTGATTTGCGGATGTTGAACCAGCCTTGCAGCCATGGAATAAATCCCACTTGGTCGTAGTGAATAATCCTTTTAATGTACTGTTGAATCCTATTGGCTAGTATTTTGGTGAGAATTTTTGCATCTGTGTTCATCAAGGATATTGGTCTGTAGTTCTCTTTTTTGTTGGGATCCTTGTCTGGTTTTGGGATCAAGGTGATGCTGGCCTCATAAAATGAGTTTGGAAGTTTTCCTTCTGTTTCTATTTTTTGGAACAGTTTCAGGAGAATAGGAATTAGTTCTTCTTTAAATGTTTGGTAGAATTCCCCCGGGAAGCCGTCTGGCCCTGGGCTTTTGTTTGTTTGGAGATTTTTTTTTTTTTTAAGATTTTTATTTATTTGTCAGAGAGAGAGGGAGAGAGAGCAAGCACAGGCAGACAGAATGGCAGGCAGAGGCAGAGGGAGAAGCAGGCTCCCACTGAGCAAGGAGCCCGATGCGGGACTCGATCCCAGGACGCTGGAATCATGACCTGAGCCGAAGGCAGCTGCTTAACCAACTGAGCCACCCAGGCGCCCCTGTTTGGAGATTTTTGATGACTGTTTCAATCTTCTTACTGCTTATGGGTCTGTTCAGGCTTTCTATTTCTTCCTGGTTCAGTTGTGGTAGTTTATATGTCTCTAGGAATGCATCCATTTCTTCCAGATTGTCAAATTTGTTGGCGTAGAGTTGCTCATAGTATGTTCTTCTAATTGTCTGTATTTCTTTGGTGTTCGTTGTGATCTCTCCTCTTTCATTCATGATTTTATTTATTTGGGTCCTTTCTCTTTTCTTTTTGATAAGTCTGGCCAGGGGTTTATCAATCTTATTAATTCTTTCAAAGAACCAGCTCCTAGTTTCGTTGATTTGTTCTATTGTTTTTTTGGTCTCTACCTCATTGATTTCTGCTCTGATCTTTATGATTTCTCTTCTCCTGCTGGGATTAGGGTTTTTTTCTTGTTCTTTCTCCAGCTCCTTTAGGTGTAGGGTTAGGTTGTGTACCTGAGACCTTTTTTGTTTCTTGAGAAAGGCTTGTACCGCTATATATTTTCCTCTCAGGACTGCCTTTGTTGTGTCCCACAGATTCTGAACCGTTGTGTTTTCATTATCATTTGTTTCCATAAATTTTTTCAATTCTTCTTTAATTTCCTGGTTGACCCATTCATTCTTTAGAAGGATGCTGTTTAGTCTCCATGTATTTGGGTTCTTTCCAAATTTCCTCTTGTGATTGAGTTCTAGCTTCAGAGCATTGTGGTCTGAAAATATGCAGGGAATGATCCCAATCTTTTGATACCGGTTGAGACTTGATTTAGGACCAAGAATGTGATCTATTCTGGAGAATGTTCCATGTGCACTAGAAAAGAATGTGTATTCTGTTGCTTTGGGATGAAAAGTTCTGAATATATCTGTGATGTCCATCTGGTCCAGTGTGTCATTTAAGGCCTTGATTTCCTTGTTGATCTTTTGCTTGGATGATCTGTCCATTTCAGTGAGGGGAGTGTTAAAATCCCCTACTATTATTGTATTCTTGTCGATGTGTTTCTTTGATTTTGGTATTAACTGGTTTATATAGTTGGCTGCTCCCACGTTAGGGGCATAGATATTTAAAATTGTTAGATCTTCTTGTTGGACAGTTCCTTTGAGTATGATATTGTGTCCTTCCTCATCTCTTATTATAGTCTTTGGCTTAAAATCTAATTGATCTGCTATAAGGATTGCCACTCCTGCTTTCTTCTGATGTCCATTAGCATGGTAAATTCTTTTCCACCCCCTCACTTTAAACCTGGGGGTGTCTTCAGGTTTAAGATGAGTTTCTTGTAGGCAACATACAGATGGGTTTTGTTTTTTTTATCCATTCTGATACCCTGTGTCTTTTGATTGGGGCATTTAGCCCATTAACATTCAGGGTAAGTATTGAGAGATATGAATTTAGTGCCATTGTATTGCCTGTAAGGTGACTGTTATTGTATATTGTCTCTGTTTCTTTCTGATCTACTACTTTTAGGGTCTTTCTTTGCTTAGAGGACCCTTTCAATATTTCCTGTACAGCTGGTTTGGTATTTGCAAATTCTTTCAGTTTTTGTTTGTCCTGGAAGCTTTTAATCTCTCCTTCTATTTTCAATGATAGCCTAGCTGGATATAGTATTCTTGGCTGCATGTTTTTCTCATTTAGTACTCTGAATATATCATGCCAGCTTTTTCTGGCCTGCCAGGTCTCTGTGGATAAGTCTGCTGCCAATCTAATATTTTTACCATTGTATGTTACAGACTTCTTTTCCCGGGCTGCCTTCAGGATCTTTTCTTTGTCACTAAGACTTGTATATTTTACTATTAGGTGACGGGTGTGGACCTATTCTTATTGATTTTGAGGGGGGTTCTCTGAACCTCCTGGATTTTGATGCTTGTTCCCTTTGCCATATTGGGGAAATTCTCTCCAATAATTCTCTCCAATATACCTTCTGCTCCCCTCTCTGTTTCCTCTTCTTCTGGAATCCCAATTATTCTAATGTTGTTTCGTTTTATGGTGTCACTTATCTCTCGAATTCTCCCCTCATGGTCCAGTAGCTGTTTGTCCCTCTTTTGCTCAGCTTCTTTATTCTCTGTCATTTGGTCTTCTATATCGCTAATTCTTTCTTCTGCCTCATTTATCCTAGCAGTGGGAGCCTCCATTTTTGATTGCACCTCATTAATAGCTTTTCTGATTTCAACTTGGTTAGATTTTAGTTCTTTTATTTCTCCAGAAAGGGCTTTTATATCTCCCGAGAGGGTTGCTTTAATATCTTCCATGCCTTTTTCAAGCCCGGCTAGAACCTTGAGAATCGTCATTCTGAACTCTATATCTGACATATTACCAATGTCTGTATTGATTAGGTCCCTAGCCTTTGGTACTGCCTCTTGTTCTTTTTTTTGTTGTGAATTTTTCCGCCTTGTCATTTTGTCCAGATAAGAGTTTATGAAGGAGCAAGTAAAATACTAAAAGGGTGGCAACAACCCCAGGAAAATATGCTTTAGCCAAATCAGAAGAGATCCCGAATTGTGAGGGGGGAGAAAGGGGATAAAAAGGGGTTCAGAAAGAAAGAAAAAAAAAAACTATTAAACTATTAAACTATTAAAACTATTAAAGACTATTAAACTATTAAAAAACTATTAAAAAAACTATTAAAAACAATTAAGAAACTATTAAAACTATTAAACTATTAAACTATTAATCTATTTAAAAAAAGAAAGCCGATAAAGAAAAAATATAAAAAGAGGAAAAATAAAATATATATTAGATAAACTATTTAAAAAACGTTAAAAAAAGAAAACGGTAAAAGTTAAAAAAAAATTAGCAGAAGAAGAGAAAAAGAAAAAAAATTGAAAAAGAAAAAAAAATTAAATTAACTGCAAGGCTAAAAAATCATGGGGAGAAAGCCATGAGTTCCGTGCTTTGCTTTCTTCTCCTCTGGAATTCCGCCGCTCTCCTTGGTAGGTGAACTGGGTCCTGGCTGGGTTTCTCGTTGATCTTCTGGGGGAGGGGCCTGTTGTAGTGATTCTCAAGCGTCTTTGCCCCAGGCGGAGTTGCACCGCCCTTACCCGGGGCCGCGCTGAGTAATCCACTCGGGTTTGCTGGGTTTGCTTTCGGGAGCTTTTGTTCCCTGAGTGCTTTCCGTAGAGTTCCGGAGGATGGGAATAAAGATGGCCGCCTCCCGGTTTCCGGCCCAGAGGAGCCAAGAGCCCGGGGCCCCACTCCTCAGTGCGCCCTCAGAGAACAGCGCCCAATGACTCCCGCCACCCTGGCCTCCGGCCGCGCTCCGAGCTGACTGAGCCTGCGACCGGTTCAAGGCAACTCCAAGCTGAGAGTCACTCCTCGGCTCTGTCTCTGTAGCCGGCTTCCCCGTTCTAATACCGGTAAGCTCTGAGACACTCAGACACCCCAGATCCTTCTGCGACCCTGCGGGAACTGAGGCCGCGCTGACCCCGCCTGGGCTTTACCCCAGTTAAGCCTCTGGAGCGATGTCCCTCAGCGGAACAGACTTTTAAAAGTCCTGATTTTGCTCCGTTGCTCTGCCGCTCGCCGGGAGCCGGCCCCTCCCCCCACGGTCTATCTTCCCGTCGCTTTGGATTCACTTCTCCGCCAGTCCTACCTTGCAGAAAGTGGTTGATTTTATGTTTCTGGAATTGCTGTTCTTCTTCTCTTCAATCTCCCGTTGGATTTGTAGGTGTTTGCAATCTTTAGATAAGCTATTTAGCTGATCTCCCGCTACCCGAAGTAGTCTCAGCCTGCTACTTCTCTGCCATCTTGACTCCTCCCCCCCAGTCAGTTTAAATTTTTACAAAATAATTTAAAGACTTAGATCTATAAAATGAATGCTTTAGAAACAGACATTAGAATGCTAATTCCACCCAATGTGGACTTCTACTTCTCATTTGTGTTGGATGACAATGTTCTTCTCACTTGTGTTGGATGACGATTCTTCTTTGGTAGGTTTTATAAGTATGTTGCATAAGTTTCATTTCAGAGACATCATGAAGTTCTGACTATAGATAAGATTTAAAAAAAAAAAAAGTGCAGTCTAATTCCCCTAGTTCTTGAAGGGATTTTAAGAGCTATAAATCCAAAGGTTTTGTTTGTTGGGTTTCTTGTTTTTTTTTTTGTTTTGTTTTGTTTTGTTTTGTTTTTGGTTTTTTTGTTTGTTTGTTTGTTGCTTAATTCACCACTCATCCTGGCTGACTAAGGAACATGCCAGCTTCCATAAGTATCTCTCTATCCTTAATTCCCATTAATTCCCCATACCCTCATGAAAGTCCTTAGTGGGAAGCCAGTATTCTTAGTTTACTATCATTATATCTTTGATCATGCAAAGCCTTCTTTGTATAATACCATCCATGTGGGGCACCTGGGTGGCTCAGTGGACTAAAGCCTCTGCCTTTGGCTCAGGTCATGATCCCAGAGTCCGGGGATCAAGGCCCACATTGGGCTCTCTGCTCAGCGGGGAGCCTGCTACCCTCCCTTTCTCTCTCTGCCTGCTTCTTTGCCTGCTTGTGATCTGTCTGTCAAATAAACAAATAAAATTAAAAAAAAAAATCCATGTAAGTCTTCCACCCTTCAATGCGTCAATCCATTCTGTATTCCCCCAGGAAAATTCGTTGATCAATACAGTCCTTAAGTTGTTTTCTCTCTATCCACCTCATTCTTTACACATTTTCTTTCCTTTATATCTGCACTGATGTATCAGCCAACAAATTCTTTCCAAATTCTTTTGTCTTGGCAATGTATTGAACGCAACTTGTTGCATGAGATTATTGGCTTCAAAATAACATTCATCTAAATGTTCCAAATTTTAAAAAAAGTAAATCACTAAAAGGCACAGAATTCTTATATTTAGAGTATAGAAATAACAGGTTAAAGGAGACAAGTGTTCCTGTATCTGGATTTTTTTTTTTTTTCTGTCCTGGCAAAAACACTAAATACTTATTATGTTTTAATAATTGTGAATGAGGAAAATAAGGTGTTTTATTTTGTTTTGCTGTTTTATTTTTAAATCTCCATGAGTAAAAGCTTTCAGTCATGTTTCATATTATAGAACTTCACAGAACCATAACATAAACTTGGAATTACCCTGAAAATGTGTACAACAGACACTATTCATGTACAAGTTACTCATCAAAACTTTGTATTCTAATAAGTACCTCTTTTTTATTTTCAGTATATTGTGATCCATGTTGTTTATTTTTCTCTCTTATTCAGGGCCACTATCCCCTCTTCCTAACTCAAATTCTTCCCATGCTTTTTATTTATCATATGACATATTAGCTACTCCTTGGTCATGTAATAAAACATCTTTGCTCCTTTAATTACCCACCAGTCTGTGTCTGAAAATCTCAAATTTTGATCAGTCTCTTCTGTTATTTTAACAGAGAAACTCAATAATACTAGAGAAAATCTTAGAGTTGTCACAACATTTATGCAGCTCTGAATTCCCTGACTGATTTCTATATCCTTCTACGTCTAAATTCTACCTTTTTGTTCAATTTCCACCTCTCTCTCTTTTTCTCTCTGCCATTAAATGTATTTATAATATACATATACACTTCTCACCTTCTTTTTTCTCCCATTTCTTATCCCAGCAGGAAGAGAACCTCTCCTTTTCTTCTGGCCAAATTTCCCTAGATACGTTGTTGTTGTTTATTACCTTTCTCCTAAAATCTTGTATTGTAAGCATTTGCAATATTCTTTTTCTTTGCCTACTGACAAACTATTCAAGTTTTAATACATTTCGTTATACCAGAAGTGGGGACCTCCTCCTGCTAATATTCCCTCTCTCATTTTGTTTATATTCCTAACCGTCACATTAATCACTATGACTTCTGGTTTTCTAATCTATTAAAGTGCATTTCTAACCACTGTAATAATGCTTACATGTACAACTCTAACCTCACTTTTCTGGAAAAAAAGATAAAAATGATCCTCTATTAACCAAACACAATAAACTTGGTAAAGACTCTACTGAATTGATACCTGTGCAGTGATTAACATTATTTTCTCCTTAAAATACATATTTTGTTTCTATATTGTTTATCTTAATTTTTTTTCTGCCATTTCAAAAATACCCTTCCTATGTTCCTTTGTCTGACTATACTGTTGATACCATAAATTCCACTGACAACTACATTCATCTTCATGGTTCTCCTTCTTATACTACATATCCTCTCCTGGCAATAATACCCAGTCCCACAGCTATATGGATCACTGAAAAAAGAAGAATTACATATTGCTTTTCCATAAATCTAATTTTGAACACAGAAGGCAAATATCAAACTGCCTTTTAAATAGTTCCACCATGGTGGAAAATAAATAAAACAAATTGAAAGTTTCTTTGAATTAAATTCACTTTTCTCATTGTTGTTGACAGGACCTTCCCCCCAATACCCCTGATTCCTGTTGACCCATAAACTAGGAAATACCTACCTTAAAATGTTTGGAAAGGTGATTCCTACCTTTAATTCCAATTTGTCACTCACTTTGCCAACAGGTGAAGATGAAAGTGACTCATAAGATTGTTGAGATTAGAAAACATGTTAGGTGTCGTTTTCTTTTTCTTTCTTTCTTTCTTTCTTTCTTTCTTTCTTTCTTTCTTTCTTTCACCTTTGGTGATCTTTCTCTAAGTCTCTTTTTTTCTCTAAGACTTTGTCTGACCTTGTCTCTCTCTTCCTCTCATTTTTATTTTGATCTCTCCAGTACAGTCAAGAGCAGCATATTACTCTTCGTACTTCTAATGCCACATAGTGGTTAACCTCGTTGGTGACTGGCTGTGGCTGGAAATTCCCTCTGCTTCACTTATAAATAAGGGGAAAAACGCTTACTTTTTGCCTGATATTCTAGTATTCTGATTTAATCTAGCTTCACCAACCATGAAAACCCATATATCTCATTTGCACAAGACATGAGAGATTTTTATTATACAAATCTCAGAGGGGCATCTGGGTGGCTCAGATAGTTGTGTCTGCCTTTGGCTCAGGTCATGATCTCCGGGTTCTGGGGTTGAGTCCTATATGGGGTTCCCAGCTCAGGGGGAGTCTGCTTCTCCCTCTCCCTTTGCCTCTCCCCCTGCTTGTGCTCTCTCTGTCTCTCTCTCTCTCAAATAAATAAATAAAATCTTAAAAGAAAAAGACACCTCTAAGGAGATATTATTGTCTGTAATTTTATATGCAATAAAAATATTTCATTTTCTCTCCCCCCAAAAAATAGCTAACTTACCATTCTTTCAAACTCAGTCATACATTTAGTGACTAAATGCTTAACATATAGGAGATGAACTTTAGTACATACTATTAAAGTGTTGTTTTCGCTACCTTTAACTTAATCCAACTGCGAATTTATTGTCATAAGAAAATGTATATTAGAACTTTAAAAAACCACTTTAGATTCTACAATTTTATTATACTTTTCTTTCATTATAATCCATTTTCCCTTAGATTTTCTCCTGTACCCAATATGTTTGTTACCTAACAAATAATTGTTTATTATTCAAGTCTGAGCTCAAGAATCAGCTCCCCTAGTTGCATCTCCTGTTTATTTTTTATTTATTTAATTTTTTAAAAACTTTATTTTATTTTTTCAGCCTTCCAAGATTCATTGTTCATGCACCACACCCAGTGCTCCATGCAATACGTGCCCCCTTCATACCCACCACCAGGCTCACCCATCCCCCCACTCCCCTCCCTTCCCAAACCCTCTGTTTGTTTCTCAGAGTCCACAGTCTCTCATGGTTCATTTTGCCTTCCGATTTCCCCAATTCCCTTCTCCTCTCCTTCTCCCAATGTCCTCCGTGTATCTCCTATTTTTAAGCAGAATTCCAAATTCTTCCTTTACATCCTGGATGCAAGACAATTACTAGTTACTGAGTGCACCCTTGGAAGAATAAATTAATTTAACAGTTTACTTTCCCAGGACCTATTTAATATCAAAAAACCCATCACATTTAATGTGGGTGCAAATCTATGTGTTCTATTTCCAGGAGTATATCTGCATGGAGAAAGATTAGAAAACACAAATAAACAGTTTAGGAAAAATATTAGGAATTTTAGTTTCTTGATATGTAAGCTTTCTTTGTACTTCTGCATTATCTTTACCTATATACCTGAGGCAGGATGCATACCTCCTTAATGAAAGATCTAGAGATATTCACTTTGGATAAGTGAAGAAAAGAAAGGTGAAAAATGTTCTGACACTCTATATCCTGGGTCAAATCTGAAAACTGAATTACTTATTTTCCTTTAACAATTTCCATTCAGAGTGTCTTCTTATGCACAATAACAAGGTGCAATTCCCCCATGCTCCCTTTGGGTCCTTTCTAAATATTTGTCTATTTAGATCTCAGAGGCACCTATGAGAACATTTACTCACGAGTTTAATTCTTCAGCCTTCTTATGTGCACTCACCTACTTACGAGGCATAGTTATAAACAGAGCAGTTATTTAAAAGATCACTTCCAGTGAAATATAATATTAGACTATGATGCAATTCTCCTGAGGAATGTGAGGAAGTGATTAGCTATATTCCCTGTGGTCAACTATGGAGATTTTATACACACATACACACACATGCACATGCATGCGCGTGCACACACACACACACACACACACACACACACACACACACACATATTAGTATAAAGATGGGATATTAAAAAAATATCCCAGGGGTGCCTGGGTGGCTCAGTGGGTTGGGGCTTCTGCCTCCAGCTCGGGTCATGGTCCTGGGGTCCTGGGATTGGGCCCTACGTTGGGCTTTCTGTTCAACCTCTCTGCCTGCTTGTGATCTCTGTCAAATAAATAAAATAGAATCTTAAAAAAAAAATTCCAAACTCCTTTGCCTCTAGTCCATGAATCTTAATGATTTCTGTTCTTATCCCACAATATTTTTACAGAAGAAATCTCAGTCTTTGGTAGTCCTTGAAGTTAGTAACAAACAGGGCAAGAAATCCATCATATGACATAAAGGCTTTAAATGGATTCTAAAATTGAACATACCAATGATGGGAAGAAGTCAGAGACAATTCCAGGACAATTCCAGTATAGTCATTCATTCATATCCATTCATAAAGTTGAAAAAGACAAGTAGAAATAGTTTTTCCAATAATAGCTGATCATGTTGAGCTATCCATTTGAACACTTCTATTTTTTTTTTCACATGTAATTGTCCTTTTATTCGAGAAACCACCATGGTCGTGACCAGTAGGCAACTCTGAATATCTAGAATCAGCTACTCAGACTTTCACTTGAGTTGGCTTATAGAAGCTTCTTACTGTTAAAAAAAAAAAAAGCATCTTACTGTTATTTTTTCAGAAAACTGTTATTTTAGACAAAAAATGAATTAAACTGGTTCCTGATTCTTGCACTCTCTCCAATACATGTACTTACTATTTTATTTTTTAAAGCCATTTATTTATTTATTTATTTATTTGCAAGAGAGAGAGAGAGACCATGCACAAGTGGGTATAGGGTAAGAGGAAAAGAGAGAGAGAGAGAATTTCAAGTAGACTCTGCGCTGAGTGTGGAGCCTAACATGGGGCTCAAATCACAACTAAGATCATGACCTGAACCTAAATCTAGATTAGGCCACTTAAGTGACAGAGCCACCCAGACACCCCATGTGTTTATTATTTTACCTAGAATATCCTCCAGTATTAAAATGTGGTTGATATAGATTTTGCTGGTTTTTTTTTTTTTTTTTTAATTTATTTAGTTGAGAGACAGAGAGAGAGCATGAGAGAGGAGGTCAGAGGGAGAAGCAGACTCCCCATGGAGCTGGGAGCCAGATGTGGGACTCGATCCCAGGACTCCGGGATCATGACCTGAGCCGAAGGCAGTTGCTTAACCAACTGAGCCACCCAGGTGCCCCTAGATTTTACTGTTTTAAACAAGAAAAGAGTTGTTGACTTAGAGAGAGTACTTTGTGGTTTCTGAAGGAAGGTTTCTTCATAAATGTACAATTATTATTGTTGTTGTCATTGTTGTTGTCGTTGTTATCATTATAAAATCAACCAAGCCATAAAGTTAGGTACTCTGCTGTTATAACTTTTTCTTACTAGAATTAATCTTACTGAACAGATAATGAATTTGCAATTCTTTTTCAGCCTTCCCAGTGTGAGAGAGGACATGGTATTTAGAATTTTCACAGCCATTTCCAGTACAGACTTAAGATACCTATACTTCCTATTACTCGTGACCATTTTTTTAAATGATTTCTTTGAGTGTTACTTCTCATATTTGTAAAGTGATAGCGTAGGCCTCCATAATCTTGAAGCCCTTAGTCTGCCTTGACTTAACTTTCCACAACTATATGTACTCACCAGAGAATTTCACATACAGAGAACCAAAAGAAGACCTTTGGTTCAGAAGTGTGGTGGAAGTCTTCATAAGAGGGTCTGGAACTTTTCTGCGTAAGTTTGATTAAATAGATTTTATATGTATGACATATATGTATGTGCTTTATGAATTACATCATGTATGCTTATATACAAAATATGGCATATATATATACATATATATATTTCATTTAGTTTATAAATATCTTATTACTTTTTCCTAGTGTCCATAATTATTAATGTAAACTGAGGACAGTGCTCCAAATGTGTGGACCACACACTTGCATTTAATTATCTGAATGGAGTGAGGTGATTGGAGGATGAGTACAAGAATAGTCTAAGGCTGGAATTGCTCCTTTAATGATGTAAATATACCCATTTTATTTATTAAAGAGAATATATGATAAAACAAAAATTACAAACTTTTAATCAGTCAAACTTGTTTAAGTCTTTCCTCATTTTGAATGACATTTAACACATTTAAATCTCTGGTGACATTTATGGAAACAATAATTTTGGGAATTATTAAAACAATGCCAAGTGTATATGAAAGGACATATGGCATTATATGTGGAACATAAAGCACTAAATAAATGATAGCTTATATGTGTATGGAACTTAACACCTTTAATCAGTGGACACTTCTCATCTTTGGATATGTATTTAATACTCTGATTTAACATTTCCACAAAGGTTCCAGCAATTTCTAGATTATGATAAGCTTTTATAAATCTATGGATTTATAAAATCCATGGATCATCAAAAAGTCATATATGAACTCTTAAAATTTATTTTAATTTCAGACAAAATTATAATGCTTTGCCATTTTTAAATATAAGACCAGTCAAAACCTATTCCTAAAATTCTTTTATATTTCTAGGTATGTTTTTCTCTCATTAACCATACCAAGAAAAGCACTTCCCAAAAATCTTTGTCTTACCTTCCTTATGGTGCAATAGGAAATTAAAGATGTAGTTAAGGAGAATACTTTTGGAGGGTATTAAATTCTCCCCAATCACTTACATTAATATATTGTAAGTAAATCAATTAAAAATATTAAAACTAACATTATGCTGTACTTAAGGCTTTTAAAATATTGAATATCATGTTTTTCATGGATCTAAAATCGATACTTATAATGCAGTCCCTTTTATTTTTACATATTTCAACACTCTATATTCTATTTGCCTACATGATGTTACAAAAACAAAAATTAACTCATAAATTGCCAAGAGTATGTATTCTATAACTCTTGATGAGCATAGAATTCAGCTGAAGGAAATAAAATGTTTTGGTATTGTAAAAAACAGACTATAAGATATATGTCATTAGTATAACATGGACATCTGGGAATCTACTTTTTCTGTTAAATGTATGTTGGTTAAAAGGGTATCCTTTATACTAGTTTTCCCCCCAAAGTAAATATGCTGTTAAATGCTGCCATATTTTTATTTGGGATGGCTTATTTAACTAGAATGACATTTCTATATTACATAACAACTATACCTCACCCTAGACTTAACACTGTAGCAGAATACCCCCTAACATCTTATTTCTTTCCTTTGCCATCATACTAAACTACTAATTAGTAAAATATGAAAAATTCAGTTTATTAAATTTCCCTATTAAAATTATGCATCCTGCAGGTAATCAATATCATTGTAAATCCACCAATGTACTACTTAGTAAAGACCCATTGGACTTATAATCAATAACCTTCTCAGAGTATAATGCGGACATTTGAGAAAATAAAACTTTAGGCAATGTGTTTGGTTAATCATTGCATTCAGATATAATTTTCTGTAAGTGAAAAATAATATAAAAATAAGACTTTGTGGAAGGAGCTGAGATGTCCTTCACCAGATGAATGGATAAAGAATATGTGTTTCCTATATGCAATGGGATATTACTCAGCCTTCAGAAGGGATGAATACCTATCATTTGCTTTGACATGGATGGAATTGAAGGGGATTATGCTAAGTGAAATAAGAGAGAAAGACAATTAACAAAGAAAGACAATTATCATATGGTTTCATTCATATGTAGAACATAAGGAATAGCATAGAGGACCTTAGTGGAAGAGATGGAAACCTGGATGGGAAGAAATCAGAGATGGAGACAAACCATGAGAGACTCTGGACTTGGAAACAAACTGAGGATCATAGAAGGGAGGGGGCTGAGGGATGGGGCAACTGAGTGATGGGTATTAAAGAGGGCATGTGTTGTGATGAATACTTACTGGGTGTTATATGCAACTAATGAATTATTGAACACTACATCAAAAATTAATGATGTACTCTATGTTGGCTAACGGAACATAAATAATAAAAAAAATAAAAACCTTGTAAATATATTTAAATGACATAAATAACAGTGCATTAATAAAAAGATTTTAAATGTAATCTAGAATTTGCAGGTGAGTGTCTTCCTAAAGTTCTCAGAGAAAGATGTCAAATTTAGCTGAAGAATCGGTGCAGTTGTCAGGAATAAAAAGAATAGTCCTAGAGGATTTGTTATATTGTTTGAATACACTGTGAGGTTTGGGAGATGAGAGTTAAGATTTTGGAGCAAACTCTAGTGATGTGCAACATCAACAGAACTCATGATCAGAGAGGTAGGGTGTTTGTATGAAACCTACAACATCAGGTTCTACAGCATTGATGAACCATAGACAAATGAAATCTTTTCCTACCTTTAAAGCATTTACATTTAGTTGGAACAGAAACATAACAGACACAATGAAGGTTTATTACATTAAGGCTTTAAATCTAAAAAAAAATAAAATTAGTTCATATTCTGGACTCAAGATCACTAGAATGGAATTTGACAAACACATAGATTGAGTGTTCTGCCTTGTGATGAAGGTATCTTTTAGACTCACTGATTTTGATGAATCACTGCTCAAAGGCCATCTCAAAAGACAAAGAGCTAGCGCATACAACCACATGCACCAGAACACTCATGCACATATAAACAGCCACATCTATATTACATAAATTGTATCTACATTTATTTTTCTATATATATCAACCCATACTGACTCCCTTGAGGTTCATTCATGTTTTCTTTACTTTTTATTTTTATTATTCATTTGAGAAAGAGCAAGAGAGAGCATGAGCTGGGGATGAAGGGCAGAGGGAGAGGGAGAAGCAGACTCCCCACTGAGCAAGGAGCACAATGTGGGGCTCGATCCCAAGACCCTGAGATCATGACATGAGCAGAAGGCAGATGCTTAAGTAACTGAGCCACCCAGGTACCCCGAGGTTCACTGAGGTTTTCAATAGAAATCCCAAACTACAGATTTAATTCTACTTTTTTTTTATAGTTTTTTTTTTTTCTTTAAGTAGGCTCCATGTCCAGTGTGGACCCCATGCAGGGCTTGAACTCATGACCCTGAGGTCAAGACCTGAGCTGAGATCAAGAGTGAGACACATAACTGACTGAGCACCCAAGTGCCCCTTTAATTTTGTCCTTTTTGACATTGTAATTTCCACCCAAGTTGAGGGACAGGCCTCCCATGAATCTCAGTTTTCATGCCCATCATCTCTAACATGGATTAAACAGTTTATGGGATTCATATAAGAATGCAACTAGATTTTGAATGGAATTTTATTATTACATTTATTCAGTAAAATTTCATTTTGTATGCATCATGTCAGCACCATACTAGGCGTTGGAGATATGAAGATAAATTACACCAGTTTTCCCTAGATTGTGTTAACAGCTGCCAAGTAGATATCTGAACTAGGGAGATTCATTTTGTAAATTAAACATTAACATAAGGAGATTTTATGACTGTGTTTCTCCCCCTAAACCGTCCTTCAAAAGTCCTTATGTCAGCGAATACCACGCTGTCAATGAAATCAGTAAAAGTCAGTCCAAGTCATTGAGTATTAATTAAGTGTCACATATATGACAAAAGGTTAATTGATGCTACATGATAAATATTAATTATTAGGCATCCAGTGTAATACCCAAAACGATACATACATTTTTATATAGTATGGTTTGAACTGCACAGACTGCTATGGATTACAAAGAATAACACTGAGCCCAAAAAGAAACCTCAATTAAGTCATCCTGAGAAAGATATCAAAAATGTTGGACTTAATCCTACAGAAGGAAGATTCTGCCAATATAAGAATCAGAGACAGAGGCTCCAGGGAGAGGATATACCACAATGAGAGTGAAGGGTAAAAGTAACAGAAATGGATGTATCTCTTGAAGAGAATAGTGTCTTAAAAGGAAGAAGATAAATGTCCAATTAGAAAAATTCTGACTTTGGCACTATACAGATTACTGATCATCTCTGCAATTAAAGAGAAGTGTAATGTAAATGGTAAAAATCCCACACAATTTGGTGTGCAGCAGATGATTAGTTCTCCATGTGAAAAACTTACTCCAAAGTCCAAACACATAAATATAATGAAACTGTTACTTTTTGCCCTCATAGAATCTGACACTATACTTCATCAACCACACAGAATGTGAATGTCAGGTTTACGTGAAAGAACATGATACAAAAATACACTAACCAGGAGGTAGTAGATAGAATGAGAGAGAAGGTCCAAATCCATGTTCCATATTGTTGTATCATTAAGCCATAGTCAGGAATCTCCCTAAATAGTTGTTGTTATCAGCCTGCACCTGACTTTTACATTTAAATTTTTTATTTGATGTATCTATAAAGTTATAAAACTTGCTATTTAAAATATTATTTTACTTCTTTGTAGGGTCTTACAACAAAATTAGTGAGTATGCTCACTGCTAATCATTCCATATTTATTTCATTTGTCTTCCATTCAAATTTCTCTATTAGAATTTAATTTACATTAAGAAATCTATTATATATGCCCCTATAGTAGTCTGTGTGAAATTTTTTGTGGGGAAAGAAGAAACTATGATTACATTTTGATGCACAAATTAAAGATCTCAATCTCCACTTAATGCTTAATTCATGGTCACTTAGTAAAGAATTTTGGGATGATGAAGTGTGATCATAAATGATAGTAGATAATGACAGAATTAGTTTCATATACACTAGAATTATAATATATTGAATTTCTTGTGTATTAGGAAAAAATATCACTTGATGTTTTTAAACAGAGGCCAAAATATTAACATTCAATTTGATTTAAGAAATATTTGTCTTAGTGACAAAGAGCTGATTGAACTTCAAAAATTTATTCATGATTTTTGTCATCCATGTCATGTGTGGACTAGATATGATGAACTCTGCCTGTTTCAACTAACTTTGTTCCAAAACAAGTGAAAATTTAAAAATAAGAGTCAGAGCTTTACTGTCTTGAATGCAAAACTATGACTACATATTCTTTTACACAATGAACTTGAGAAGGCCTAAACTTTCACCAACATTTTTTCATTATTTTGTGGTTGTTGCTGTTGTTATTTGATATGAGATAGTGAAAAATCAAGATGGATCTTTAGAGTAGAAAATCTTGGACATCCGATCTCGAATCTGTTTGGTCTTTACCCCATACACTATAGGATTGAGCAAAGGAGGGACAAGCAGATAAAGGTTGGACAGAAGAATATGAATGTAGGGTGGAATATGGAATCCAAACCTGTGTGTAAAGAAGGAGAAGAAAGCCAGTAGATAAAACTCGAGGAAGACACAAATATGGGCAATGCAGGTATTGAAGGCTTTGAGCCTAGCTTCCCTCTGACGAAGACTGAAGACAGTTAGAAATATTCGGATGTAAGAGAATGTGATGAAGACTATGTCAAATCCAAGTATAGTGAAAGCCACAAAGAGACCATAGATCTTGTTGATTCGGATGTCTTCTGCTGCCAACTTCACGATGGCCATGTGCTCACAGTATGAATGGGAGACCACAGTGGTCCGGTAGTACTTCAGCCGACATTTGATGAGGATGAGACACGGAGCTGCAAAGAGGGCTGCTCTGAGCGTCACTCCAACCCCAATCTGAGTGAGAAGTTGGTGGGTAAAGATGGTTGCATGTCTCAGGGGATCACAGATGGCCACATAGCGGTCCAAGGCCATGGCCAGCAGAATTCCTGATTCGATGCACTGGAAGGTGTGGATGAGCCACATCTGAAAGAGACAAGCATCGAAGTATATTTTTGGCAGATGAAACCAGAATATTCCTAGCATTTTGGGTAGGATGCAGGTACTGAGAGCAATGTCTGTTGCTCCAAGCATTGCCAGGAAGAGATACATGGGCTCATGGAGGCTGTGTTCAGATCTGATGATGACCAGGAGCAGGGAATTTCCAAATAGAGCAGTGATGTACATGGCACAGAAAGGAATTCCAATCCAGAACTGCACAGACTCCAATCCAGGGATCCCGATCAGTGTCAGCACCGAGGGCATGAAGACTGTGCCATTGAGATTAATCATGTTGGCTTAGAGAACCCTGGTTCAGAGCTTCTGGTTCAAAGTGGCAGTATGTGTTTAGCGTCTGTCCTCTGTTTTCTCTTCTCACCTAGATTCATACAATCAGAGGCTGAATATGGTTTCACTGGCATTTTGTCGGGCATACTCACTTTTTGCTGAGGTATTTAAATGGGACCAGGAACGCAGAAATAGGCCCCCTCGATAACTTACCTTGGATATTGGTTTTGTCTTCTGTTTTGTCTCCCTGTTTCTCTGTCTCTCTCTGTCTCTCTCTCTCTGTCATGCATTCATACAGATACAAACACATAATTACATATTCATATAAACGCTCAGTATAGAAAAAAAGAAATACTCATTCTAGTGAGTGTAAATTCTAGTCGTTTATTTGCATAATTAGTTAAAGGCTATCTCATTGACTATAGTTTGAGCTTCTTTTTTTTTAATTTAATTTAATTTTTTTCAGTGTTCCAAGATTCATTATTTATGCATCACACCCAGTACTCCATGCAATAGGTGCCCTCCTTAATACCCATCACCAGACTCACCCATCCCCCCACTCCCCTCCCCTCCAAAACCCTCAGTTTGTTTTTCAGAGTCCACAGTTTTTCATGGTTTGTCTCCCCTTCCGATTTATCCCAATTCACTTTTCCTTTACTTCTCCTAATGTCTTCCATTATACTTTGAACTTCTAAATTAATAGGACTGTGGAACTTAACTGATGTGCTATGTATCACCTCTTTCTTGTTTCCTTACCAAAAAGTTTTAGTTTAATCAGTCAGACAGGCAGAAGTTAAAATAATAATAATAACAGCAATGTTAATAATGAAACCCTCACTCTTTAGGAGCACTTCTCGGTCTTGGGCAAATAAGCCCTACAGTGGGGATTTTGACTTCAGGAGGCCACCTGATACCATATCCTTGATTTTTAAATTATCTACCCCTCTGTGCTTGAATATCTCACATTGTAATCTATACATCCTGTTTTTCCAAAAGAGAAGCTTAATGATATTGGAGAAAGATGACCATTCTGGAAGGATTCCCATTAAAATTTTGCAGCTCTTAATTTCCTGGCTAATTTCTGGCCATTTCTATTCATTAATTTCTCCTTTCTTCATCTCTATGATAACTCCTCTCTTGATCCTAAGGTGTTGGTTAGTGTCATGTTTTCCTATTAACAATCTCTGTCTTATTTTAATTGCCACTACGATCCTGACATAAATCACTATGACTTCCCTTATTTTAAAATTCAAATTCAGTAATTTTTCAAACCACTGTCATAAACCTTTACATCCATAACTCTGAAGTTTATTTTTCTGGAAAAATTTTAAATGACACTCTAATTAGACATGATAAACTTTTTAGAAAATTCTTTGTAGTCAATATATTTTCTCTTTTAAATGTATATTTCACTTCTGTTACACTTTATCCTGTTTTCTCCTGTCTCAAAATACCCTCCCTTTGTGCTTTGTTTGACTCCCTTTATATTGTTAATGCCATGATTTTCATTATTAACTGTATTCCTTTCCATGGCTCTCTTTCTACTCATTCTATATATTTGTCCTGTCCAGAAATATTGCCGAGTCCATAGTTTTAATAAACACTAGTTAAAAATACATAAATATCTCCTCTCCATAAATCTAACCTGAAAACAAGACACATTTGTTAAAACTGCTTGTTAAACAGTCCCGGCTTGGTAAAGGTCCTCTCTCTCAGGAAGCGGGAGAATTAGTGAAAAATCTGATTTAGGTTTTAGAGTTAAATATCTGTATTTAATCCTGACTTGCCAGTCACCCAGCCAATACACTTTAATAAGTCCAGGAATCCTATAAAGAAGGTACTTATTGTGTGTAGCTGTATATGGGGAAAAAATCCTAAATTTCTCTAGAAGAAAATCAAATAACCAGCCATTCTTTCAAATTATTTCAAATTGTACATTCAGTGATTAAATGTTTTGGAATAGGAGATACAATTTTTATATATGCTATTCATATTATTGCTAACTTTCACTGAATCACCCTTGAAAACTTATCAGTCATATTGAAACACATGCTAGAATTCTGTAAACTAATTCAGAAGTCTGCAATTTCTTATATTTTCCTTTGCTTGTATCATTTCCTCTAGCTCTCCTCCTGCCCCTCCTTGTCTTTCTGATCTCCAAAATACTTATTCATTATTAAGCCATCAAGTCAAACATTATCTCCTCTGTGAAGAATTGCATGATGTTATAAGCAAAATTCAAAATTCTTCTTTTATATCCTTGACATATGGTATTTATTAAATATATTATGGTAGGAATTAATTAGTACTTCATTTAATACAATTTATTAATACCTGTTTAATATGAAAAACACACAAGACTTAATGCAGATGAAAATCCACTGGCCTTATTTTCAGATGTATCTCTGCATGGAGAAGAGAGGGTAGAGATTAGGAAAAGTGAAGAATCAGTCTAAGAAAAAATGCTAAGGATCTTACCTAGAAGGAATATAAACATCTTCTGTTTTTATTTCAGCATTATCTTCAAATACATAAATCAAGATATATATTTGTTTTGTCTAAAAATATGAAGATATTTATCATAGATAAGAGGGGGAAAATAATGGTCAAAACCACTAACTAGACCAAGATTAACTCAGTGTCATTAGTTTATACCCCTCATGTCCTTCATGAAATTCTGACAATTGTTCTTCTCCTCTTAGGATTTCATACAAGACAGTCGCTGTGCATAATTACAAGGTGCACTTTCCCACAGTCCTCTTAGATACTTTCTAACATTTCTCTGTGTAGATCTCAGAAGCACCTAGAAGAGAGCATACTCTTAAGCCCAGCTCTCCAATATTTTATGTGCATACACAGACATACTAATGTAGTCAAGCATGCAGTTATTAAAAAAAAAAAAAAAACTATTCCCAAAGAGACTAATACAGGGCAAATATAATACCAGATGTAGGCAAGACTGTGATGCAATTCTCTTGAGGAATGTAGTTAATAATAAAAGTGTCGAGAGATGCTTTCATATACAATTAAATATTTTTTCATCCTTCAACGGCTTCTAAAATTGAATACATGAACATTGGAAAGAAGTAGCATTAATTCCAACATTTCATTTCAAATATACCCAGGGACTCATAATTTTTTTTTAAAGATTTTATTTATTTATTTGACAGACAGAAATCACAAGTAGGCAGAGAGTCAGGCACAGAGAGACAGGGAGGCAGGCTCCCTGCCGAGCAGAGAGCCCGATGCAGGGCTCGATCCCATGACCCTGGGATCATGACCTGAGCCGAAGGCAGAGGCTTTAACCCACTGAGCCACCCAGGTGCCCCAGGGACTCATAATTTAACTCCATGAAGCTGAAAGGAAGTAGTGGAAATTGAGGGGTTTTCGTAGCTACAGCTAATCTAAACACTTTTAAGTTTACATCACCAAGATAAAATCTTACAGATTTTTTTCACTTTGATTAATCTCTTCTAGAAATCACCTCAGTCGTCAGTTTTAACCAACAGATGCCAGCCAACTCACCAAACACAGAGTCAAATACCTAGTCTTTCATAATAAGCTGAATCATAGAGACCTGATTGATCTCTTCTAGAAATCACCTCAGTGGTCAGTTTTAACCAATTGATGCTAGCTAGCCAAATCACCAAATAGAGAGCCAACTACATAGTTTTTCATGATAAGCTGGATCACAGAGGCAAAACGAGTATACTGATTCACAATCTTTATACTGCCTCAATAAATGTGTCTAAGAGTATTTTACCTATAATATCCACATTATTGAGTGGTTAATATAACCTTGTTTTACATAGAAAAAGGGAACTGCAAAGTAAAAACCGAATTAATGTTGTGTTATATTGGAGGTCTTCCACCTCCAATTTAATTAATTAATTATTTAATTAATTAATTCAGTTTAATATTATATAGTTCTATTATTTTTACATATTTGAACAGTTTGGCTATTATTTAACTGAATAATCCATACTCTCTCAGAATGTTATAGAGTAACCATGCTGGAGATTTGGGAAAATGGAAAATTACATCATGTTTTGGGTTGATCATTCTATTTAAGCAAATTTTATATAAGTGAAAAATAAATGATAACTCTGTACTAACACTTAGATGAGACAATATTTAAAGATGAATGAGTAAAACTAAGAGCACTAAATGACAATTCATTTAATGCAAAATTTTCAGAATGATATCATCTTTAAGTTCCTTAAGATACATATGAAAACCCACTTGAGGCCATAGGCACATTTTCAGGACTGGCAAGATTATTGTCCTAGGGGGCGCCTGGGTGGCTCAGTGGGTTAAGCCGCTGCCTTCGGCTCGGGTCATGATCTCAGAGTCCTGGGATCGAGCCCCGCATCGGGCTCTCTGCTCAGCGGGGAGCCTGCTTCCTCTTCTCTCTCTGCCTGCCTCTCTGCCTGCTTGTGATCTCTCTGTCAAATAAATAAATAAAATCTTAAAAAAAAAAAAAGATTATTGTCCTAGAATTTGTATTATCAGCAAAAACACTGTGGAGTTCGGAGGCCTAGTGCCTTGAAGACCTTGCAGCAAATCTTGGTGGTGTACGGCAGGATCCAGAGAGCACACTGTGCATGAGGCTGGGGCTTTTCAGTGAGGCCCCTATTATTTATTTATTTTTTTCTACAGCATGAAATTTGAAAGCCCTGTAAGTTTGTGAAATTAAGTTTTTATTGACCCAAAACCTTTCCTACCTTGTATGATTAGGATTTGCTTGACAGAGAGACAGTGAAAGCATCATTTAGGCTCATTGGTATAGGGGAATCACTGCTCAAAGTACCTTTCAGAGGGGGCGCCTGGGTGGCTCAGTTGGTTAGGGGAACAGTTCTTTATTTCAGCTCAGGTCATGATCTCAGGGTCCTGAGATCAAGCCCTGTTTCTGGCTCCATGCTCAGTGGGGACTCTGCTTGGGATTCTCTTTCCCCCTCTCCCCTCTGCCTTTCCCCCTCAAATAAATACATAAATCTTTGAAAAAGAAAAGTACCTCTTAAAGAAATGAGGGGATATACACCCACATCCATACCCACATGACACACATCCACACTTACTCATATATTTCACACACATCACATACATCACAACTATACTTATTTCTCTATCAACATGAGACAATATAGGGCAAACATGAGTGACCTAATTCCTATAAAGCCACTGGTTTGAGGGAAGTGTTAAAAGTTTCCATATTCTTAGAAACAGATACTTCCTTATGGGAAAGAGAAACAAGACATAACAGCCATTGAAGCATAATGATCATCTGAACAAAAACAAGAGAAATGGTTTACACAGAAATAACAATTTCAAGCCTGCATGTGTAGGTATTTTTGTTTTTAAGCACCCTAAAAAATGTCCACTGTGAAGAGGGGCATCCAGTGATTGCATGGGGATCATTATAGTAAATCCACAAGCTGATGATTGTGGGACTGATGGGTACTCCCCCATTCCTAGACCTTCAAACCTTGGAGGGGTGCCTTTATAAAAGCTGTGCGAGCTACGTCTTCAAGAGCAACATTTCTCTTTCTTGTTAGCTCCCTTGTGTGCAAATTATCTCTAATCAGTTCCACCTGCTTTGTTTTGTTTTGATTTTTTCCTCTCTCTTCTTTTTAGCATTCATTTTTATGACATTGAGGCTCAGGTCTTGGGGTCCAGTAACAAACTGGTCTTGGGGGTCCAGTAACAAACATATAACGAAAACCTGAAGTGTTCACTGACAATTTTAACTCCAACCCCCAACTGCAAGTATCATTCTACTTTCCTCCATTTTGAGATTTGTAATTTATACTCCAAGGTGAGGAACAGACTTCCCATTAATCTAAGTTTCCAGATTCCAAGTCTTTAACGTACATAAAAGACTTTACAGGGTTGGTATAAGGATTAATGAACAGATTTTTATCATTGCATTTATTCAACAAAATCTTATTCTAAATATATCTCTGTCAGCACCATATTAGGTATAGGAGATATTAACCAAGGTACTTTTTCTGATCCCTACTTACAGTTGCGAACTAGATATCTATACTAGGGAGTTCTCTGTTCTTTATTAAATATTTCCATAAGTGGAGGGTTTGTTTTTTTTTTGCACTTAATTTCACACTGAGATTACCTTTTAATATAAATTTATTGTCTCGTGGAGTACTGCACCAAGTCACTGAGACCAGTAAAAGGGAAGTCCAAGTCGTATTTATTGTCACCTGTATGCTAAAATATTAGGAGACAGGGAGTGATAAAATATTAAATTACTATATATCTGTCTGTCATAAAACCCTAATTCTAAAGATACATATCAATATAATACAACTGGAAACCTGTGCAGATTACTTTGATCCCAAAAGGAAACTTCAGTGAAGGCCTTCTAAAAGGGATGCCAAGAAAACCTGAGTTTAGTCTTGAAGGATAAATATGATTTGACCATCATCAGAAAAAATCAGAAAGCATTCTCCATAGAGGAAATATCACAATGAGAGAAAAATAAGTTGAAGTGGAAGCACCACCATAAAAGAATAATGTCCTAAAATAAAAAATGAGAAGAGGCCTTCAAGAGAAAATATTACATTAGGTATTTATAACTACACACACACACACACACACACACACACATATATACTCTTAGAGAAGTAATTATTTTTCCTTCAGCTATAGTAATGGAACTTGATTTTTTTTTTTAAGATTTTATTTATTTATTTGAGGGAGAATGAGTGAGAGAGAGCATGAGAGAGGAGAAGGTCAGAGGGAGAAGCAGATTCCCCAAGGAGCTGAGAGCCCAATGTGGGACTCCATCCCGGAAGTCCGGGATCATGACCTAAGCTGAAGGCAGCTGCTCAACCAACTGAGCCACCCAAGCGCCCCGGAACTTGATTTTAAAAATTTTTATTTAGGGACACCTGGGTGGCTCAGTGGGTTAAAGCCTTGGCCTTCGGCTCAGGTCATGATCCCAGGGTCCTGGAATTGAGCCCCACATCAGGCTCCCTGCTCAGTGGGGAGCCTGCTTCTCTGCCTGCCTCTCTGCCCACTTGTGATCACTGTCTGTCAAATAAATAAATAATAAATAAATAAATAAATAAATAAATAAATAAATAAAAATCTTACTTTTTTAAAAAATTTAAATTCCAGTTAGTTAACATACATGTAATATTTGTTTCAGTTTTGAGTTTAGCGATTCAACACTTATGTATAACACTCCTTTCTCATCACAAGTGCCCTCATTAGTCCCCATCAACTATTTCACCCATCCCCCACCTTAAGCTTCCCTTTGGATAACCATCAGTTTGTTCTTTACAGATAAGAGTCTAGAACTTGCTTGCTTTTATTAAAAAAGTCTTTTACTTATATTTCAGATCTTAGCAGAAGACAGTTTTTTAAATGCTAATTTCATGTTTACTTCACTGTCTTTAGTCTGAATTTCCATTTCTACTTCAATTATATGATAATAATGATAAAGAGGATACTGAGTGTGATCATAAACATTAACACAGTTGATTTTGTTCTATATACAATAAGTTATAATACGTTACGCTGACATTTCTTATGCAGTGACATCAATGCCACTTGGTATTTTTAAGCAGAGATTAAGATATTAACAGTTGTGCTTTTAAGAAATGCCCTTTACAGAGGCAGCTGGGTGGCTCAGTTGTTAGGCATCTGCCTTTGGCTCAGGTCATGATCCCAGGGTCCTGGGGTCGAGCCCCACCTGGGGCTCCCTCCCTCACAGGAAGCCTGCTTCTCCCTCTCCCACTCCCCCTGCATGTGTTTCCTCTCTTGCTGTATATCCCCCTGTCAAATAAAAAAAAAAAATAAAATCTTAAAAAAGAAAGAAAGAAAGAAAAAGAAATGCCCTTTACTGAGGCTTCTGGGTGGTACAGTTGGTTGAACATCAGATTCTTGGTTTCTGCTCAGGTGATGATCTCAGGGTTTGGGTATTAAATCCTTGGCAATCCAGGGATTCTGCTGGAGATTTTGTCCCTCCCCCACTGATGCTTGGATGCACCCACTCTTTCTCTCTAAAATAAATAAAAAATACTAACAAAAAGAAAAGAAATGCCCTTTACTAAAAGCTAATGGAGCTTCAAACAAATCTTCATAATTTCTTCCTTTTATGTCACCTATTGACTAAATGTGTATTCTAAACAATTTTGTATGCATGTGTTGATTTTGTTCAAATAGGAATTAGAACTTGTCTTGAATGTAAAATCTAGAACTGTGTATTACAGCAGCACAAATAAACTTGAGAAAGCACAAAATCTGACCCCAAACTAGTATTTCTCAAAGTGAAATTTTATTACTTAAAAAGAGTTAAATGAGAAATCAAGATGGATCTTTAGAGTAGAAAATCTTAAACACTCGATCTCGAATCTGTTTGGTCTTTACCCCATACACAATAGGATTGAGCAAAGGAGGGACAAGCAGATAAAGGTTGGACAGAAGAATATGAATGTAGGGTGGAATATGGAATCCAAACCTGTGTGTAAAGAAGGAGAAGAAAGCCAGTAGATAAAACTCGAGGAAGACACAAATATGGGCAATGCAGGTATTGAAGGCTTTGAGCCTAGCTTCCCTCTGACGAAGACTGAAGACAGTTAGAAATATTTGGATGTAAGAGAGTGTGATGAAGACTATGTCAAATCCAAGTATAGTGAAAGCCACAAAGAGACCATAGATCTTGTTGATTCGGATGTCTTCTGCTGCCAACTTCACAATGGCCATGTGCTCACAGTATGAATGGGAGACCACAGTGGTCCGGTAGTGTTTCAGCTGACATTTGATGAGGATGAGACATGGAGCTACAAGGAGGGCTGCTCTGAGCGTCACTCCAACCCCAATCTGAGTGAGAAGTTGGTGGGTAAAGATGGTTGCATATCTCAGGGGATCACAGATGGCCACATAGCGGTCCAAGGCCATGGCCAGCAGAATTCCTGATTCGATGCACTGGAAGGTGTGGATGAGCCACATCTGAAAGAGACAAGCATCGAAGTATATTTTTGGCAGATGAAACCAGAATATTCCTAGCATTTTGGGTAGGATGCAGGTACTGAGAGCAATGTCTGTTGCTCCAAGCATTGCCAGGAAGAGATACATGGGCTCATGGAGGCTGTGTTCAGATCTGATGATGACCAGGAGCAGGGAATTTCCAAATAGAGCAGTGATGTACATGGCACAGAAAGGAATTCCAATCCAGAACTGCACAGACTCCAATCCAGGGATCCCGATCAGTGTCAGCACCGAGGGCATGAAGACTGTGCCATTGAGATTAATCATGTTGGCTTAGAGACCCTTGGTTCAGAACTTCTGGCTGAAAATGGCAGTATGTGTTGACTGTTGGTCTTCTGTTTTCTCTTCTCACCTAGATTCATTCATACAATCAGAGGCTGAATATGGTTTCACTGGCATTTTGTCCGACCTACTCCTTTTTGGATAGGGCAACTGAGTGGGTCCAGGAATACAGACAGTCTCCTTGGTTGATTTATTTCACATTCCTATTGTCTTCTGTCTTTTCAGCACCCTCTCCCCTGTTTGTTCTCTCCTTTTCTGTCTCTGACTTTGTCTCTGTGTTTCTGTCTGTCTGTTTCTCTCTTTCACACACACACAGGCACATATACATACTTATATACTAACAGACATCTGCGTTCTCACTATTGAGAGAAAACACATTTCTATTAATATTAAAGTATTTCTATTAGGGTTTTATGTTGTCAGTTTAAAACTGTCCCACTGAATATAATTTTGGTTTTTATTGTTAATAGGATATGGGTATTTAACTGATATGTTACCTATATATTCTCTATTTGTGTCCTACCTAAGAAGCATTTAGTGAAGTGGTCAAGCAGATAGCCATGAAAGGAATACACACTGTTCCAGGTGCTATAGTAATCACTGGGTTAAATACTGACTTATAAGTGAGAAGTCTTTTTTTTTTTTTTAAGATTTTATTTATTTATTTGACAGAGAGATCACAAGCAGGCAGAGAGTCAGGCAGAGAGAAAGGAGGAAGCAGGCTCCCTGCTGAGCAGAGAGCCCGATGTGGGGCTCGATCCCAGGACTCTGAGATCATGACCCGAGCCGAAGGCAGCGGCTTAACCCACTGAGCCACCCAGGCGCCCCTAAGTGAGGAGTCTTAATGTCAAGGAGACAATACTAGAAAATGCCATGTTACAAATGTTAAAAACACAGGTAGCAAGCGTACAGAAGTGGTGTCACACAGTATTTAGACTCCATCTATATTTCAGAAGTGGGAATTTTCCTCCAGAAACGTGAATAAAATTAGGTATTTTAGAGGGAGAATATAAATATGACACATGAATGGAAATTTCTTATGAAAGCTTTAAACCACAAGTTTTGACATGGGAGAAATCTTTCTTGATAAAATAATGTTCAAAAAGTAAAAGTTTCTTTCTATTTATTTCTCATAAAATTTTCTATTATTAAAATCTGTTTAGTTAATAATAACTTTATTTGAAAATATTTACAGGAAAAATTAATCTTAATCATTATTATTTTAGTAAAATACACCAGAAATTATGAAAATGAGGAATAGAAACATTTCAAGTGCACTGCAATATTGAATAGATAATTCTATTTCTTCAGTGGGATTCAATTTAGGAATATGTAAACCTTTAATAAAAATGACCAGTTTTCATGTATTTACTCTTAATATAAGTGCTATTCAAAACATACAGTCTAACTATTCTTTGCTCCAAGACAATGGGGTAGAATGGCTCCCAGTTCTTACTAAATGTAATATTGGAGAAATTATAAAAAATGAGGCTTTCTTGAACAAGGTGATATACAAATGTATTAAAATAATAGAATACATTGAAATTATTTGGAATTACACCTTCAGTGAAAGTGTGGTGATTTGCCATATCCCTAATGCATTTGTCTCCTTCGATTACTTTTTCCTGTACATGGTACCCTTGGATAATATCATATAACTCAGTTTCTTTTCCTCAAGTCCATTCTTTCTGCTATGGAAATGCTAGCGCATGTTCCAATACATGCATTTGCTTGTAATTCCCATTTAAAAAACATCATTATAATCCCTGGAAGGTTATTTTTTCTCTTACATATTGAAACTGGTTCAATGCAGAATACAATTCCCATAGAATTAAAGCAGAGTAGAGTTGCCATACCCTTGGATACCTCTTAGCATCTTTTCCATGTCAGGGTCTGCATTGATGCCCCATCCCGCACATCCTTGCAGAATCTTTCTTTCGTGGCAATGGGGTGAATTGAGCTTGATGAAGCAGATTTCTGATTTCAAAATTATGTTTCCTCTAAATTTTCAGAACTAAAAGAGATAAAAATATAAAAAGGCACAGCAGTTTATAACAGGATACAGAAATAACAAGGTCTGTGTGGTAATGATCAGTCCTAAGACTGGATTCTACTTTTGATAGAAAGTACCCACCGTGGGTGGCCTCACTGTAGAATGGTAAGAAAGCCTGTTTAATTCAGATGAAGGTAATTAAAAGGTAATTTGGCTTTATATTCATTTAGTCTTTTTCAATTTAATGTTACCATCAACAAAACCTCCATATAACAGTGGATATAGGATTTCTATAAGGGAAAACTTTGACGTCTATTTTTATAAATGACAGCAAAATATCCAATTTCCCTAGGAGAAAAAAGATCAGAATGTGGTCCCATTTTTTCAAAGCCTGTCACCTATTCAATAGCTGACTCATGTAGATTCAGCCTCTGAACACTTCCACCATTCTTTCTCTCATCTCTGATTTTTTTCAGTCTCTTGCTCACTTGTTGCTGGAATTTTATCCTCGCTGCTTTCTCTAACTTATATCTTTCTATTTCCTAATTCACATCTCACTGTATAGCTCAAAGATTTTGTCTTTTTCTTTTTAATGTAATAAAAAAAAAAAACTTATGTAGCTGTAGTGTATTATACTTCCCAGCATTAAGGTCTCAGGAAACTACCCGGATTCTGTACTCTGTCCACACAGAACACTTTTTGTTTAGAGGTTCAGATCATGGATTCTGGAAATAGATTTTCAACTCCTTTGGAATAAAATAAATGCTTTAACATGAGTCTTATTTTCCTGTGCTTATACAGTTTCTTTCAGATTTTCTCCTGTCCTCATGACTTTACCACCTAACGAATATCTGTTTGTTAGTCATCCCTCAGCTCAAGCCTCACTTCCTCTATGAAACAACTCTTGATTTCCTTAGGTCAAAGTCCGTATTCCTCCTTTTGTCCTCAGTGAAAGGGATAGACTGTTTAATGACTAGGACACATTGAAAATTAATGAATTAATTCAAGTTTAATTTTCCCTGAATTAATTAAATATCAGAAATATACAAATTTTAGTGCAGATGCAAATCCACTTGCTGTCTTGCCAGGTGTCTATCTATAAGGGATAATAAAAGACTACAGTTAGGAAAAATGAGAATGAATCTAGGAAAAACACTAAGAATCTTTGTATCTTGATGTATAAATTTCATGTTTTTATTATAGATTTACCTTCCTATGTTGACCTGAGCAAGAATCCATACTTTTCTCAGTTGAAGATTTGAAGAATTTCACTATTGCTGAGCCAAGGAAAGAAAGGGGAAATATCCAGTAGACCAAGAAGAAGTCAGTACTATATTTTTATACCCCTCAAGTCCTCGCACAAATCTTAAATGATGTATCAATGCCCTTTTCAGAATGTCTACTCAGAACTGAGACTTGCTTGGAACTAACAATACCTTCCATACATTTACAGTTTCAGTTCCCTGAACTGACTTTGTATCTTCTCCATACTTCTCTCAGATCTCTCAGGAACCTATGAGAACACATACTCACAACCTGCCTACGTGTTCGCACTTCTCATACTTTATCATGGATGAAGAAATCATTCTCATAGGCCCATATAAAACAAAAATAGTAGCATCTTGTAGCAAGGGCTATGATGCAATTCTCCCGAGGAATGGGAAGTGATAAAATTGTCTTCTCCACAGACCACAACTTTATTCAATTCTCCTTTTATTATTGTCATTATTACTGTTTTTATATGGAGAAAGCATATATAAGAAATGTGATGGTGAATGCTTTGCCCACAGAGAACCCAAACAAGACCTGTCCAGTCAGGATGTGTGATAGAAGTCTACAGGCAAGGATCTTCATCTTCATTGTTGAAGGAAAGAAGGTATAAAGGAAACATGTTCCAGACTTTTTTATTCATGTGAACTATAAATACATTAGTTATTGTTTTTTTCTGTTGCAGCCGGCATGACAAATTGACCAGGAATGTGAGGGTAAGAGGATGAAGAAAAGAACTCAAGAAGTAAAGAGATGGGGGCAGGAGGAGCCCTGAGGAGGATGTCCAACAGTGCTAAGTTTATTCAAAGCATTAAGGCCATATATATAGTGATATTACAATAGGAGAAGCAATACACCTGTGTCTAGTTAAACAACCACAAGTTCCCATAATAAGTTTCACACTTAACTATAAGCAGACCTCGTGACACCAAATGGCTAATGCCAGTACAATTGTTCTGTATTGATACAGCACATCTGAAAGTAATTTATGGGCTGTACTAGGGCAGCAAGGACCAGCCACGAACTTATGACCCCAACCAAATCGTTTCTATCTGACTAGCAAACGTGTGGGAAGTCACGTAGGCGAGCGCACAACACATAGCACAGACCCTTTCTCAGTGCTACTCAACTTTATCAACCTAAGCCCTTTGTTCAGCTATTCAGCCTTTAAAGGAGGCACAAGTCAGGGCCTGGTTTGGTCCTCGTCTCAAGCCTTATTGTGGCCTCCCACATTTTCCTAATTCCTGTTGTGACTAATAGAGACTGAGAACAGATGTGTTACATAGACTTGCCTTAGATTCTGTGTGGGAGAGGAAAGGCAGTCTTATCATAAAATAATGAATGTGAGGATAGAATTCCAAGACTGGGATTCCTCCTATAAAATGACCTATGGTATTTCTGAAGGATGTAAAGGAGCAAAATAAAAATCATTAATTTTTTCTTATCAAAACAGTAATTTATACCATGGTCTTCCTCCAGTTGTGTGACAATGGCCAAATGACTTAAATTTTATTACAGTATTCCTCATCTATGAAAACAATAATACTTAGAGTTGTGAAAACAATTTTGTGTATTTATGAAAACTCATGACATACAACATGATATGTAAAAACACATAATAAATGATGGCTAATGTACATGTGTTTGTTAGATGCCATGAATTTAAAACTCTTTGTTATCTGGGCAGTTTTCACCTTTCAGCTTCATTTTTTGATACCCTGTCTGAGTTTATAAGTCAATAAAGAAGAAACAAAACATATAACTCTTGATGAGCATAATATTGTAAAAGAAAAATAGAAAACCATTGTTTGTACTAGTATTTTTTCCCAAAGTCATGCTGCTATGTCTTTGGACAGGACATTTTACTAAACTGAACTGATTTCCCTCTTCTTTAATGGGTGAAATATTTCTTCTCCTTACCTTTACACAAAACCATATTTTCCTAAATTTTGCTTACATACCCACTTCAATTAAGTAAACTACCATAAGCTCACATACTGAACAATTTATCAGATATTATTCAATTTACATTTTCTAGCATCATCCAAGTTATAGTTAATTGATGTGATCAAAAATACTTGAAGCTATTAAGTAGTAGAGAACCAATTATCTTATAATTAATCTCTGTCTCAAAGAGTGCCACAAAGGTAACAGACTGGCCATAGGGGTAAGTAGGACCTTGGCCTATGTTTGGAGTTTACCATTATATTTGGGCAGAATTCTACATCTCTGAAAAATAAAATGACATAAAGAAAACTTTTTGTCATCAGGTTTATATGAGACAGCATTTAGGGGTGAGTGAGTAAATCTAGGGATCCTTCCCCCCCCATTTCTTCCTTTATTTGAGATAAAGAGAAAAAGAGAAAGAGAGAGAGAGAGAGAGAGAGAGACTGCACATACAAGCAGGGGAAGTGATGAGGGAGAGGGGAGAGGGATTCCTTAAGCACACTCCCCACTGAGCTTGGTGCACAACGTCTGGGCTCAAGGTAGGTTCATTCCAGAACACAGAGCCCATGACCTGAGCCTAAACCAAGAGCTGACTGAGCCATAAATCCTACAACTTAAAAACAACAAAAAAGTGGGGCACCTGGGTGGCTCAGTGGGTTAAGCCGCTGCCTTCAGCTCAGGTCATGATCTCAGGGTCCTGGGATTGAGTCCCGCATCGGGCTCTCTGCTCAGCAGGGAGCCTGCTTCCCTCTCTCTCTCTCTCTGCCTGCTTCTCTGTCTACTTGTGATCTCTCTCTGTCAAATAAACAAATAAAATCTTTAAAAAAAAAAAACAACAAAAAAGCAAATTTTTAAAAAATGAGCAAAGGACTTGAATAAACACTTCTCCAAAAAATATATATAATTGAATAGTTACCAACTGTAAAGATGCCCAGTATCACTAATCATTAGTGAATGAAAATAAAAACCACGATGTGATGCCAGTTTAAAATCATTAGGATGATTATTGTAAAAAAACAAAAACAAAAACAAGCAACAACAACAACAAACAAACAAGCAAACAAATAAAAACCAAGAAAATAACAAGTGTTGGGAAGCATGCAGAAAAATTGGAACCTTTGTGTATTGTTAGTTGGTACAGAAAATGCTGTGGGAAACAGTATACAGTTCTGAAAGAAGTCAATATAGAATTACCATATGATCTAGCAATCCCAGTTCTGATTGTACACCCAGATGAATGGAAAGCAAGGGCTTGAACAGTGTTAGTCCTCTAATGTTCATAGCAGCATTGTTCACAATAACTAAAAAATGCAAATAGTACAAATGTGTATGGATAAACAAAATGTGATGTATTCATACATACAATTGAATATCGTTTAGCCTTAAAAAGGAAAGTAATTCTAACGCTGGTTATAGTATGAATGAACCTTAAAGACATTATACTAAGTGAAATAAACTAGATAAAAAAGGGAAATTACTGTATGACTCCATTTAAATGAGGTACGTGGAATACGCAAACTTACAGAGACAGAATATAGAAAGGTGGTTGCCAGGGGCTGAGGTAGGGCAAAATGAGCCTTTATTGTTTAACTGGTACAGAGTTTCAGTCTAAGGTAATGAAAAAGCTCTGGAGATGCATGATGGTGATGATTATACATCAATGTAAATATTTAGTACCACTGAACTGTGCACTGAAAAATAATGACAATTGTAAATTTTTTGTTATGTATATTTTGTCACAACAAATATAAAGTCCTTATTACATTCCCTTCAACTAAAAGGAAACAAACAAAAGTATCCCTATAGATTACAAATCAAAGGAGTTAAATACAGAAATTTTAAAATGGAGATTGTGATAGACTGAAAGTGTTTATGTTTTACTCCATGACTTATGAATATATTAGCTAGCTCACATGGCAAAAGGGTGCAGATGTGATTAAGTTAAGGAACTTGAGACAGGGAGATTTTTCTGCATTATCTAGGTAGAATTATGTAATCATAGGGTCCTTGTAAGAGGGAGATCTAAGGGTCAGACTTAGAACAGATAAGGGACAACAGAAGTAAATGTCATATTAAGGCTACAGCTGAAGAATGAAGACCACCTCTAGAAATTAGATTTTCCTTTATATCCTCTAAAAGAACAGAACCCTGCTGACCCGTTTTGGACTTCTAACTTCCATCATTGTAAGATAATAAATTTATGTTTCTTAAACAACTAGATTTGGGGTAATTTGTTATAGGAGCATTAGAAAACTAATGCAAAGATATTTTATAATCAGTTGAAGAAGTAGGTGCAGCTTCCAGGATGAGGCAAGATTAATCCTATAGGGATTGTTACACTGATAGAAGATCGTCTAAGTCTTAGAGATTTATCTTTGCAGCAATTCTAATACAGGTGCAGTATCAATAGGGTTCTATCAGAAAAGTGAGATTTTTTTTTAATGAGATTTGATAATTGGATTCTAAAACACAAAGAGCATAATGATGAATCAGAAATTGTCTTTGTCCTCAAGATGGTTCACATCTACCTGGAGAAAAATGAAAACAGACATATAGAGCATTTCTGGATTACATTAAAAATCCTATGTGAAACAAGTAACTTAGACAATACGTTAAAGATCATTTTGTGATGGGATTAGAAGTCCTTATGGACCCATGAAATTATGAATTTATTGACTTAAACTCTCTATTGCAATATGGTAGTATTTAGATTTGCTTGGCAGAGGCATGGTGAGAGTAACACTTACTATTGCTTCTATCTAGAAGACAGTATACTACAACTGGGGGGAACAGTGAGCTAGTAATTTTCCCACATAATTAAAAGAATATATACAGTTCAAGTATCCCACTGTTTATATAAATTTAAAGATAATTCCAAATGTGTCATAATGCAGACAATTCTGGACAAACTAATTCCAAATTAATGCTTTTAAGCCCCATAAACATCATGGGACATGTATTCTTCAAAGATGAAATTCACCATCTTCCTAAAAACACAAAAATACAAAAAGGTATGGAAAAAATATGTAGCAGTGCCAATATATTCATTCAGAATTCATTTACTAACTCATTTTAAAGAAAAATTATATTGAGAATATACTTTGAATCCTGGTTAATGCTATTGAAATAGGATACAGTGGTTAAAAAAAAAATGAAAGTGAAACCAACAGAATAGACCTCATCCTTCAAATATTTATAGTCTAAAAGGTAAAATAATCAGTAAAAAATAAATTCATCAGATTACCACAATGTACACTTTAAATATCTTATCATTTTCTTTTTTTATTCTCTGCTTTCTTTTTTTAAATTTTTTTATTAACATCTAATATATTATTTGCTTCAGGTGTACAGGTCTGTGTATCATCAGTCTTACACATTTAACAGCACTCACCATAACACATACCCTTCCCAATGTCCATCACCCAGCCATCTTATCTCTTCCCCCCCAACCCCTCAGCAATTCTGTTTATTTCCTGAGATTAAGAGTCTTATAGTTTGTCTCCCTCCCCAGTCACATCTCCTTTATCCATGCATCTGTTGGTGGACATCTAAGTTCTTTCCATCGTTAAGATATTGTGGACATTGCTGCTATAAACATTCAGGTGCACGTGCCCCTTCGGATTACTACATTTGTATCTTTAGGGTAAATACCCAGTAGTGTGACTGTTGGGTCATAGGGTAGCTCTCTAAATATGAAAACCTCTATTTTAAATGATTAAAGAGTTAATACTTATTCATCAAGAGTGGTACCATTTTCTACTTGGTACTACTCTTGATGAATAAGTATTAACTCTTTAACTCTTTAATTAACTCTTTAAATAGAGGTTTTCATATATATATGATCCTGTACTTTTCAGCAAAGATTTGGAACACCGAAATGTATTACAACATGGATGGACATCAAAAGCATTATGCACAGGGTGCCTGGGTGGTTCAGTGGGTTAAGGCCTCTGCCTTCGGCTCAGGTCATGATCCCAGCGTCCTGGGATCCAGTCCCGCATCGGGCTCTCTGCTCAGCGGCGAGCCTGCTTCTCTCTCTCTCTCTCTGCCTGCCTCTCTGCCTACTTGTTATCTCTGTAAAACAAATAAATAAAATCTTAAAAAAAAGGCATTATGCACAAGTAAAGTCAAACAAAAACAAAACAAAAAACAAAAAAAAGTGCCTTGTTTGTTTCCATTTGTAAGACATATTCAGACTGAAAAATCTATACAGACAGTAAGGAGATTAAGTGGTGGTCAAAGACTGGGGCTGAAAATAGAAAATGATTCTAAATAGGTACAAGTTTTCTGTTTTGAGTGACTTATATTCTAAAATTAGATTGTGGAGAAAATTGAAATATTGAAAAATATACTAAAAATGCTAAATTCCATGGTGATGTTAACTATATTTCAGTAAATTTTGGTCATTCTCACATGATTTTGGCATGCTCATACCTATCTTTAAAACACCTTTCCATTTGGATTCATTGATATAATGCTCCCCTAGTTATTATCAGATCCTTTTCAAACTATCTTTGGTGGTTCAGCTATATTGTATTTTAATGTTCAAGTATTATAGCATACTCAAACTTGATCAAGTTATCCACCTTCATGATCTCAAATACCATGTTCATGCTCATGACTTTCAAATTCATAATCCAGCTTTACTCTTCTCATCAGCTACCTGATACCTATATCAAACCTCTGCTGGACATGTCTTCTTCAGTGTACCTTGGGAAGAACAATAAATTAAAAAGCCTACATCAAAATCAAGTCCCATGCCCCTGAACCTTGCTTATCTCAGTAAGTGGCTGTAGGATCTCTGGAGTTTCTCATCTCAAAAATCTAAACATGGCTGGCACCTCCGTGCCTCTTGTCCCTGACAGTCAATCAATTACCAGAACTTTTGACCCCACCTATCAAATATATCTGGTACATGCCCACTTCTTGCAACTCCCTGAGTGAACCCTTATTCAATAGCTACTGTATCCTTTTATTAAGACAATCCTCTCTGGTCTTCTGCTGTCACCTCTTGTCCTTCTCATCTATTTGGCACAAGACTGACTTTCTTAACATACATGATTGATTATTTCAGCATTCTGATTGCAATTCATAAGTACTTACATATTACCCTAAGGATTAAGACTTATCTTTCCTAACATTGCTTCTGTCTGCTTTTCAACTTTTATGTCTGAATCTCATAGTCAGGTATTTGCTTGCTTTTCATACAGTCTGATGTGTTCTCAATGTTTTTGTTTCTTCTTCTGATTGCCTGAAAACTCCTTCTTTTTTATATTCCTCTGGTTGTTTTCAAGCCTCAACTACACATTACTTTGTCAGGGAAGTCACCAATTCCTCTGTACTCTTAATACGTCCCCAGTTAGGCTTGTCACTGCTCTCCTGACTTCTCAATAATGATATTTATCAGAATTTTTAATTTGGATGTATGATTAAAAATTTGTGTCTGTGTCACCTCTTATACTGAAGGCAAAATGATCTTTTGCTCTCCACAGTTTCCCTTTACCTGAGCAAGGCCTAGTACTGTGTCTGAAACACTGAGGGTACTTACTCAATATTTGTAATGGATTTTATTAATTCTCCACAGATTCTTCAAACTCAGTATGTTCAATGCAGTTTCCACTATCTCCGCTTGCATAAATAATGCTCCTTCTTTGTCACTATCTCATTGAAAGACACATCATCAATTTGATATCACAAACCAGAAACATGAGCATCAACTATGAAACTACTCTGTTCAGCAAGGCACATGCAGTTATTAAGGTGTGTCCCTAGGTCCTAAATATTATTCTATCCCTTATCTGATTTTCTCTTTTCACAGCCATTGCTCTAAGAGAGGCATCATCAGTTCTCAATCCTGCTTTTGCAGAACTTTCAAACTAAAATCTTTTCTGTATACTATGGAGAATTTAAAATACCATTAAGAAATCCCAATGGAAAAAAAATCCCAATGATATTCAGGGAAAAAGTGAAGAATGAAATTTTGATGTGGAAAAGGTAATATTTATAGCATGGGAAAAAGTAAGAATAAAATCTTTGGGGTAGCTGGATTCCATATCTTTTTATTTCAAAATTCCTTTGATAGACTTGCATTAGTCACTAATGGGGAAAAAATAATGGAGGTGGGGGAAAGCTCAACATTATAGTTTCAGATGTCCCGCACCTCACCTGTAGGAATGAAGAAAGTCCAATTTCATCATATTATGTATTTTGATATAAGGACCAATTAATGGAATAATCTAAGCAATAAGCATGTTTCCAAAATTGAGGAGGAAGAGGGTCTAAATGGAATGAAAATATCGATGAACAGAGAGTCATGATTTTCATATAGCAAACATGTTTCAAGACATGTCAACAAAATGCAGAGACACTTGTTCCTTACATGATGGCCATGATTATTCTACAGCAGACATCCAGAAATATTTTCTGGAATGTGTATTTTAAAAATTAGTTCTATTTTGCCTCTTGTATTATAAAACCTCTTAAGTTCTTTAACACTCAAGTCCTCATTAAACAATAAAATGTTATAGTAATTATTATTCAGATTGCAAGTTGTTGCACATATGGGAAGTAGCTTCACTCTTCTGATCTTAAACATTCTTACTGATTGCATCCAAGGCTCCTACTTCATTTTTGGGGAAAACCACTTCTTCATCCGGCTTTGGATCTGCTGGGTCTTTACACTGTAGATGATTGGATTCATCAGGGGTGGAAAGAGAATATAGATATTGCCCATAAGCACATGAACAGAAGGTGAGAGATGCTTGCCAAAGCGGTGCACCATGGTGAGGCCAATGATGGGGATGTAAAAGACCAGGACAGCACAGATGTGGGACACACAGGTCTGCAAGGACTTGAGCCTCTCCTCCCGGGATGCAATTGCCAGGACTGTATGCAAGATGAAAACATAGGAGATGAGAATGAGCACAGCATCCAACAACAAGGTACAAATGACCAGAGCCAGGGCATAGAAGCTATTGAAGCGGATGTCAGAGCAGGCGAGTCGGAGTAGGTCCTGGTGCAGGCAGAAAGAGTGGGAGAGGATGTGGGGGTGGCAGTAATGGAAGAACTTCAGGCGAATGATGACAGGAAGAATGGACAATGCACTTCTCATCAAAATCACCACCATGACATGAATGACTCTGTTGTTGGTCAGGATGGATGTATAGCGTAGAGGATTGCAGATTGCAATGAAGCGATCAAAGGCCATGGCCAGAAGGACTCCAGACTCTGTGCAGGAAAGTCCATGGACAAAATAAGTCTGTGAAATGCAGGCATCCAGACCAATCTCCTGGCTGAGCCCCCAGAGGACCCCCAGCACCGTGTGCACTGTGGAAAGCCCCATGCACAGGTCAGTGAGGGCCAGCATGGCCAGGAAGTAGAACATGGGCTCATGCAAGCTCCGCTCTGTCCGGATCACATGCAGCACCAGGCAGTTTCCCAAGAAAACCATAGCATAGATGGAGGAGAAAGGAATCGAAAACCAGGGATAGTACTGGTCTAGGCCAGGGAACCCTGTGAGAATGAATACTGAGGTGTTGATAATGGAAGCAGAAGAAGCAGACATGATTATATGAAGGTAATTTTCCAGAGAAGATTGATATTACTGACCAGTTTTGTCCGACGATCTGCTGTGTTGAGAGCTGTGGAGTATGACACAGCTACTCACACTGTAGCACAGGTAAGGCACATTGTAGAATCCCATGGAAGCTCCACTCTACAGGAGAAGCCACAGCCCAGGATGATTTCCCAAGAAAGCTCCTTGACAGTAGGTCTCAGGTCGTAGAAGCAAGTCAATGCCCTGACCATTTTGGGCAAATTAGATCATTAACTTCATTCTATTTTAATCCTTCTGAGTCGCTTGTAGGACACACAGCAGGTGACAGTGGCTAAAGTTTTTGAGGGCATAGGGCTGTTCCTGCTGTGCTGCTCCTGAGGAAGCCCCCTGAACAGTGTCTTCTTGCCAGTGATTGTGGGACTGGGAGTCAGAACGCTCAGATTTATGAGAAAGGAATGAACAGGATTTTGTGGGTCAGGTGGACCCAGGCTCCTGGGAGGCCACCATTCCTATTTGGAGGCTGACGTAAGTGAGAGATCCCATCCAGTCACTCACTGCAGGGTTTGAGTCCCTGGGACTGAGAGGAATGGGTAAAAGGCCACATTTTCTAGGGTCCACAGATCTTTTTAATCCTAGAGGGAGAGAGAATCACTGTGTTGACTGAAAATTTAATACCTACTCAGAAGAACACAAGAAGTAAATACCCAAGGGAAAAGAATACCAGAAGAACTTTTAGTCTTTATTTCAGTCTGAAATCAACCAAAATATTTACATAAGGTTTACATGAGGCTTATTCATTTTTTCTTCCTAAATTTCACTTTTATTGTTCACTGAATTCCTCACTAAACATTTCTCCCTTTTCTGAGCCCCTGAAAAATTTGTCTCCTTTTTGGCAGGCATAATATAAAGAACCATATATAAAACATTTGGAAAAAATACTGTAAAAATGACACAAAACATATTGCCATTCACTTGAGTGTCAACAGTACAACGTTAATAATGCACTCATGAGTGAAATAATTAAAATATTTTCTTCTCTTTATTATCTGTATAATAAATCACTAGTGCTGTATAAAAAATTATAGATAACTGGGGTGCCTCAGTGGCTCAGTTGGTTAAGAAAATGACTCCCGTTTCTGCTCAGGTCATGATCTCAGGGTCAAGAGATCAAGCCCTGTGTGGGGACTCCATGCTAAGCAAGTAGTCTGCTTGAGATTCTCTCCCTCTCTCAGTGCCCCTCCCCTGCTTGCTCTCTATCAAATCAAATATATATATATATTTTAAAAAGGAAAGAAAATGGAAAAAAAAAAGAAAGAAATGGGGCACCTGGGTGGCTCAGTCAGTTAAACGTCTGACTTGGTTTTGGCTTAGGACATGATTTCATGGGCTGTGGGATCGAACCCTGTGTTAGGCTCTACGCTTGGCAGGGAATCCACTTGAAGTTTCTTTCCCTCTGTCCCTGCCCCAACTCATGCATGCCCATGTCTCTCTAAAATAAACAAATATATCTTTAAGAAAATAAAATTATAGATAACTATTTTGGTCACATTTTATTTTTTCCTTTGAGATATTTTCAATAATTTTATGGGAAAGTTTTAAGTACAAAGAACATTTTCATGAATGATTTAATGATGTTTTCTACCCAATGCCCTATCCTTCCTGAATTCTTTAGTGTGTGTTTTCTACAATCAAGGACATTCTCTTACATAACTATAAAATAATCATCATCATGAAATTAACTCAGACATTACTATCATCAAATTTTCAGACCCCAGATAAACTTCCTCCCATTATGGCGTGCCTGAGTGGCTCAGTGGGTTAAGCCTCTGCCTTCAGCTCAGGTCATGATCTCAGGGTCCTGGGATCGAGTCCCACATCGGGCTCTCTGCTCAGAGGGGAGCCTGCTTCCCCCTCCCTCTTCCTGCCTCTCTGTCTACTTGTGATCTCTGCCTGTCAAATAAATAAATAAAATCTTAAAAAAAAAGAAATGCTTAGTAATGTACTATATCCCCATTTATTAAAAAAAAACTTTCTCCAATTATACCATCAATGTAATTTATAGTAAACAAAAATGCAGTTCAGAATCATGTATGTATTAGTATTCCTACTTTTTAAAATTTCTTCCCTGTGAAATGTCTTCAAATTTCCTTGATTTGTATAACTTAAAAGTTTTTGAGAATTACAAGTCAACTATTTTTTTTTAATTTTACTTATTTATTTGACAGAGATCACAAGTAGGCAGAGAGGCGGGCAGAGAGAGGGGGAGAAGTAGGCTCCCTGCTGAGCAGAGAGCCCGATGCAGGGCTTGATCCCAGGACCCTAAGATCATGACCTGAGCTGAAGGCAGAGGCTTTAACCCACTGAGCCACCCAGTTGCCCCACAAGTCAACTATTTTATAGAACGCTTCTCATCTGAGTTTGTTTGATTCGGCCTCATGGTTAGATTCAGATTGTGCAGAAATGTAATGACAATGAGGTTCTATTCTCATGTATATATTCAGGCTGTATGTAGTTTGAATCTGTCCAAATGATCATGGTGATCAACATGAGTATTTGTTAAGGTTGAGTCTTCCAGGAATCATTACAGTAAAGTTGTATATTTTCCTTTGACTTTAAAAAGTATTTTGCAAGAGAGTATTTGACACTATGGAACTATTTTATTCGATAAGTAATTATCAGTCACTATCATTTTTTTAGTGTTCAATTTGTTCCAGATTTGGTCATTAAGAGGACCATAATTTGGCTTTTGCATCTTTTTGACATCTGTTTTACCACTTCTTTAATTTTTGGCATAATGGTATGTTCAGCATACTTTCCCTAGCCTGGCCCTATCAGCATCTGTTTTCCCAAAAAGCTAGGGGCCTTTTCATACAGATTACTATTTAGAAGCTTAAGATGTGGATGCTAGATGGGTCATTTCTATAGGGGAACTGAGCTAGGATATTACATTCACATATATTTCTCCATATACATATACTGAAAATCTCAATGCACATTTACAAGTCAATTATCTTTATTCATGATTATAAAGTTGCCACAAACACAGAATCATTGAATACTGAACTATTGCTGCTAGGAAAAATAAAAGGTAAGATTTCTACAAACCTTAGTCACAACATTAGTGAGTATAACAGAATTTTGCATTTAATAGCATTTAGCAGAAACCCCATCATGTTGTATAGGTTCACTTGCCAGTGTCACTATGAAACAAGCCAGTCTCATTAGCATTGAAAACCTGCTTATGCACAAAACCTTTTTCCTATAACATTTAGCAGATAATGAAAGTTTCTTCTGCTTCATGATCTGTTGCCTCTACCCTGCCTGAAGTTTCACATTTTTCATGCCATATTGCCTTTTGAAACATGCAAACCAGCTAGTACTAGCTCAGTGAGGTTCACATTTTCCCAACTAATGGGTATGGTGACCCTAAATTTCTAAATCTCAGAAGGATGCCCACTATGCAGCTTTTGCCATCTGTCATCTCATGAATCCACAAATGTAGCTGGTTTTCCATCTTTTCCATTGCTTTACCATGCACTACAGACATTGTTTTAGCCCTTTCTGGGGAATTCTCCCCTACAGATCAGAGAATTCTCTTTTTCTTTCCTTAGGAGTACCATATCATTGGTTTGTTAACATTGAACTCACATAAACTCACATACACCATCATTATAAATCATGCCTGAAGGAAGCTTATCTCATGCACACACATATATTCTCTATATGGTACATCAACAGCCTTCTTGCACTTAAGAATGCTGGAAAAACTTCAGCACTGTGCTTGGAGGCCATTTCAAATAGTGAAATAACCACCCAAAATACAAAAATTCTTAAAACATGGCAGTAAATACACCAGGAACAGGGTGATGCATATAATCATTGAATCAACGTGTTGTATACCTGAAATTAATATTACATTGATTTTTGAAGTTCTATTGACATATATGATTCACTGATTCATTACTCAGCATTGCCAGTCTGCTAATGTTATCATCGAAGTCATTCTTTATTTCTGTTAAGGTGTTTTTTATTTCTAGCATTTCATTTTGATTTTTTCATAGAATTTCCATCTCCTTGCTTACATTATCCATCTGTTCTTGTACATTATATACGTTTTCTATCCATGCCCTTACCGTATTAATCATAGTAATTTTCAGTTCCTTGTTTATGAATGTGACTCGTATCTGAGTCTGGTTCTGATGTCTGCTTTGTATCTTCAGATTGTATCTTGGTTTCTTTTTAGCAGGAAGTTAGCAATAAGCTTTTGTTGAAGGATGGACAAAATACATCAATGATACGTACTAAGATGCATAACCATTCAGTGTGTGGTTTTATATTAAACTAGCTACAGGTTGGAACATTAAACATTTACTGGAGTCATACGTGTTGAAGCTTTCAAATTTCTCTATTTTTTTGTCTCTACTGTTGTCTTCAGTTTTCCTAAGAATGCCTTAAATAGAGTGTGCACCTTGCAGCTTTTCAGCTGTAACCCACTGTTAATATACTAAGCCCTGTTGATATTGTGGAAAGAAGTGAGAGAGGGAAAACATTCTTTTACCTAATGGCAAGTCTGTCTTTTGGTGGGCCTGAGTCTTTAGGCTGTGATATTTACTTGTGTTAATTTGCTTTTCCCTCCCTTTTGGGTGAGATACGAAGGCTACAGAGAGCCGGAGCTGGATAATTCCCTTTTTCCCTTCTGCCTGAGATAGACACTGGCAAAGTCTCTTCTACTGGAAAGTAAGCCTTTCTCAGGGACACCACACTGGATGTGTTTCAAAATGGCTAATTGCACCCTCCCCCTGCTACAGACACAAGATGATTTTTTTTTTCTTGGCTTTTCACTGGAAGAACTTTGTGGGTTCTTTGGAGTAAAGTTCATAAAAGTATACTGCCATGTTATTAGAGTCTGCAGAACCCTCTCCCTTTCATGTTAACCCATACTGAGCACCCTGAACTTCATCAACAGTGCTGATTAAGTATTTTATTTTATATAAGCATTTATAGTTCCCTCAGCTTCTTTTGTCATTCGTTTTATTCACCTTTCTTTTTGCACTTATAGATTGTGGTTTGCCCTGTAACTTCAGTTCTCTGATGGGTTTGAGAGAAGAATGATTTTCAGTTTGTTTAGTTTTATTATTGTTGCTATAAAAATGGGAATAATAACTTCTGAGGCCTTTACATGTCAGAACAGAAACCAGAAACATAACAATTTGATTCTGAAATTTAAAAAAAATTCCATTATAATTGCACCCCCAAAATAAAATATTTGACATTAAATCTAAAAAAAATGTTCAAAATGCTAAAATGAAAACTACATAATAGTAATGGAAAGATCAAAGAATAGAGAGATTTAAATATATTCCATATTCATGGATTGGAAGACATGCTAATTTTCCCCAGTTTTATTTTCTAGTTCAACACAATCCCAATCAATTTCTCCACAAGTTTTAAGCACATATTTACAAATGTATCCCGATATTTATATGTATGGGCAAAGGAACGGTGGTAGCCAGAACAAATTTAGAGAACCTTGCTGGATTTTAAGACTTTTCTAATAAAGCCACAATAATCAAGGTAGTGTGTTGTGGTAGAAGAAGGAAGACATAGATTAATACCAGAATAGAGAGGTCAGATACACCACATAAATGCATTCAAATGATTTTTGGCCGAAGTTCAAAGACAAACCAATTGAGAAAGTGTAGCCTTTTTCAAAATGAAAGTGCTGGAAGACAGAAACAAACTTGATACCATTTACAAAAACCAATTCAAAATGGATTATAGAACTAAAGGTAGAGTGTAACACTTCTAGGAGAAAAGGAAGACTTGTGACCCTGGATTTGACACTGAGTTTGTAGATATAACATAGCATATACCTTCAAAGAAAAAATATATAAATTAGAGTTTGTCAACATGAAAGCAATTGCTTTGCAAAAGTCACTGGTAAAAGAAATAAAGGATCTGAAAAGAACTATTTGCAAATCAAGTGTCTGCTAAGGGTTTTGTAATTTAAATGTGTAAAAAACTCTACAAACTCAATAAGAAAAGAACTTCATCACAAAAGGAAAAATTATTTGAATAAGTACTTCACCAAGACGTGTATATATAACAAATAAGCATGTGAAAAGATGCAAAAGAATCATAAGGGAAAGACAAATTAAAACCACAGTGATATATCACTACACATCTATTAATATAGCAAAACAAAAGAAAACAAAAAAAATCTGACCATACAAGGTATTGGCCTAGATGTGGAGGAACTGTAATTCTCATACGCTGCTGGCCTGAATGTCAAATGGTAACTTGCCTTGGAAACACATTGGCAAGTATTTTAGAAAGTTAAATAAATACGTACCATATGAGTTAGCCATTCTCTTTCCAGCTATCACATGAGCTGAAGTCTTGGTTTGGTACTTTATAGTTTAAAATGTCATTTATGTTATATAGAAAGATAAAAAGGGTAAAAACACAGAGGATCAGAAAAAGGAGGAATCTCATGAAGAATAATGAGGTACATAAAAATAAAGAAAAATATAGTGAAGTACAACTAAAAAGGGTAAATGATTTAGAGAGGGGCTAAACAATGTGGAATAGGTAAAAAAAAAAAAAAAGTTCTGATTCCTCTTAGTTTGTTAGGATTCTCTCAACTAAATTGTAATGTTCTGCAAAGTTAGTTTACTTTAATCAGTTTGTTTCCTCTCGGGTCTTATAGCCCCTTGGGAATAGTGACAGAAACATTTGTGGTACCCAAGAGAAATATTAGCAATGCATTCCACATTTTACTGAGGATAATAACAGCCGTGGCTGTTATCTTCTTTGTGGAATAAACAGAGACTCCCAGAAGTCCAGCCCCAAATCCAAATCCCATTAGCATAATTGTTTTTGCATAAAACCCCCCTAGTTTCTTGGCATACGTAGTCACTGGTCCTGGAAAATCTCTGTCTAGACAATGGATTTTTACCTTAAAGAATACAGAAGCAGGTCTCTGTTTTTCTAAGTTTATGACACTTAAGGAAACTTTTATATTTTATTTTCTTCTCAAAAGCTGACAAATGTTACTAGAAATTAGATGAGCGTAAACTGATCTAACTTGTAACATCTCTCTAGAAATATTTTCAATCATCTACTAATGTCTCCCATCTCTATCTTGAATGTCAGTAGTTCCAGATTTATTCTCACTGGTTTTCCTGGCCTTGAAGTTCACTATCTCTGGATCTCCATCCCTTTCTCCTCCATTTATGCTATGGTATTCCTGGGAAACTGCATGGTGCTGCATGTGATCCGGACTGAGCCAAGCCTACACCAGCCCATGTTTTACCTCCTTGCCATGCTGGGCCTCACGGACCTGTGCATGGGACTGTCCACCATGTACACAGTGCTGGGGGTCCTGTGGGGAATCATTCGTGAGATCAGCCTGGATTCCTGCATTGCCCAGTCCTACTTTATCCATGGTCTGTCCTTCGTGGAGTCCTCTGTCCTCCTTGCTATGGCTTTTGACCGATACATTGCCATTTGCAACCCACTACGCTACTCTTCCATCCTAACTAATGACAAAATCATGAAAATTGCGGTGGCAATCTTATGCAGGAGTTCTTTACTCATACCTCCAGTCATCATTCGCCTAAAGTTCTTAAATTATTGCCGCCCCCACATCCTTTCTCACTCTTTCTGCTTGCACCAAGACTTAATTAGAATGGCCTGTTCAGACATCCGCTTCAACAGCATTTATGGTCTAGCCCTGGTAATCAGCAACCTATTGTTGGATGCAGTGCTCATACTTATCTCCTATATCATGATCTTGTATGCAGTCTTAGCTATTGCATCACGGGAGGAGAGAATCAAGTCCTTGCAGACCTGTGTATCTCACATCTGCGCTGTTTCAGTTTTCTATATCCCCATCATTGGTCTGACTATGGTGCACCGCTTTGGAAAACACCTCTCACCATTGGTTCATGTCCTCATGGGCAACATCTATATCCTTTTCCCACCCTTGATGAACCCCATTATTTATAGTATCAAGACCCAACAAATACGAAGGAGAGTCCAGAGATTGTTTTATCTGAAAAGAATGTAAGTCTTGAGATCAAATGTGAATGTTTTTAAAAGTCAACAAGTGGAGTTTAAAAGGGTAAGAGTCAGTAAATAGTTATAAATATATTTAATGACTTTTATTTGTATGTTTGTCATGTTACTCCCTCTTCATTTTTCCTCACAACCGTAAGTCAGTGAAACTGATAAGGGTATACTGTGGTCAATTTTATAAATCAGAAAATACATATATAATGGGCTGAGGATCCTATTAATGTATAAGGCACATTCACTATTAAAATATATATCTTACCATGTTCAGCTGAGTGAAGGTACTTTGGGATCTACTCGTAAAGGAAAAGATAAATTTTACTGATTAAAACCCTTTAATTAATTATTTAAGTGTCAGCAATGATCTTAGTCCATTCCACTACCTTAGGTAGGTAGCATTCTTGTTTATTCAGCCATTCTCCCTGCTAACCACTTTATCCACATGGTCATGTAACGGAGTAAATATCATGAAGAAATTTGACTCTTTGGGCCATTTAAAAAGTAGTGAGACAAACAACGAAAAACTAATCTTGATACCAAGTTACTCACCAGCCACTCAATCTTTCCCTATGAGGAGTAATTGAACTAAAGACATTGACAAGCAGTAATTGCCAGGGTAGAATGAAATAGACTTTTGTGATTAGTTTGTTTATCCAAATAATACAAATAGCAACTACCATTTGAAAATCATTTGAAAATATTTCCTAATCTCATTTAAATTTCCTGCTCCAGTTTAAAAAACAAAAAAGAAGAGAGAGAAAGCATAAAATGTTATTATGGCCAAGTAATATAAATGTTTATTTTTTGAAAAAATAATCAATTAATTATTTTAGAGAGAGAGAGCAGGGAGGGACAGAAGGAGAGAAAGAATCTCAGGCAGGCTCCATACACAGTGAAGGGCCCAACACAGGGCTTAATCTCATGACCCTGTGATCATGAACTGAGCTGAAATCAAGAGTCAGATGCTTAAACAACTGAGCCATCCAGGTACTCCTCAGTGTTTCTAATTTATCTCCCCAGCAAGACTCCATGTAGGTATTATTTTTGTTACATATATAGATAGTTTAAAACACATCAAGGTTAAATAATAAGTCAAATTTTGAGGAGGTATAAAGTGATGGGATTTGGATATATTCCTTGCTTTAGTTTCCAACCATGTGACATTTCTTCCTTTCTTATTTTCTTTCTGTACTTTTTAATATGAAGTTTATTAAATGGTTATGCAATCATCATAAAAATATCTCTTGACTAAAAACAGATCACTAAAGTAAATCTTGGATGGTAACACAGTGTACATATTTAGATCCTGTTGGTATGTGTTTCCTCAAAATATTATTGCTACAATAATATTGTACAATATTATTGCACAACAATCTCTGTAATATAATTATGGTAACTGTTTTTGAGGTATACTTACAAATAGTAATTTTCTCAGCTTAGATGTGCATGTGCAGTTTGATGAGCTCTGAAAAACATGTATAGTCATGTAGTCACCACCATAATCAAGAATGGAATATTTCCGTCACTCCCAAAAGTGCCCTTTTACCTCTTTGGGGTTAGTCTTCTCCCACAACCCCAGGTTCTAGAAGTCACTAAACTGCTTTCTCATTCAGTTTTCCATTTAAGAGCAGGTCCTATATATCAAATTATAAACAATTTAATCTCTATGTCTGGATTCTTTCTCTTGCAATAATGCTCTTGAGATACATTCTTGTTTTTGCCTATATGTGATTTATTTTTAATGGTTGAATCTTATTCCATGGTATCACATAGAGTAAACTGTGTGTTCATTTGATGGACATTTTAGTGTTTTACAGTTTTGATTTTGAATAAAGCTGCTATAAGCACACACGCTATATGATTGTAGAAGTGTTTTCCCCAAACCGACAAAAGTTTGCCTTTGATATTTATATCTTTACTTCTAATAATACAAAAACCACCTCAGTGTTAGTAATCATCATCATCATCATCATCACCATAAATATAATACTTAGTTTATACTTACCAGATGCCTATTTTATGCCTGGAATAAATTTATGTAATGGAAACATTGCCATGACAGTGATTCTTGTTATTAATCTTCAGAGCAAATCCATAAGATAAATCATAATCATTGAGTTTTGCAGATGAGCAAATTGAATAAAGGCATTTTAAATTACTGGCAAATAACAGTGGGGCAGTACAGCTTCATACCACTTTTACCTCTGCTGTTATGGCTTCATTTTCCATTGTATTATATCCCCATTGTTCAGCTTGTTTTGTTGGTGTCCCATTCATGATGTGAGTTCAGAATTTTAAGTTGTGTATTGATGTAAATATAGGTTTTCAAATGCATTACCAGTGGAACCAATTATTTAATAGGCCATTATTCTCTCAGCCAGTGTTATGATATACCAAATTCTATGTTATAGGCTTTGTATTTTATACTCAAAAAGTCAAATGTGGTGACTTTTGCCTTTGTTTTGATTTTTAGTGTTCCATTGTTCCAAGATACTCTATCTATGCCAATGATTGTCTAAATCCCCAACTTCCCACTTACAGGTCAATTAAAGTTTTTGAGTTTAAAAAGATATATTTTCTGTGGCAAAACTTAATTTCAGTAACTTTTCTGTCAATTGGAAGTTGATGCTCTCTGCTAGACTAATTCTTTCCTCCATAGCTCTCTGCCACTCACTCCCACTCCCATACAACTCCCTTATTGCTTGTGTTCAAGGGGAAGCCAACATGTCCAGCCAACACTGAGGAACTGGGATGAGAGAACTGGATGGGCGCCTGGTCTACATTTATAGTACTTGGGTGAGACTTGTTGAATGAACCTCATCTTACCTACTCACTCTGCAAAGGCCTCTATCCTTTCTGCAGCCTTTGCTGAAATTTGATAATTTTCTTCTGGATTCCACTTAGTGAGGCATCCAAAATGTTGGATCTTAATCTACAAGCCCTGAACCTGACCTATTTTCTCTTACTTCCCCAACTCTAGCATTTGTGTCTATGGCCCTTGGCTACGGAACTATTTTTCTCTAACCAAAGCAACTCCATTTTCAGCTTCCCTAGGCAGCATTTGCCATAGTCTTTGTGTTCCCACAATGCTGTGAAAAACTCCTATATTCATTTGTTGCCCTTGTGAAACAGAAGGAAACCAGTTCTCTGACTGACCGTGCCACATGGTCATTTTTACTCTAATGCTATTCTCCCATGATGGCATGAGACAACTTGCTAAGAAATCTCTTTCAGATATTTAAGCAGGAAATAAGATATTCATCCCCCTCTGCCTTTATCTTCCTGTTCAAAACTCATTGGGGGGGCGCCTGGGTGGCTCAGTGGGTTAAGCCGCTGCCTTCGGCTCAGGTCATGATTCCAGGTCCTGGGTTCGAGCCCCACATCGGGCTTTCTGCTCAGCAGGGAGCCTGCTTCCTCCTCTCTCTCTGCCTGCCTCTCTGCCTACTTGTGATTTCTCTCTGTCAAATAAATAAATGAAATCTTTAAAAAAAAAAAAAAACTCATTGGGTTTCTGTGTTTTTATTCCCTGACATTTTGAACAAGGATCAGAGAGTACAAAGCTGAAACTAGAACTGTGAAGACTGTATCTTCCCTCTCCTTTCCCATTTGTCTCTTCCCATCTCATGCTGAAAGGGGTTCTCTTTTGTGTCTAAAAGGAACTTCCTCTGCATCTAAACCTCCTTCCTTTATACCCTTATTCTAGCTGGTACCCTTTAAGAAGCACTTAATGATAATAGACTTAGTGGAGGAAATGAAAACTCAATAGTTTTCAAAAAGCAGAATATCTTGGTATTTCATACGTGTGTGTGTGTGTATGTGTATTTATACATACATACATACATATATGGAATATATATGAATTTAAATATCTTTATGAAATATAGATATATTCTGATAGGTTTCAACTAACTATTCATGGTACTATTTCTCAATTTTGGCTGCTTCTATTTATTATAAGGTAATGTTTATGTATTTTTGGCATAAGTTAAACTTTCTTTACTATACTACATGTATATCAATTCCCAACCCCAACATGTGCCTTTAAGTGTGAAAGTATATGGTTCTTCTAAAAATTTACACATTAGTAGAATTCTATATATTTTTCCAGAATTTTTGTGCATATGAATATGTACGTGTGTGTACATCCATTTATTTGAGATTACCTGATATGTCCCATCTTATGAACCTGTAATTTCTCTTTAAAACGTTTTTAGCTTAGAGACACCTGGGTGGCTCAGTCAGTTAAAGATCTGACTTAGGCTCAGGTCATGATCTCAGGGTCCTGTGATGGAACCCCACTTTGGGCTCCTTGATCAGTGGGAAGTTTGCTTGGGCCTCTCCCTCTACCCCTCCCCCCATGGGGGCTCTCTCTGTCTCTCTTTCAAATAAATAAAAAATCTTTTAAAAAAAATTTAAGCTCTGGGTGTGGAACTGGCTTTGATTCTTTCTCTCCCCTTCCTCTCTACCCTCCCCCTCCTTCTCTTTTAGTAAAAAGCCCCCCAAAACAAATAAAAAAAATTTAACTTATTCCATATTACTGTTTTGTGGTAATTTTTTCTGTAATAATAATTACACTGTATTTTAAGTATATTGTAATGTATTCATCCTGTGCATTTTTGTTTTTAGCTTTCACCTTCATCAGCAATGGTATGAGCAAATGAAACACATTTGTAAATTTGCATGAGTACTTGTACAAGTGAATACATATTCATATTCATATTCAATATATAAAAATTTCCTTTATTATTTATTTTGTTACATATTTATTTCATCTGACATCCCTTGTTGCTTTAATTCCCTGATAAATATCTTTTACTGTTACCAGTAGCAGTAATAATTATTGTTCTTATTGTGAAAAAAATACAGTTCATAGCATTCATATAATGACCAGGATTGTTATAACTACTTTAAAATTCATTTGAGGAGCAGATACAGATTTTTCATCCATCCTAATGCTTTAACTAACATATATGCTAATAATTCTTCAATTTCTATCTCTAACAAAATCTTTCTCCTGCCTTCACACCAAGAAATTAAAATGGTTTGATGTCTCAAGATTACCTAAGTCATTATGTCCCAGAATGTCTGACGTTATGTGAAGAAAGGAGCCTCCTTTCTATATCCTGCAGGTCCAGTATTTGTGGGATGCAGATCAAATATACTACTGGTAATAATAGCAATAGGCAACATTCTTTGAATTTGACATCTGGAATTCAGAACTTGAACTCGGAGCTCAAATGCTCAACTACTAGATCACAATGCTAAACACATATTATTTTCTCTGAATTACAAAGGTAATATAGGAAAATGGAAAGAGAACCTGTCAAGTTGATTTGGAATTCTGTTTTATCCATTCTTTTTTAGGGTGTGGTTTGTGTTTTCCTATTTTTTACTTTTCTTATTTTTCTGTGTCAATATGAAATTGAAGATAGTGATTGAGTTAGTGTGCTTTAAGTCTGTTGTAACTAAACTCAAAATTTACACAGAGTCTAAGGTGTCCCTGGTCTGATACTGTCCTGAAGAAAATCAGCAATAAAATAAATGAATAAGTAAATAAGTTTTTAACATGATCTCAAAAATTCACTATTATTGTCTTCTTGTAATGCTGGCATAATATAAGATGTCTGACATAATTTGAGGTACTCTACAATTGGTGGAGTTACATAGAAAAATGAAAAATTAAATTGTATAGTTGAAATCAGCATAATTTCTTGCTCACAGAAAAGATATGGATAAACGTCTCCTGAATTTGCTTAGTCTTAACTCCATAAATAATTGGGCTGAGAGTGGGTGGTACCACCAAATAAAGATTGGCAAGGAGGATATGTACATGGAGTGGTATATTGTGGCCCCCAAATCGGTGAGCAAAGAATGAAAAAAAGGCTAGAGTATAGAACAGTAAGATAACACAGACATGGGAGCCACAAGTACCCAGAGCCTTGAGTCGGGCATCTTGGGAAGGAATTCTAAACACAGTACGGAGTATAAGGGCATAGGAAATGATGATAAACACCACATCCAGGCATGTAGAAAATAGCGCTACAATCACACCATAGTATATGTTGACTTTGATGCTATCACAGGCGAGCCTGGCAATGCCCATATGTTCACAGTATGAGTGATGAATAATATTCCTCCCACAATAAGTAAGCCGATAAACCAGAAAAACCAAGGGGAAGCAGATGAAGAAACTCCTAATCACAGGTGCAATACCCATTTTTCCAATGACTGAGGGGGTTAGAATAGTAGTATATCTTAGTGGATAACAGATGGCTACATAGCGGTCGAATGCCATGGCCAGCAATATGGCAGACTCTGCCACAAAGATGAAGTGTAGAAAAAACATCTGGGACATACAACAACCAAAAGAAATACCCCCATCTTGGAGCCAGAAGATTGCTAACATCTTTGGTGTGGTGACTGTGGAGAGAAAGATATCTGCCAGGGCCAACATGGACAAGAAAAGGTACATGGGTTCAAGAAGACTGCGTTCAGTAAATATCAGGAATAATAAGAGGGTGTCGCCTATGACAGCAACTATGTACATGGAACAGATGGGAATGGAAATCCATATGTGTGCATTTTCTAGTCCTGGGATAACAATCATGGTGTACCAAATATCTCTAAGGTTGGTGTGGTTTGAAGAGATTGCCATATTTTACTCAGTCTGCTGATACTGGATACTAGAATTGAAGAAGAGAAAGAAAGAGAGTGAAAAACCAGAGTTATTTTTATTAGATTTGGGTATGAATCTTGGCATTGGAATAAAATATTGCTTTAAAAAAGAATCAGTAATCAGTAATGATTCAAGGATGATCATTCAAGGATGATTCAGATAGGCTTCACTGATGTGAAAGTTACCATGACTGTATAGAGCTGATGCTATGGTAATGTTAATGGTTATAACTATAATAATAACAAAAATTATGGGTTTATAATTTCGTCTAGACACTATGGTTGATGCATTATACTTATTGACTTAGCATCATACATGAAGTCTCTTAAATACTCTTGCACATCATGGTTTTCCTTCTCATTTGACTGGTCTTTTCCAATGATAATTCTCAGTTTCTTTCTGGTTATTAATCACACACTCCAGAAATAAAGAGTTCAGAATAGTGTGGCATTTGGAGAGTTCAACCACTAAGTCAGTAAAAACCATTATTTCTGTAATTCAATATAAAGTCTTTCATCACCAAGTGAAAAAAACTTGGAGAGAAAGAGAAAGATATATTGAGATAGCCCTTGCTTTGCATCCTGCTGTATTAACTTATCATGGTTCATATTGGAATCATATTCTCTGTTTCCATAGACCTAGTATGCATATGTTTCAGTTAAAACAATACTGTGCAAAGCAAGAGCTCCTATGACATCATTCTAACTCAGCAGATAGTATCCTTTTACACACATTACATCCTCCCTTCATTCTCTCTTGTCTACACTGCTTTTTTTCCTCCTATTTATTCCTTCCAGCTTGTGTTCAAATATGTGTCCTTTCCTTCCCCCCCCTTTTTTTTCTTTTTGGTCAAACTTGAATTTTTACTGGAGAAAAGAAAAAGGCAACTCATAGGTAAGGAAATAACAACAACGAAAAATGAGTTGCAAACTCATGCAAGAGTTGTAAGTTAAGGAATATTTCTTTAAGTTCATTCTGTGACTAATACTATGCTAAATAAGGAATTGAATATAAATTACACATATCCTTTAAAATTTGTATGGAATCAGAAGAGGCCCTGAATTGCTAAGGAAATGTTGAAAAAGAAAAACAAAACTGGCGGCATCACATTACCTGATTTCAAGCTTTACTACAAAGCTGTGATCACCAAGACAGCATGGTACAGGCATAAAAACAGACACATAGACCAGTGGAACAGAGTAGAGAGCCCAGATATGGATCGTCAAGTCTATGGTCAAATAATCTTTGACAAATCAGGAAAAAATATACAGTGGAAAAAAGACAGTCTCTTCAATAAATCGTGCTGGGAAAATTACACATATCCTTTATTTCAAGGATCTCTTACCCTTGTGAGGATCATGGGACATAGACAAAAGTAACCTCCAAAGCATATCAGGATAAGAATGATGGGAGACATGAAGTCACATGTATATAACACAGAAGAGACATTACCTTTTACTAGAGGGTGAGGCAAAGATTCACTGAAATGTTGTCACTAGATCCATTTATCTGAAAACCTTTAGGCTTCCAAGAGACTACCATTAGAAAAAAGAACCAAGAAATATAAAAACCTAAAATGAGGAATGTCTTAAGTCATTGTAAAAATCAAGTCATGTAGTGTATCAAAGGCTTAGACACTTGAGAAATATGACTGGACAAGTAGATTGTGCCTTAAGGATTCATAGTTTTAAAAGTCAAGCTAACAGCTTTGGGTTTAGTTCTCTATACTAAGAAATGATTTCTTATTCAACAATATTTCCTGAATATCTAATATTTTACCATAGTCTTAAGGAGAACATAATGGGATCAAAATTTAAGATTTATCCTTTCAGAGAAGTTTTTGCCGATGGACAATATGCTTATTTTTTATTCTCTACTTCCCAGTAGCACAGCAGTATAATTCCTAGTGGCAAGTTTTGTAGTATTTTTCACCACTCTGTCTGAAGTTCCATGATAGCTATGAGTATATCTCCAAAATCTAATACATTTTTGTTGAGTAAACATGGTTTAAAAAACAAAAAGATGGATTGAAGAGATGAAGGATAACTACCTCAGTTAATGTAGGAAGCTTTTGCAACAAATCAAGCAGAACTAAGAATTTGGTTTTAAGAGTAAGAAAAGGGGGATAGAGAAGAAATGTGTTTAAAAAAATAAAAAGGAGAATTCCAAGTGATAGGTTATATGAGGCAAAAATGAAAGGCAGTATAACATTTGAGACCTACTATCTGGGAAAATGTGATGCTACTAACCAACATAGAGAATAAAGTAGGAGATGCAAGACTCAGAGAAAGTTAAAGCAAATGTTTTGAAGCTATTAATATATGATGTGTCTATGGAACCACTAAGGAAATAAATCTGGCAGACTATCAAACCTGCATAGTACACTGGAAGAGAACTGGACTAGGCGTGAGGTTCTATCTGAGCTGATGCCTCAGCTATCCCATGAACCAACTGGGACCTTGGGGGAGGCATTTCACCCTTCCAAATTCTTTGCCCATATAATTTGGAACAACTAGCTCATAGCTACTTCTAGGTACAAAAGACTAAAATCCAATCATGGAACTGGAGCTTAAAAATACATACATACATATCAGGCCATATGTTTCAGTTTAGTATAACTGTAAATCATTCTATTAGATTCAAAAAAGAAAGACTTAAGAAGAGAAGAGTTATGGTATTAAATCTCTACCCTAGCTGCATGTGCAGTATGTAGTCCATTTGATCACAGTGACAGCCTTCAATCTCCTGGGCTTTTAACCCAAAAAACATGTTGTACTCCACACATTATGTATACTGTTTAACTAATGTTTGAGTATTTACCATGAGTTATATCCTGTGTTAACTACTTTCTATAATTAAATGTTCACAAAATGCCATTTAATTATAATAAGAACCCAACAGAATGGCTACTGGAATGGTTTCCACTTCACACTTTAGGAAACTATGACATAACTAGTTTGAATAATTTGTCCAACCTAGTATCTATCCAAGCGAAGTTTCAAACTCAAGTTCTCTTGCTTAAAAAACCCCATGCTTATTTTTTTTAAAGATTTATTTATTTATCTATTTGATGGAGAGATAGAGATTGCAAGTAGGCAGAGAGGCAGGCAGAGAGAGAGGAAAGCAGGTTCCCTGCTGAACAGAGAGCCCGATGCGGGGCTTGAACCCAGGATCCTGAGATCATGATCTGAGCCGAAGGCAGAGGCTTAACCCACTGAGCCACCCATGCGCCCCCCTTCCCATGCTTATTTTAATACACCGTTTCATTTGCCACAGTGAGCACTCCCTTCTTCAAACTTTCCTATTCTTCACTTGTCTTGATCCCATCGTATTCTTGTCTGCCTAACACAATTTTCACAATTCTGATTTTTTTTTTCCAATATTATTTTTCTTATTCTTTCCAGTGGTGGTAGTGGTGATGATGATGATGATGGTTCATTGTCACTCCCCAATTGTTGTGTTGAGAGTAGGATGTGAAATAAAAATATTAGATATTCACTAGTTTCTAGTGAAAAATATTAGACTTTCATTAGTGGCTAGTACAATTTCAAAGAATTGGTGAAGGTAAAATCTTACAACTGATTGCAAGCTATTGGGTGTGTGAGAGATGAAAACAGCAGTGGTGAACAACTCTTGAGAAGATTGGCACTGAAGGAAATGAAAACAGTAACTGGAAGGATCAAAAGGTACTGGAAAGTGTTCTTTTGAACAAGAGATGAACATGTCCACTGATATCAGAGGAGTCTGGTAGTGAAGAAGAATTTGAAGCAAGAAAATGAACAAATTCTGGGATTAAGGTCCCCCTGATGACAAAAGATAATTCAACCAGGTTATTATATGGGTGTTCTGCTTCTTCCATTGAAGCCAAAAGTAGTCAGAGAAGTATTAAGGGAGATATGAAAGATTTTCATAAGACTCACATTCAATCCAGATATTTATAATAAAATAAAATAAAAGATGATGATTATTATAGCTATTGCCAAGCTTATGTGGGGGAAAAAAATCTGGAAGAGAGGCTATTGAAAGAAAGGGATATAGAGCAGAAAATAAGAATGAATAAACAATTGCCCAACAGTAGTGAAGGTTATTAAGGTAAGAAGAAAGAAAGATTTTGTAGGAGAGCTAAGGGTATACTAGCAGAAAGAGAGGTTACACATGGCCAGAGGGGCAACTGACTTCTCACCAGGAAACTTCAACTTTCTAGGGTCAAGCACAGTCAGACAGAGAGAGGGGATCTAATCACAGGAAGAGAATCAATGTCCAGCATTTGAAGGAAATGTTGGGTGGAAGGACAAATGGCTTATAAAGACTGATGAGATGCCATGGATCCCCAAAAGAAAGATCAGGTTTGGTCAGAGAGGGAATTGTTGCCTGCTTCAGCTGATGCTAGTCAATAAGAGATTCTGTTCTTGGTCTTTCTAACTTCTTACTTCTTGGAATCCAGGTAGGCAGTGATCTTCTCCATTCATCTTTTTCTCTTGTGTGCACTCTATTCACTTTCCTTTCAGAAGTACTGAGGATACCACATTTTAAATGCACATGTTGTGATGAACACTGGATGTTATACACAACTAATGAAAAGTTGAACACTACATCAAAAACTAATGATGTACTATATGTTAGCTAACTGAATATATTAAATGAATATGCACTAATATATTAAAGTAAATCCCACAAAGCCACAGAAATGAGATGATTTTGAAAACCAGCTTAGATATCAACTCAACCACAGTTCCTGATAAGCTGAGATGGCATAACCCTTATAATCTGTGGTCAAGGCTCCCTTTCTCACAGTCAGTCATTTAATTCTGTTCTAGGAATCATCCAGAACCCCAGTATATAATTCTAATATAATTCACATCTTTTCCCTTTCTCTCTAACACTGCTTACCTCGTTCAAAGCAACATTCTGCTGTAACTGCGGGAACACATGAACAAACTATGGCAGGAGAGGCCACAAACAATGAGCCAACTGATCTGAAAACCTGTTACCCTCTTATCAGAGATAGCCAGAACTTTGTCAGACACTCGCAGTCCAATAGAGCTCATGGTTTATTTACTAAGAAGTAAGTTTCACTTAAATGCTCTCCTTTTTCTCCCTCTTTCTTCCCAACCATTTATATCTTTCTCATACCCTTGACCTCTGCATTATGTCCTATTTTATCATTTCCATTTTATTTCCCACCTTAATTCTTCCCTGCCCCAAATATATAGATAAGCCTCTCCCCCCAAATAAAAAAAAAACAGTAAGTAAAAACTTTTCATAAACTGGCCACAACTGCTAGCCTTATGTCTCAACTCCTTTTCTGCTTTGGATGAAATGAGGTGAACCTCTTCTGCACTAAATTGTTCCCAAAGAGTTTTAACCAGCAAGTTGAAAGTAAATAAAGGAAACCAAACAGACAGATGTCTTTTGGAGAAGAACCTAAAATCATCATCACGATCATCATCATCATCATCATCTCAGGGATCTTTCTTCTCTTGTAAGAAATCTTATGCGACTGACTGTAGTAGGGCAACAAAGCCCCAGACACTTTTCTTCTGCTGAGCCCATTTTTTAATTAACCCAACTTTCATATTCTGAACTAATTCTTCCTCACAGAGATTGGCTGTGTCAAGAGCCATATACCATCTTTCAATTAACACTTCATTAACTTAAAAGAGTATGGTCTGTCCAGGTAGCCAGATATTCATCTTAATAACAAATATCATTTCACAGGCATTGGACATCCCTCCACCACTCCCATGGATCTGCTTAAGCCATGACCCTGGGAAGGCATATATACATAGGCATATATAGCAGGAAAACAAAAAACAAAAAACAAAAAACAAAAAACACCATACAAATTCTTTCCTCTGTACCAGGAGTATGCCTAATCTAAAACCTGAGATTCACAGGACACCTTCAGAACATAGCAGTCACTTACTGCCCAGTATGAAATACCAGGGGCTTATTAACTCCTTTGTTTAGCAACTGAACCAAGGCCCTGAAAGATAAGCTGGATGTTCTTGGTTGAGATCTCAACATTGGCTCTGAGGCTGGTTTTATAGCTTTCTCTATCCCAGGAGACCTAAAACCCAGGAGAAATGGGGAATCTAATGAAGTGTCTATGGTCTTCTGAGCCCTTGATTTTTTAGTAAGGTCAAGAAAGAACCAATGATGGAGTAAGTAGGTAGGCTTGTGGGAAGAGGGAATTAATGGCAGCCCTATCAACAACAGTAATCAACACTGAGAGTGCTCTGATAGATATGAACAAATCACAGAAATATGGGATGTTGTTGAGGTTTCCACTTATTCAATGTATGAGTTTTTGGGAGAGTGTGATTTCAGAGAAGAGGGTCTATTTTTTAGTGTCAAGGAAATATGAACTTTAGAATCTACGACCTCCTGAAAAATAGCATAACATCCATGGGGAGAGATAGAGAAATTTATCATGAAATATTTTTCCTGTACTAAATCTGTGTCAAACACAAATATATAAACTAATATAAAACGCTCGAACCCAGCTCACTGACTAGTAGAGAAAGGGAGATATACATGTTAGGGAAAAATGTCCTTTAAGACCAACCACTACTGCCATAAAACTTACCAAGTTTAAAACATATTTCGGATGTAACAATTCTTTTAAAATCACAAAGTTTCCTGGTATTTTACCATTGGCTGGATGAGGATATTGAAGTACAAAAAGTCCAGTCACTTGGTTTACATACACATATAGTAAGAAATCAAGCTGAAAATCAAATGCAGGTTCTATTTTGCCAAATCTCATGCTCTTCTTAGGCTACCCCTTGTTATTAATAAAACTTTAGAGTAATCAAGTAAAAGAAGAAACGCTTCTCCATCAGAATTAAAACCATTCATTAGAAGCTAGGAAGTGTTCAGTGTAATTTATTTTTTGTATGTGAAATATTATGCAGTAGTATATGACTGTATGGATTATACTTATACTATAGGGCAAGGATCCAATACCACATTATGGACCCACCTAATCCAGAATTGTAAGATTACAAAGAAGGACCCGATGTTTCAGGATTTTTTTTTTTAAAGATTTTATTTATTTGTTTGAGAGAGAGAGAGAAAGCATGAACAGGGGGAGAGAAAGAGGGCCAAGCAGACTCCTTGCTGAGTGGGGAGCCTGATGCAGGGCTCAATCCCAAGCCAGAAAAACCCCATTTTTAAAGGAGGATAAATCAATGTGAAAATTGATCTATCTGTACACCTGTATAGATATATGACACTGTATAGCATCAATCAGGTGTAATCAGACAAAGATTTTCTCTGCCCTGTACAATAACTCTACCCCTATCCTTTCTGAAGCCCTCATGCAGTTTGTTCAGGAATCATCAGTACACTCCAGCAGCACAGTGAATGCTGTACACTTCTTCTGTATAGTAAGGCCAGGTACACTGGTACAATATGCTTAGTTCATGCCCTGCAGAAATGAGATAAGGGTGTTGAGAAGCCAGATTAAGGTCTGATTAGGGATAGAGAGAGCTCTGAATCTCTAATGCCTTACATTCTTGACAAATACATGTTTCCTCCTATTTAAAAGTGAAAGCATTCCAATGAAAGCTTTTGGAAGCCAAGATGATGTAAAGTGAAAAAGCAATTAATTTTATATGAAAAAAATGTTAGCATTCCCAGATCCACAACATAATGCCTCTTAAGCTTTTCTGATTCCTTAGGACACATCTTGTTAAAGGATGCACAAAATAAATGAAGATAAAGAACAGATGCTCACAGACATGGTTCAGAGCCATGAGGGCTTGATGTTGAGATGCTGAGTGTGACTCCTGGAGAAGGATTGTGGTTCCTGGGGAAGAAGCCTGGTGGTGCACCACTCTGGCTGCTCAGGGTCTGAGCGGCCTCTGTAAGGACTTGGCTCCCTGCAGCACAAGCACGGAATGCTAGTTTCGCATTTTGCCTTTTCAGACAGTGAAAGCTGTCTTGGGATTTCTTTTGTTTAGCAAAAACAGATACTAATAGAGGTCTTTCAAAAATGCAAAGTACTGTTTAAACTTTTTAAACATTCATTGCTCTTCACAAGTGTGTCTCAATCCCCAGAAACATGGAGCCATGGTCTTCATAAAACTGCTTTCAGTGTTACAAAATCAGATGACTTGTATTATTTTCTTATTCTGTCCGCCCACCTAATCTCACCATTCTTAAAAATTTTTCTTTCAATGACTAAGTATTATTGGTCTTTCTTTTTTTTTTCATTTCATCTAGATTTTCAAATTTATTGTCATTAAGCTATTGCTGATTTTTTTTTCTTCATTATGATTTTCTTTTTTTTTTTAATTTCTTTTCAGTGTAACAGTATTCATTGTTTTTGCACCACACCCAGTGCTGCATGCAATACGTGCCCTCCCTAATACCTACCACCTGGTTCCCCCAAAATCCCACCCCCCGCCCCTTGAAAGCCCCCAGGTGTTTTTCAGAGTCCATAGTCTCTCATGGTTCACCTCCCCTTCCAATTTCCCTCAACTCCCTTCTCCTCTCCATCTCCCCATGTCCTCCATGTTATTTGTTATACTCCACAAATAAGTGAAACCATATGATAATTGACTCTCTCTGCTTGACTTATTTCACTCAGCATAATCTCTTCCAGTCCCATCCATGTTGCTACAAAAGTTGGGTATTTATCCTTTCTGATGGAGGCATAATACTCCACAGTGTATATGGACCACATCTTCCTTATTCATTCATCCGTTGAAGGTCATCTTGGTTCTTTCCACAGTTTGGCGACTGTGGCCATTGCTGCTATAAACATTGGGGTACAGATGGCTCTTCTTTTCACTACATCTGTATCTTTGGGGTAAATACCCAGTAGTGCAATGGCAGGGTCATAGGGAAGCTCTAGTTTTAATTTCTTGAGGAATCTCCACACTGTTCTCCAAAGTGGCTGCACCAACTTGCATTCCCACCAACAGTGGAAGAGGGTTCCCCTTTCTCCACATCCTCTCCAGCACATGTTGTTTCCTGTCTTGCTAATTTTGGTCATTCTAACTGTTGTAAGGTGGTATCTCATTGTGGTTTTAATTTGAATCTCCCTGATGGCTAGTGATGATGAACATTTTTTCAGGTGTCTGACAGCCATTTGTATGTCTTCATTGGAGAAGTGTCTGTTCATATCTTCTGCCCATTTTTGATATGATTATCTGTTTTGTGTGTGTTGAGTTTGAGGAGTTTTTATAGATCCTGGATATCAACCTTTTGTCTGTACTGCAAATATTTGCAAATATCTTCTCCCATTCTGTGGGTTGCCTCTTTGTTTTGTTGACTGTTTCCTTTGCTGTGCAGAAGCTTTTGATCTTGATGAAGTCCCAAAAGTTCATTTTCGCTTTTGTCTCCTTTGCCTTTGGAGACATATTTTGAAAGAAGTTGCTGTGGCTGATATCAAAGAGGTTACTGACTATGTTCTCCTCTAGGATTCTGATGGATTCCTGTCTCACATTGTGGTCTTTTATCCATTTCGAGTTTATCTTTGTGTACAGTGTAAGATAATGGTTGAGTTTCATTCTTCTACATATAGCTGTCCAGTTTTCCCAGCACCATTTACTGAAGAGACTGTCTTTTTTCCACTGTATATTTTTCCCTATTTTGTCGAAGATTATTTGACCATAGAGTTGAGGGTCCATATCTGGGCTCTCTACTCTGTTCCACTGGCCTATGTGTCTGTTTTTATGCCAGTACCATGCTGTCTTGGTGTTCACAGCTTTGTAGTAAAGCTTGAAATCAGGTAACGTGATGCCACCAGTTTTATTTTTGTTTTTCAGCATTTCCTTAGCAATTCGGGGTCTCTTCTGATTTCATCAAAATTTTAGGATTATTTGCTCCAGCTCTTTGAAAAATACCAGTGGAATTTTGATCGGAATGGCATTAAAAGTAAAGATTGCTCTAGGCAGTATAGACATTTTAACAATGTTTATTCTTCGGATCCAAAAGCATGGAATGGTCTTCCATCTTTTTGTATCTTCTTCAATTTCTTTCATGAGTGTTCTGTAGTTCTTCAAGTACAGATCCTTTACCTCTTTGGTAAGGTTTATTCCCAGGTATCTTATGGTTCTTGGTGCTATAGTAAATGGAATCAATTCTCTAATTTCCCTTTCTGTATTTTCATTGTTAGTGTATAAGAAAGCCACTGATTTCTGTACATTGACTTTGTATCCTGCCACATTACTGAATTGCTGTATGAGTTCTAGTAGTTTGGGGGTGGAGTCTTTTGGGTTTTCCATGTAAAGAATCATGTCATCTGCGAAGAGAGAGAGTTTGACTTCTTCATTGCGAATTTGGATGCCATTTATTTCTCTTTGTTGTTTGATTGCTGTTGCTAGGCCTTCTAATACTATGTTGAACAAGAGTAGTGAGAGTGGGCATCCTTGTCATGTTCCTGATCTCAGTGGGAAGGCTGCAAGCTTTTTCTCATTGAGGATGATATTTGCTATGGGTCTTTCATAGATAGATTTTATGAAGTTCAGGAATGTTCCCTCTATCCCTGTACTTTGAAGAGTTATAATCAGGAACGGATGCTGGATTTTGTCAAATGTTTTTTCTGCATCAATTGAGAGGACCGTGTGGTTCTTCTCTCTTCTCTTATTGATTTGTTCTATCACATTTTGATTTGTGAATGTTGAACCATCCTTGTAGCCCAGGGATGAATCCCACCTAGTCATGGTGGATAATCTTTTTAATGTGCTGTTGGATCCTGTTTGCTAGGATCTTGCTGAGAATCTTAGCATCCTTATTCATCAGTGATATTGGTCTGAAATTCTCCTTTTTGGTAGGGTCTTTGTCTGGTTTGGGTATCAGGGTAATGCTGGCTTCATAAAAAGAGTCTGGAAGTTTTCCTTCTGCTTCAATTTTTTGAAACAGCTTCAGGAGAATAGGTGTTATTTCTTCTTTGAAAGTCTGGTAGAATTCCCCAGGGAATCCATCAGGTCCTGGGCTCTTGTTTTTTGGGAGGTTTTTGATCACTGATTCAATCTCGTTACTAGATATCAGTCTATTCAGGTTGCCAATTTCCTCCTGGTTCAATTTTGGGAGTTTATATTTTTCCAGGAATGCATCCATTTCATCTAGGTTGCTTAGCTTATTGGCATATAGCTGTTGATAATAACTTCTGATCATTGTTTCTACTCCCTTGGTGTTAGTTGTGATCTCTCCCTTTTCATTCATAATTTTATTAATTTGGGCTTTCTCTCTTTTCTTTTAGATTAGTGTGGCCAATGGTTTATCGATCTAATTGATTCTTTCAAAAAACCAGCTTCTAGTTTCATTGATATGTTTTACTGTATCTCTGGTTTCTACCTCATTGATCTCTGCTCTAATCTTGATTATTTCCCTTATGTGTGGAGTTAGTTTGATTTGTTGTTGATTCTCCAGTTCTTTAAGGTGTAGAGACAGCTGGTGTATTCTGGATTTTTCAATTTTTTTTAGGGAGGCTTGGATGGCTATGTATTTCCCCCTTAGGACCGCCTTTGCTGTATACCATAGGTTTTGGACTGAAGTGTCTTCATTCTCATTGGTTTCCATGAATTGTTTCAGTTCTTCTTTGATCTCCTGGTTGATCCAAGCATTCTTAAGCAAGGTGGTCTTTAGCTTCCAGGTGTTTGAGTTCTTTCTGAAATTTTCCTTGTGATTGAGCTCCAGTTTCAAAGCATTGTGATCTGAGAATATGCAGGGAAAAATGTCAGTCTTCCAGTATTGATTGAGTCCTGATTTGTGACCCAGTATGTGGTCTATTCCTGAGAAGGTTCCATGTGCACTTGAGAAGAATGAGTATTCTGTTGTTTTAGGGTGGAATGTTCTGTATATATCTATGAGGTCCATCTGGTCCAATGTGTCATTCAATGCTCTTGTTTCTTTATTGATTTTCTGCTTGGATGGTCTATTACTGAGAGAGGCATGTTAAGATCTCCTACTATTAATGTATTCATATCAATATGACTCTTTACCTTGATTAACAGTTTTCTTATGTAATTGGCTACTCCCATATTGGGGGCATAGATATTTCAATTGTTAGATCATCTTGGTGGATAGTCCCTTTAAGAATTATGTAGTGTCCTTCTGTATCTCTGACTACAGTCTTTAGTTTAAAATCTAATTTATCTGATATGAGAATCGCTACCCCAGCCTTCCTTTGAGGCCCATTGGTATGAAAGATGCTTCTCCATCCCTTCACTTTCAGTCTGGGTGTATCTTTAGGTTCAAAATGGGTCTCTTGTAGACAACATATGGATGGGTCCTGTCCTTTTATCCAATCTGCAACCCTGTGTCATTTTATGGGCACATTTAGGCCATTCACATTGAGAGTGATTATTGATAGATGCGTTTTTATTGACATCGTGTTACCTTTGAAGTCTTTCTTTCTGTAGATTGTCTCTATATTTCTGTTCAATGATATTTTTAGGATTTTTTCCCTTTTATAGAACCCCCCCTTAATATTTCCTGCAGTGTCAGCTTGGTGGTTGCATAGTCTTTTAAGCCTTGCTGGTCTTGGAAACTCTTTATTTCTCCATCCATTTTGAATGTCAGTCTTGTTGGATAAAGTATTCTTGGCTGCATGTTCTTCTCATTTAGTGCCCTGAATATATCTTGCCAGTCCTTTCTGGCTTGCCAGGTCTCTGTGGACCTGGTCTGACTTTATTCTGATGGGCTTTCCTCTGTATTTAAGGAGCTTCTTTGTCCTGGCTGCTTTCAAGAGGGTCTGCCTACAATTATTCTTCATTCTTACTATTCCTTCATTCTTACTATGCCTTCATTCTTACTATTAGGTGTCTCGAGGACTTTTGAGAATCTATAATCTTGGGGGGAAACCATTCTGCCTCTAGTACATGAACGCTGGTTCCATTCGTGAGACTGGGAAAATTTTCATGGATAACTTGTTCCACTATATCTTCCAGACTTCTTTCTTTCTCCTCCCCTTCAGGGATTCCAATAATTCTGACATTGGAATATTTCATGGCATCATTTATTTCCCTGATTCTGTTTTCGTGGCTTCTAAGCTGTTTGTTTGAGGCTTCCTCCTGATCCTTTCTCTCTATCTGTTTGTCCTCCAGATCACTAATTCTATCTTCTGTCTCAGTTACCCTAGTTTTGAGAAAATTTAGATTAGATTGGAACTCATTGAGAGCATTGTGATCCTCAGCCCTGGTAGCTTTTAGCTGTGCCCTAACATTGTGAACATCCTGTCTGGTCGCTTTCAGCTCGGCCCTAATCAATTCCGTTTGGTCATCCATGGCTTTCTCCAACCTAGCTATTGCCTGGATAATTGTTAGCCTGAATTCTCTTTCTGACATATTGTCTATTTTGATAGCCATTAGCTCTGTTGCAGAAGGCCCATCCTCTGTATTTTTCTTCTGTTGGGCATTCCTCCTCCTAGTCATTTTGGTGAGAGAAGACTGAACGGATGTAGCTGGATGTATCGACCGTGGTGCAGTCAAGGTGCACCCTGGAACACTTCTGAGCAATCAGGATTCCCCACCCAAATGAGAGTAAAAAGAAAAGAAAAAGAAAAAGAGAGAGAGAGAGAGGAAAAAAAGGGAAGATAAAAGAGAAGGCTCAGCCCTAATGGGCCCCAAGGTAAGATTTATGAAGTATACAAACAAAAACAGACAAACAAAAAGACTGATAAAAGTATATGACAAGAGGAAAAAAAAAATATATATATAATATATATGTATATATATATAATATATATATATATATATATATATATATATATGAAAGCAAAAAAGGTAGAACCTCTTCAAAAAGAACCCCAAGTATAAGATTTATATACTATCAGGACAAACAAATACACAGAAACACTGGCTGAAGAAAAAGATGGGAGATTGGTTATAAATTCTCAGTGTGGGCAAGGAAGGTTATTTTGATTCTTCCTTGATGTATCTTGATATCTTTGTTAAAGGACTCAACTTTCCTAAGATAAAGGGGGATTAAAAATTGGTTTACCTATAGGGGTAGCATTGACTGGGGAAAGGGGATTACCTTGAAGTTTAACTCTATATGAATATAGGAAAATAAATTTAAAAAGAATAAATTAGACTAAACTCAACTAAAATTTAAAAAAAAATTAAAAAAATAGAACAGCAAAAGAAAAACATGGGTGTATGCATCAAAAAGTTCCTGTTAGAAGGTTATTATGGAATTTGATGTACTGAACATCTCACTGTGATGGTAAATAGGTTAAAAAATTATCTATATATTAAAAAAAAAAATGAACCAGAATAGTGGGAACGAGTAAAAATAAAAGTTGTATCTATGAAGTAATGGTGGTTGTTCTCTTGTCGTCTTTTTTTTTTTTTTTTTCTTTCCTGGTTGGTTTTCTGGGGGAGGGGCCTGCCACGTGGGTTTTTAGTCAATGATGTTACCTGAGTTAAGTCCTCCCACCTCCCTCAAGGAGGTGGGCTCTGAGGAAACCGGTTTTTTCAGGCTTTTGTTCTCTGGAGGTTTTTATGTTTGTTCATTTGTTTTCTCTTGCCTTGACAGCTTTTGATGGTTTTTGGAGGTTTAGAGGAAAGCAAACTGCACCCCGACCTCCCTCTCAGAGAGAAGTCTCAGTCTGCTGCCCTGTGGGTGCTGCAGAGCACCTAAGGTCCCCCTCGGCTGCTGGCAGAGCAGGTTCAGAGTTGCGGTCCCTGGGGACGCAGGATCTCCTGCTTGTACCCAAAACCGTGGTAGCGTCGGCTGTCTGGGGCAACTCCCGACTGCCAGCAAGGTTCCAAGCAGTGATCGCACACTGAGATTTTCCCACTGGCCCGGGCTGGGAGTGCCTGGTCTTTCCAGGTCTGAGAGTGCCGGGCTGGCACCTGCACGCACCTCTCCTAGGGGAGGGTGTGGGGCACGCGTGTCTCAGGCTCTGATAGCACGGCATGGCATTCTGCCTTCTGGCGAGGCTCCCAGCCCCTCACGGAAGCCAGACCCACACATTCTCGGGCACGCTGGTGGCTCAGGGACCAAGATCTGATTTTTCCGCCACACTCTCTCTGGCTTAGCACCAGGGGAGGCTGTCCTGGGTTTGGGGACTTAAGCCCCTGTCTCTAACCGCCCTGATTCCCACACTTTTCCCCCGTGATCCTTTGCTCTTTTGGAGTACTTTCAACCAGTCTCTAAGTTAATGCTGGTCCCCAGATGCAGGGCAGTCTCGCTCGTATTAGGGGTATTACTTTCCAACTGGTCACCTCTGGTGGCTCCCTCCCCCTTTTGTTTATCTTCTGCTATCAGTCTGCCGTTCCCACTCTGCTTTACCTGCCCACTGGTGTCTTCTGCCCCTGTAGAGATCCAGACATGTATAACTCTGATCTCAGGCTGATTTCATGGGTGATCGGAGTTCTTTGGTAGGTAATGAGCTCACTTTAGGGTACAGTTTGAAATGGTGCCTCCTCCTACTTCCCCGCCATCTTGTCTCCCCCAGTATTATTGGTCTTTCAACAATATTCTTCCCAATAGTCAGGAATCTTTTCCTTACAATGATTTCTAAGGCATTTTCCTCTTTGCTGTGTTTCTTACTTCGAGGGACTTCTGTTCTAAGATCAGTTCCTTCACCCTCTTCACCATACTTAGTCCTTGAAGGATTTTCTTGCCTTCTAATGCAATTTCAACCCTTTATAAGCTATTATTTCTGTGTTAATGGTGGGTAAATTTAATTCCAGCAGTGATATCTCTTATAGGATTAAGTCTTATATGTCTCTCAGTCTAAAATTGTCTAAAGATTCTTAAGTCTTGTATGTCACCTCAGCTCAGCATGCTACTCCATCTACTCTGAGTCTGCTCTTCCTTTATGGACTCCTTTACTGTCCTCACACGATGTGTATGTATATGTATACACCTCTGCACACACTCATATTCACTCAAGATAATTCTTACTACTTATTTCTTTGTCTGATACATTATTCTTATTCTGAATGTGTTTGACATCTGATGACCTTTATAGCTGCACTCCAACCAACATCTTTCCTAAGCTAAATACAGTTACCAAATATACTTCTCCATTTATCTTTTTATATATACTTCAAACTTTATATTAATTCCGTGTGGATATTTAATTTTTGATACGTGCAATAGAGTTATAACAACTGTTGTAATGCCCTTGTCTGCTATTTCAAAAGAATCTATGTCAGTTCTGGATCAATTTCTATTGAAATGATTTTTTTTTCTCTTCCTTGTGAGTCCTGCTTTTTTGTATGAATGTTTTGATTGAGTGTCAGACATTGTGAATTTTATTTGTTGGGAGTAAGAGTAGGATTTATAATTACTGAAAAAATTATATAAAATTTATGTTCCTAAAAGTTATTTATATACCTATAAATATTCTTAAGCTTTGTTCTGATATGATTTTTAAATTATCTGGAAATAGTTTGATCCTTAAATTCTTGTGCTTAAGATTTATGAGGCATGACAAGACAGTATATAACCTAGAATTAATTATTATCTACTCCCCACTAATAGATCATTATTTTTCTAAATGACCTGCCCAGTGCCCTGTGGAATATGAGTTCTTCCATTGTGTTTGGGGACAGGCACTTACTCAGGCCATGTGTGAACATTAAACTTATTTCATTTTTCTTTTAGAGGGTTGTTTCTATGGTCTCAGGTAGCTTTTTTACACATATGCATCAGTAAGTACTCTGAAAAAATATTTGAGGGGACCCTGCAGATCTTCAAGACTCTGTGTAGTTCTCTCTTCTTTTTGGTTATTCTGTCTTATGAACTCTAAAAATTTTGTCTCTTGGATTCTCAGCAACAGTTCCCCAACTCAGGAAATTCACAGGCTCCATCTGGTTTTCTTCCTGGAAACTCTTTCAAATCAGTGAGTTGAGGATTTATTGTATATTTTAGGATTTATTTTGTATATTTCCCTAACTCTCCAGGATTATAGTCCTTTGTTACCAGAGATTCATTGTCTTAAAAACTATTGCTTCATACCCCTTGCCTAATTATTTTCGTTGTTTGTGATTGGAAGATGATTCAATCCCTCTTACTCCATTCTGACCCAAAATGGAAGCTCTCATCACTAATTATTCTTCATTGATCAAGGATATATTGAATGCCTCTACACACTGGGTACCATTCTAGGCATTGTGAATGAAGTAGGAAATAAAGACTATAACTTTGAAAGGAGAGGAAAATGTTACAACCACAGAAAAGACATAATGAACCTTAAAAAGAGAAAATGACTTATAACTAACAGCCTTACAGGAAGAAAAGGGGGGAAGACCCAAAACTTTTAATAATACTATACTAACTCATACTAACATAAGTGATTAAAACAAAACAAAAACAAAAACAAAAAACACTGTAGCATTACAATGTTGAGAAAGAATATAATCATGGACATTTACAATAATATTGAAAGAGTGTCCAACCCTCAACTTCCCCCCCAAAATAGTAAAAAATTATGGTTCAAAATGATTCACTTCAAAAAATGATCCAAACTAAGTCTGGATACAAAAGGTCATCTATCAGGAAAAATCACTTCTTAAAAAAAGAGCTTATCGTATGTTTGTGGTGAATAGCAGAGATAAAACTGGTTTCATGCTGGGATGTGTGCTTAATTACAGGGACTCTGGAACATTGAGAAAAGCAGGCATGGTACATCATTGCTTCCAAGTGATTTGTTTTTTTGTTACATTTCATGTGTAGCTCATTGAAGTGACTATCTCTTGAGGATATTTTGATTATCTCCCTCAGGCACCTTACATCTCAGATCTTCTACCTGTGGCATTAAATAACTCCAGTATTTGGCAAATACATGTATCAGAGTCTTCTAACATCTTCTGAAAACCCATGCATTCTTTGTGCCAAGGAAGGCGAGTCTCAGAGGAGAATTATACCGCTCAGCTCACATTCCCAGTCCATGTGGAGGTGCAGGCTGCATGGTGAGGAGTTTGTACCACACATAAAAAGAACTGTTGAATGTATGTTCTTTAAGAGAAAAGAGATGAGGGACACCTGGCTGGCTCAGTTGAGGAGCATGAGACTCTTGATCTCTGGGTTATGTGTTTGAGCCCCATGTGGCATATAGAGATTATTTAAATAAATAAAACTTTAAAAAGAGAAGAACAAAGATGAGGAACCAGCTTTAGGAGTTGCTTCATCAAAGTTTCCCATAGATTCAAAATGAAAGTCATGGAAGTTCAGTGCCTTTAGAAAGGAAATCAAAAGGAAAGGTTGGGAAAAGATGAGAGTAGTCACCTAATTGAGGATTGAGGAGCTAAGAAGTGTGTTATGGAGTTCAAGGTTAACAAATGGGGATTCATAGTATATAAGTAAGAGACCAATGTTTGGTTTTGGGCTCTGGGAGGAAGGTCAGAGAAGTGATACATCTTAAAGGAATTTTTAGGAGGTTGAAGGTGGGACATATATATAATTGGTAATTGTCTTTTGGCTCTCTAAAAATAGCCTGCAGGATATCTTTCTGGTTAGAATGGGCAATCTACCACAGTTGAATGGAACTCTAGCACAAGGATAACTGGAAATTGAGCAGGTTGATAAATACCAGAGTGAATATTCTCCATCTGATTTTCACCTGTCTTGCTACTTTTCAGTTCTAAATGAGACTTTATGAGGAGTATGGCTCCCAGAACATTTGGTACATCAGAATTTAAAAGAGAGCATGAATTCCTGGTGAGTTTTTAATCTTCACTAGGGATTAACACATTTATGTTACAGTAAGAATCTTTAAACAAGTAATTTATTTGTTTAAACAAAATTTACTATGATCCTTCTATGTCTAAAGAATATTGGGCTCTCCTTATTCCTCTAAGTGAAGGGTGCAGTCCTAACCTTGAAGGTGTTTAAAATCAAATTCTATAAGGAAAATTCAGTTGGAAGACAATATGAAATCATATGGCATAAATGCTAGTCACTGGAAGAAAAATACATTCTGTAAGACTGTAATGGCTTAAGGAATATGAAATAGTCATGAGAAAATTTTATAGGGACATGTGGGTGGCTCAGTTGGTTAAGCATCTGTTTTTGGCTGAGGTCACAATCTCAGGGTCCTGGGATCCCAGGGTCCCATGCTCAGCAGGGACCCATGCTCAGATCTCCCTCTGCCCCTCCCCCTGGTCATGCTTGTGTACTCTCTTTCTCTTAAATAAATAAATAAATAAATATTTTTTAAAAAGAGAAGAAGATTTTATATATTGTTGGATATAGACTGGCTTTTAATCAATGAATTTAATTACCATCAGTGGAGGTAAAGCAAGATCAGATTTGAGATCCTATCAGAAAGTGTACAGATATTTTGATATTGAAATGAGTGAGTCATATGTGGTAGAATTAATCCACCAATCTGACTAGAGTGGAGAGTGACTAGAAAAAAAAATTAGTTGAAATAAAAGACATTCTCATAGAACAGGGTAGAAATAAGGGCACTAGAAGTATTAAAACTGAAACAGCTAACAATAGGACTAAGAATATACTTGAGTTTTACACTGGTGGTGCAGTCATGTTGATGGTGGCATGGATACTTGTGCTGGTAATGCTAGAGACTCAGTGCCAAAATCAGAAGGGAAAAATGTGTATAAAGGAGAGGGGAGTGAATTCCAAGATATTCTGCAGCATAAAGCAAACGGAGGAAAGACGGTTAATACATGTGTATATGAACCTGTAGTGTATGTATTTATGTATGTTTAAGTGAGGTCCATTGTGTGTTGTGTTAAGTCAGAACTTTATGTCCTAGGCCTCGGTTTGGTGCGATGCAATGTGTAGAGTTACTGTGAGTGTGTGGTACCTTCAGATGTCCTTTCTATTATGAACTATGAGTTTTCCCCCTCCTCTTCCACCTCTTTCTCCTTCTCTTTCTTGACTCATGTCAAAGAAGACTCAGATATTTCATATGTACAGATGAAAAAATAGGTATAAAGCTTATATTCTAATCCCCAAAGAAGTCTGTCTCCGTATTAGGGTCTCTCCCTCTCTCCCTCTCTCCTCATTCCTTCAGCTAAAAAGACATGCTTTAGGAATGATTTTTACTAGGCATTCTATGAAAGAATTAGTAGGGTATAGTAGACATTCACTGCCAAGAATATAAGAATAAGGGATTGAACAAATATAGGTCTATATATCAACACATGGAAATGTATGTATTGTGATTCATCTGAGATCCGCTCTTCAAAAATATGTTTGCTTCTTTAAAAAGATAACTGTGTTTATGTTGCCATGTTTTTTAAACAGCACAGTACTAATTTTGGCTGAGGGTAAATAAAGCCTGGTCTCTTATCCCAATCCTCCGTCTCTAGCTTTCTTCCTGAAAAGGAATCCTTCATTAATCTCCATTTAGTTTCTCTTCTGCTGTTTTAATTTTGGTCATACTTTTAAATAATATGACTTTACAAAATACATTGCGTTTTGATTTCATGCTCTTTCAGACAGAGTTTACGTTAGTTATATACTTACCCTCTTCTCCAATCTCACTTATCCAAATGCAGTTACATCACTGTTTTGTTTCTGTTTGCAATGTTAAACAAAACACTGAAATCTAAGTGTGTTCAACCAATCATTTATAATCTCTTCCTGCCCTTCTTTGTAAGATAAAGACATAAGTGTTAAGACCATTTCCTCCAATTATGTTATTTTTGTTTGTTTAAGTATAATTGACACAGTGTTAAGTTTCAGCTATACAACATAGTGATTTGACAAGTCTGCTATGCTGTGCTCACCACAAGTGTAGCTGCCATCTGTCCCCATATACTATTAGGATACCATTGACTATATTCCCTATGACTTTTATTCCCATGACTTACTCATTCCATAACTGGAAACCTGTATCTACCACTCCCTTTTTTCCCATCCCCCCACTCCCATCTGCCATTAGTTTGTTCTCTGTATTTATAGTTCTGATTCTGGTTTTTGTTTGTTTATTATTTTTTTGTAAGTCCCACATCAATTATGCTATTTTTAAGATATTTCCTAAAGTATTGGTATCTGGGGGTTCCTGAGTGGCTCAGTGGGTATTGGTATCTATTGCCTAATTAAGTATGTCTGTGTTTTCAAGTAGACATATTTCAAATTTTATTCAGGAAATTGTTAAAAAAAGAAATTATTTGTTAATGCTTGAACTATTCTAGCACTAGCTAAGATGTAATGACAGTATCCACTTTAATGATTTTATCACTCATATTTTGAAAAATCAACATATGATTTTAAAAATCAACATAGAAATTAATTATAAAAATAAATGATGTCACATGAAGTTTTTTTTAGATGATTTGCAGTTTATGTATCCATGCTTAATTTCTACAGGTAAAACTAACAGGAAAAATGACCAGGTTTCCAGATGCCTGAATATTTATAGGTATGATGTTGATGTGGAGGAAGTGCAGGAGTTTCTTTTGGGGTTCCAACTTAAGTAATTAAAAATAAAAGTAGATGCAAACAATTAAATAAATTTAAAAAATGGACTTCTGAGAATAAAATTTTTCTAAGCATTGAGATAAAAAAGAAAATCATGTACTTAATTTTCATTGTCACTTGATCAATGATTGGAGTGTTCTAGGCCAAAGGAATGCTAGTAGCTCTTCCGTTTTAATACTAGGTATCCATTGTCCTCACTTCAGATAGTTATTCAGATAAACTGGGAAACATTTTAAGGGTTAATTCTTTGATATCTAAGGATGCCTAGGATTAGTGCTGTCCCAGAGAAGTTAGGTGCATTATGTCCTCCTATCCTAAAATCTATGTTTTTCTCCAAATAGAAACACATAGAACCTGATTTGGGCTGGATCCCAAGAAATATCCTTATGGAACTTGTAAATGGTAGCTGGTTCCAGCCACCCACTCTCCTTCTAACAGGCATTCCTGGACTGGAGGCTGTGCAAATATGGATCTCTATCCCACTGTGTGTCATGTATCTAACTGCCCTCCTGGGGAACTGCATCATCCTCTTTGTTATCAAAACCACCTCCAGCCTTCATGAGCCTCAATACATCTTCCTATCTATGCTGGCAATCACAGATGTAGGTCTGTCTTTATCAACTCTACCTACAGTACTCAGGGTCTTCCTCCTGAATCGTAGAGAAATTGAGTTCCATTCTTGTTTAACACAGATGTTCTTCATTCATACTTTCTCCTCCATGGAGTCAGCCATCCTGTTGGCCATGGCCTTTGACCGATTTGTAGCTATTCGCAACCCACTGCACTACACTGTGGTCTTAACCTCTCCTCTAATTATTGGGATGGGAATAGCAGCAGTGGTTAGGGGTATGATGTTGATGGTACCCTTGCCAATCCTGCTCAAGAAAATGTCTTTCTGCAAAGATGTTATTCTATCACATTGTTACTGCTACCATCCTGATGTTATGAAGCTGGCCTGTGGCCCCATCAGAATCAACATCATCTACGGGTTGTCCCTTGTCCTCTGCTCTTTTGGAGTTGACTGTGTTCTCATTGTCATTTCATACATACTTATTTTGAAAACAGTGCTGGGTATTGCCTCAGAAGATGGTCAGCTCAAGGCACTTAATACTTGTGTGTCCCACATTTTCACTGTCTGTATCCTTTATGTGCCACTCATTGTGCTAGCTCTAATTCACAGATTTGGTACGTTCACATCTCCTGTTCTCCATGTCACCATGGCCAGTCTCTTTCTCTTTTTGACCCCTGTCCTTAATCCCTTGGTTTATAGCCTAAAAACCAAACAGATAAGATCTGTAATACACAAGGTATTCAAGGGCAGGGGAAACTTGCTGTAGTCAAGAGTGGCTTAATGAAAATGATACCCTGACTCTCTCTTCCTTTTTCATCTGTCAGTTTTCCAAGAACGGTTTTGTAAGAGTGGAGGTCTTGTCTGACAAGAAGATGGTAGTATTGTCTTGAGCCAATTTATTATTTACTATTGTTTTGATATAATTTATCATCCATTAATGTGTCGCATGAAAGATCTTAGTGAAATTTTATGTCTCTCTGTTATTTAAATGCTTAAGTTTAAATAATTAAGTGATTTACAATTAAATGTAAGATAAAGGCCAAGTTATTACATATTTTAGAAAGTTTTCCATTTTCTTATCCTTACCTTTCTCTCCAACCTCAACTTTGATTACATGATGTTCCCTTTCTTCAAATTGGGTGATTCAATATATTTGTATACATGTATACCAGCCCTCATAAGACTCTAAACATTTACCAGTGCTTGGCTTGCAATTTCAACAACAACATGGAGCAAAAATTTTTCTGTATGAATGTTTCCAACATTTCAGTAAAATTGGCACTTTCCTTTTCCCTCAAATATAACCCATTAATAATTTTATTATACTACAGCACAATTTTACTTCATGTTTATATTCTTCAATTTAGAATTGTTGTGGAAGAGCACCGTGTTGCTTTATACTAAATCTCTGGTTTATACCTATAATACTGGCACAGTAAATCCCAACTGTGTTCTTTTAATAAATGAAGGAATATTCGTGGGCATAGGTAATTGCACTTGGCAACCATGACTCTTTCCTATTAACATAACTATTGTTTAATGACCCTCCCCCTCTAAACAATCAGGGGCCATGTCTCTTGTCTTTGCCATTGCATCTTCAGTACCTTGTGAAATATCTATACTATAGGGGCGCCTGGGTGGCTCAGTGGGTTAAGCCTCTGCCTTCGGCTCAGGTCATGATCCCAGGTCCTGGGTTCGAGCCCCACATCGGGCTTTCTGCTCAGCAGAGAGCCTGCTTCCTCCTCTCTCTCTGCCTGCCTCTCTGCCTACTTGTGATTTCTCTGTCAAATAAATAAATAAAATCTTTAAAAAAAAAATATCTATACTATAAATTATAATAAATGTATATTGCTGAATAAATTAATAAATATGTCAGAGATGTCTTTGGTAATATGTAATACCTGTAAAAGTACTATACTTACACATTAGTGTATATAAATGTATGATATTTACACATTAAAATGTAACTATAAAACAAGTGAGGGAAATCTTTAAAATACTGTATTATGCAAAGAAGAAAGGAAAATGAATTATTGGATGTCTTCCTCAAGCTCCAAACTTTTAATTACATTACCCAAATGAGCCTCATTTAAACCAAAAGAGATGAGTTTTACTAGCTCCATTTTAGTGAAAAGGAGATAGTTAAAAGATAATAAACAATTTGTAATTGTTTTTTGTAATTTGTAATTACAATAATTTGTAACTGCCTAATAAAAATTATTAGACCTAGGATTAAATGCCACTGCATATTATATTAAGAACACATAAAGTTTACTAAATCCAACTTTTTTCTGCCACATATAAGATATAAAGATATGCAGACACATAGGTGTCATTGAACACTATTTATTTAATTGTAGTATTTTAACCTGATTCTATCTGTATTCATGTTCACTTACATTAGATAAGCCATGAGTTCCCTGATTCCAGAAACAGTTGTCTTGCTCACAAATACACTATTTTTCTTATCAAGTTATGTCTGCATGAAATATACAGTACCAAGAAAGCTGCTCACTGTAAAACTAGGATTTAAACTCATATCTGTCTGTGCTCCTTCAAATGTCTATGTTCTCAATTCCACCACATATTTCATGCCTGAAAAACCTGACCCCTAAGAAGAACATTGCCAAAATGTATAGCTTTACCACACTGAAATGTGACTGTATGTGGAGGTCATTATATGTATATTTTTATTTTGCTTTCACTTTTAAAGAAACACTGGAATATTCAATTCGAAAAACTGAGGTTATCCATATTTCAATCCCTTTTTTATTACATACCCTAGATTTGAAAGAGGTCCGATTCATACTCAAAGAACAAAGTCAACTTCAGGATTCCTTCCTTTCATACATTCTTGAGTTGCTCTGTGTTCCAGAATTTAGAGGCACTCTCGTCCTGTCCATGAGATGTGATTTCTCTGACTTATTACACTGATTCTGTATTTACTTATTTGAAACCAGTGGATCTAGCTAAGGTGATATTTCTGCCTTTGGTACTGAAGACTTAATTTGTCTTATCGTCTGATGAAACTTTTAGCCGTGTAAGTGATAGAAATAGGAATATCTTGAAAAGTGGGGCTGCGTTTCCTCTCCCAGAACACCATATCAGTATTTCCTTAGCACAGCTAGGCCATGTCTTCTCCATTTGACAGTCAGGGTACACATTTTGGAAATATATTTAGGAATACACATGGGAATATACTTCTCCATTTAACAGCCAGGGAATATGGAGAACAGTTTTACTATTTGAAGATGGAGGGCTTATTGTCCAGTGAATGCTCAAGTAGGGAGTCTGAGGACAGGTTCAGAGGAGACATAATAACAATTTCTCTGAAGAGACAGAGAATGGACATGTGAAAATAATTAACTGTGTATTTATGTGAAAAAGAAAAAAAAAAAAAAAAACAGGGGCACCTATGTAACTAAGTGGATTAAGCCTCTACCTTTGGCCCAGGTCATGATCTCAGGGTCCTGGGATCAAGCCCTGCATCAGGCTTTCTGCTCAGCAGGGAGCCTTCTTCCCTCTCCCCTCTGACTGACTCTCTGCCTACTTGTGATCTCTCTCTGTCAAATAAATAAATAAATAAATAAATAAATAAATAAATATCTTTAAAAAAATAAATAAAAGGAAGATAATCTGGTTGAACCAAGAGTCTCAAAAAGGGGGAGGTTCCTCAAAAAGTTGAAAATAGAGCTGCCCTATGACCCAGAAATCGCACTACTAGGTATCTACCCTAAAGATACAAATGTAGTGATCCAAAGGGGCTCATGCACCTGAAATTTTATAGCTGCAATGTCCAAAATAGCCAAACTATGGAAAGAACCTAGATATCCATCAACAGATGAATGGATAAAGAAACAGTGGTGTATATATATACAATGGAATACTATGCAGTCATCAAAAGAAATGAAATTTTGCTATTTGCAATGATGCAGATGGAACTAGGGGTATTATGCTGAGCGAAATAAGTCAGTCGAGAAAGACAATTATCATATGATCTCCCTGATATCAGGAAATTGAGAGGCAAAGTGGAGGGTTCAGGGGGTAGGGAAGGAATAAATGAAACAAGATGGGATTGGGAGGGAGACAAACCATATGAGACTTTTAATCTCACAAAACAAACTGGGGGTTGCCAGGAGGAGGGGGGTATGGAGAGGGTATATGCTATAGTGAGTGCTGTGAAGTATGTAAGCCTGACGATTCACAGACCTGTATCCCTGGGGCAAATAATACATTATATGTTAATTTAAAAAAAAATTTTAAAGGGAGATGTCTTAATTGTTTTCTCATTCCTTCATTCACTGAGCTACCAATTCCATAGTGATGGGTATTTTTCTTTCTTTTATTCATAAATGGATTCCTAGTGTCTGCATATGAGCCCATGGAAATAAATATGTATTGCCTGAATTTAGCAAATTCCTTTATGTCTACCAAAATGTGTATTTAGACTTCATGCCTATACTTTGCTTGTCTCAAATATGTGACAGTGTTTTCACATTATGAATAGGATTCAGACTGACATTGTGAAAGAAGGTGCTTGAAAAACAGATTTTTGACTAAAAATAATAAATTCTAATTCTTTGTCCTTATATTCTTCTAATCATACACACACACACACACACACACACACACACACACACACACACACCTTAAGACACAACATTAAATTGTCAACCAAGAAAAGATGTAGAACTTAAATGAAAGGAAAGCATTTATTTGGGGCCTTAGAATTATAATTGTGATTTGGGCAACCCAAACTGTGTCCTCCTGGGAAACAAAAGTCAAAGGTTTTTTAAGACAAAGGGAATGCCTATTATACATTGTTTACAAGGAATTTTGTTTGTTGTTGGAGGCAGAAAACCGATTTCTGCTAAACAATTGTTGTTAAGGTTATCACCAAGCAAAAGTCCATTACAATAGCAAGTTGTAACACAACTTCCAGCTGAGTCCTTGGGGTATTCTGGTTTGGAACAGTTCAGAAGTTCATGGCCTACCTCCTCAATGAACTCCTTCTTCTATTTAAACTCCCTGATGTAAGTCACAGCATTGTATTTCACCTCTGATAAAATCTTACTATGGATCTAGCTATATCCATGCCCTGTTTACAGTAGGATTTTTTGCTACAAATGACTCTGTACCAGGGCAATTGGAGGGACATTTTGCTGAGCTGGTTATTTTTGCTGTTCACTTCTTAATTCCTGACCTCATTTTCTCAGGGATTCTGTAATCTCCTAAAACATCATAGACCTGGTAAATCCTCAAGGGAGGTGGAAGAGACAGAAAGCCTTTTACTGCCTTTTAGCTGTTCCACCCGGTAGAGTAAATGGGTCCTGTACATGCCACTGTCTTTCCAAGGTACCTTGGCCCCAAATGTGACAGAGGACTTTCTTGTATGGACAACTGAAAACAGTAAGTTATTACAGCTCAAGATAGGTATAGGCTGGTTAAAGCTAGAAATAAAAACCCAGTGGCTGAATTTAAGGTAACCAAACCATTAAGATTGCCAACTCTCTTTTGTTTATCTGTGTTAGCCTTTACCATTCATTCCTTCCCATAGCCTGAAGTAAACACTCCCCATTATCCATTATCTCTGAAACACTTTTTTTTTCCCCTCTGATGGTTAAGTCCCTAACATGGCAAGACCTGAGTTAAATAATTTTCCTAAATTATCTAATTGTTAAATGTCATAGTTTATAATAGCACTATTTTTCCTCTCTTGTGAAAGTGTAACAGAATATAATCTAAACTTTGTTTTGTTAGAATATTTGAAGAGAACATATGGTATGAGACTTACCAGTACCTTTTCCTTATTACTCTTCACATCTGATCTGTGGAGTCGTTTAACAACCAGTAAAACATCTCCCCATCTCAACCCAGGAGTAATTCAGGGAGACCATTGTTCTGTAGCCCTACACCGACTTGCAAAAAAAGTAAGATTACATACCTGAGCAGCGTCTTCCTTGTCAGGCTTGTTCAGAATGAGCATATGATGCACCATGGAGTTTCTGAAAGTACAGGTATACTTTATTAATTTTTATTTATTTATTTGAGACAGAGAGAGAAGGAGAAAGACTCTCAGGCAGACTCCAAGCTAAGTGCAGAGCATGGTGGCAGGCTTGATCTCAGGACCATGAGATTATGACCTGAGTCAAAATCAAGAGTCGGCTGCTTAACTGACTGAGCTACCCAGACATCCCAGAAAGCATAGGTATGTTGCAGAACCTGGATTGGATCCTGGCAGAAGAATCAAGTGGCACTCAGAGACTTTGGAGGATCGGAGGTTTATTTAACACCGGTGGATTCAGACGAGGTTATTCTCCAAAGGTCTGAGCCCTGAGCACAAGCAGGGAGGGGGATTTATACCCATCTACTTCCACATGCTTGGTATTTTTGGCACACATGAAAAATGGGGTAGGAAAGAAGAACCCAAAGGGCTTTGGGACAGGGACTGGAATTCCCTTGCTGGTTTGGTCAGTCATCATAGAGTACAGTTTTTCCCTATCATTCCCCCCTTTGATGCCCCTTTAAACTCTTAGTTTAGAGGGCATAATTTTCATCTATTATGATGGCCCTGCAAGGCTTGTATTTAGGCAATGACTCACCTGGTAACAGTGTTTTCTATGATCTTAGTAATCCATCTTAAGGTTCCTAAGGCTGCCCAATAAGCAATAACAATAAAAAGTTTCTGGGAGAAAGTCCAGTCAGAAGGGGGAGCAATATAGCCAGGGACCACGGTGAATAGATGTCTATCAGTCAGTGGGGTCTCATTGAAGGTGGAGCCAGAGCAGGTCTATAGGATCTGGTTGGGCTTTCCACTGGTGTGATTCATCCAACTGGTGAGATCCTTCTTTACTCAAGAGCAGTGGACCCATTCGGTGACACCTAAGACCCTGAGGGCAGTAGGGGTGGTTAGAACAACAGTGTGGGACCCTGTTCAGCATGGTTTGAGGGGGTCCTTTCTAAAGGTTCTCGGGAGATGTGCCTTCAAGATTTTCCCAGGGCTTGGAGGTGTTGGGACACTTCTAAGTTTCCAGTCTGTTTGAGGTCTTCTCTAAGCCTACTTCCATGGTGAGCGTGGCCTGCCATAGAACCTTTGAGGTGAATTATAGCTGTGACAGTCTTTTAAATCCAGTTGACTAGAATAAACAATATCAATGACCTCCAACAGTTATGCTCTGTACGACATTCAGGTCCAGACATAAGGGTAACTAGATTTAAAGTCTGACAGGTTTTGGGTATTATTTCAGGTATATCTATCAATGTAGCCTGGTATTTAATAAGTTGGCATCCATCATCCATTGGCAGCCTTTGGTTTCTAAGACACTCTGGACCTGATGTGTTCATTACAGTCAGAGGCTATCCCATAGCAAGCTTTGAGGCTCTTTTTACCAGGAGCACTGTTGTATGCTTAGAAAGCCATTGTTTACAATTGTACCTCAATAGAGGTGGCTTCTAGGATAAATATAACTGAAAAATACCATTAAGCTCTTTGTTTGAGGTATTAACATTCTAATTACAAAGGATCACTGGCAAGTAGGAGAAAAGTTGTCTCAGGAGATAAGACTATCCCCAAGTGCATTACCCAACCAATCATAAAGAAAGTGGTATTATCTATTATCTCCACAAGTCCATAGTTAACCCTATGGAGTGGGGTATGCTCTGGCTTTTAGAGAATGATTTCATTATCCCAGGCACACAGAACTGGTCAAGGTGATAAGTTACACAACTGTTGGGGAATCAGTCCCATTTTCCAGCTGTTTAATCATGTGCTATGGGGTCCTGTTATTATTATCACCAGAGAATATTAAGCAAGAAGATAATCTAAATGAGCTATTGTGTAACTTCTCTGAAGTTTACCTCAAGCTGTCTAGGTTAGGTAATCAACATTAAAAGACAATCAAATCAAGAATCCACAAGGTGTGTTACTAAAACAATTTTTCTCTCTAAAGTAACCCTCATTTCCAGAGATGGTCAAATCAGGACTAATTTATCTGAAAAACAAGTCCAGTTTTAACAAACTTGGCCTATTATTTACATAAGCTCAGCAAGAACAGTGAGTGATCATATAGATCTTTTAGAATCTGCTTTGCTAGAACTTCTTATAAGGAATCTCTAGGTTGAACTTTTAGTAGCCTCTCCAGGCCAGAAGCTAAGCCACGTACTTGCCATGAGACATGCCTGTAATACCTCTCCATTTGGGTGAATTTCTCTTCCTGAGGTCCCCAAAGTATCCTGAGGTTCCTGCACCTGCTAGGAAGTGACATTCTTTACTCACTTGGTGAGGCTGCTGGGAACTCTGTAAGCAAGGCCAACAGTTCCAAAGGGCTTTATGGCTCCAAGTTTCATAAAGTCAACTTTAGTTCCTTTAAGCTGCCTGGTCATATCTGAGTCTATGCATGTCTTTCTCAAATATGACATTCCAGTCAAAGCCTTGATAAAATAACCCATGTTTCCAATGGTGTCCTGTTACAAGGAGAACAGATTCATATTGAACTTATGCAAATGACTGATTGCCATGGAGGAAAGAATACTTACTGAGACCTTTTGAGTTTTAGAGGGTTCAGATATAAAAGTTGAATGCTTTGATTTGTTTACAAATGAATATTTTTACATTTCTGTAAGTCACAGATAACTTAAGTAAAATTTTCCTTACTGTGGAAGAGCAAACATTAGAGAACCAGCAATGTTTCAAACAAGAGTCACAATACTATAATCTTTTAGTTCATTTAATATGCAGCTTTACTTAGTTCTGGAAATTCTTTCCCATTTTGGTTTTAGGATTTTCAAGATATTGAATACCTGTATCTGTCCTGTCCTGAAAGTACTTTGTATGAATCTCCTTTAAGGTGAAACTCATTTTACAAGAGAATTAATACAATTATATATGACAAAAACTCAGAATAGATATGGTAAAAGAGCTGAAGAAATGAGAATTTACAATTTAGCTGGCAAGGAAATCAGGTTATTTCTGTGACACATAACACTTTAATAATTAAATATCAAGTGATGACCTTATCAAAACATTAAAAATTTAGGAAATGTATAGAACCTCTAGAATCTTTATAGCATTTACTCAAATGTAACCCAAGGTTTATCATTTGTTTAGCAGTACTTCCTGAATAACTTAACATACCAAGGAAAAGCCTAATGAGTTAAAGAGATTTCATTTACAATTTAAATCTTATCAACATTTGCTAAAATCTTAGAAAGTTTTAAAGCACATGTCTAAATATAATTAGGGATATTAAAGACCTCATATAGGCAAAATGTGGAAAATGGTTTTTCCGGACAGGCAAAGAGGAAACAACTGTTTACATTTTCTTCTTAACAGCAGATCAATTAACCTAATAAAACTTTGTCCTTTTGAATGGAGAGAAAACCAGCTTCCTACACCAGTGTCTTTTAAAAGCTCATTTCAATCTTAGTCCATCATGACCACTCTTAAAATTATTTTTCTGAAGATTTTCCTTCACAAAACTTCTACAACTTTCCTTTGCATTTAGGTTTTGTCCCAAGCCATTTCCTTCCAAACAACCATCTCATTTTGGACAAAATTAACTTCTTTTCCTTCAAGAAAATGCATTCCCATTCCTTATATCTTTCTTGCATATCTCCTACTTTTCCATATACGGAGTTGTTTCCTTTATTTCCATCAGTCATAGTTACAGTTAACAGAATTTTGTACTCTTAGAAACACTTTAATATCTAGTGATGGCTAAGTATTAACCATTTGTGAACTGTTACAACAGAATTCTTTAGATGGCAAATTTATGAATCAGTTAAGCACAAGGCATGTTTACCAATAGATTTAAATATTCTTAGTTTCTTTGCAGTAAGAAGTCAAAAGCACAAACCTACATCCAGTACTCAATGCTTTAGCACTTTATCTTATTTGGAAAAGAACTAGATGTCCAACAAATTTAATTCCATTTGTCATCCAAGGAAAATTTTAAACTTTCAGGTTACCAAAGACTTTGAAAGCTATCTCAACAATTACCCATGAAAATTTTGAGGCAGACAAATAACCATCAGTTTAGTCATTTCTTTGCTAACAAATTTCAACAAGTAACAAAAGCTTATTTGACCTTCAGTCAACCTTGATAGAAGTTTCACATTTACTGCTGATAAGTTAAAAGACATGTTTATCATAATTAAGTCAACAAACATAACTTAGTTTAAATACTGATTTACATTCCACCTGGGCCCACCCCACTTTCAATGTTTACCTTAGACACAGGTAGGGAGATCTGGAGTGGGAGGTGTTAGGTCCAGGGGGTGATCTTCTTGCTTCTTGACAGTGAAGAGAGGAGGAGCCATGGTGCAGGAGGCACCGAGGATGGTCTAGAGGCCAGTTATGCAGGCCATATCCAAATTGGTCCAGAAACAGAAGAAGGGGAGACAGAAGAAACAAAGTGCTGCCAGAAGGCAGAGAAAGGGTTCTCGGCTTTTAGAGCTTGTCAGCTCCAACAGAGTAGCAGATGCCATGCTTTCCCACCAACAAGGGAAAGGGGTTAGGCAGTCTACATGGGACCAGAGAAGACCGGGAACTTCCCTGAAACAAAGGGATCTTTGGCAGCTGCTTGGGAATATTTCTTAAAGTCCCCATCCTGAAGGACACCTGGGTGCCTCTTAGCCTTAGTGACTCCATATAAACCCCAGACTGGCACTCCAAAGGGGCTTAGACCCTATGGCACTCCAAAGCTCTTAGACCCTATGAGGTCACCACAGAAGTGGGTTAGGGCCACTCAGATTCTGGAGGCTTCTGAGGACCCTAAGGTTGCCAGCCCATGGAGCCACAGACTTAGGCCACCTGACAAATCATGTCAAACTGCACATTCACTCACGCATTCACACTGAAGTTATTATAGTGCCCCCCCCAGGAGGCCCTGACCTGTGGAATTCCTTTAGGAAACTCCTTCCTGTCCCCCCTTATGGTGGGGGAAGAAGGGTCCTGACCTGAAGGACCTCCCCCTTGAGAGTGAAGCGAATAGAGATCCCCAGGCCCCAGCCCTCCTGTCCACTGCTCCCCATCGCCCCTGTTGAGGCAGAAAAAGACCAAATGGCCATCCCACCCAGCCAAGAAAAGAAAACAAGTTCCCTGGGATGACCCAGCACTCTCCTGAGATGCCTCCACACAGATCACACTTCCACATAAAGGGGGCCAATCGGCCCTGAGAGACTGCGAAAAACATCCCACGACCATCCCCCATCACCTGCGACCACAAAAACTCACCCCTAACCCTGCCAGGTGCCCAGCCTGCCGGGGAAAACAAAGCTGTGCTCTCTCAGATTTCCATGTGACACTTGAGTTTCCTAAGTTACTTCAGACTTTCCCCAACAGGAGGCCCTACCTGTGAGACCTCTAAGAGGTCTCTGGGAGGTGATCAGTCTCCCCTTCCACCCTCAGGGGTGGGCCTGACTGGGTCCTGGGGCCCCAGGCCTTACTGGAATCCAGTGTAAGAAAATAATATATTATTTTTATTAAAGAATATCAATACATAGAAATAATAAAAGGTACGTTATAAATTTGGATACAAAATAAGTAGGTCAAAGTGTTACTTAAAAAAAGTGTATATGTTATTTTTAAAAGCATATCAATGGGAAAAAAATGTTAACTTTTAATGCCATTATACGTATTGTAAGAATTAAAAACTTTTACATCTTCTTGTTTAAATTCTTAAATAACTACAGAATGGCTAAATATGTTCAGGATCCTTTGTGCATAAAAATCAACTATTTATAGAGTTACCTAGCAAGTCAAATACATTTGACCTTTGAACAAAACAGGTTTAAACTACACAGGTCCTCTTAAATGCAGATTTTTTTTTTTTTTTTTTGCAGTATAGTACTGTGAGTGTATTTTCTTTTCATTATGATTTTAATAAAATTTTCTTTGCTCTAGATTACTTTATTGTTAGAATACAGTATATAATGCATATAATACAGAAAATGTGTTCATCAACTCTTTTTATTGTGGGTAAGGCTTCCATTCCATAGTAGGCTCTTAGTAGTTTTGAGGGAGTCAAAAGTTATACATGGATTTTTGACTATGTGGAGGATTAATGCCCTCAACCCCTGTATTGTTCAAGGATCAACTAGAATTTATTGTGCTGTATTTCTGTTGTTTTATAATGTACTGTGGTCTCACTTATAAAGGTGCTAATTTATTAACTCACTGAGAAATACCTGGGGGGAAAAACATATTAACATGTTCAATAATATCTCAGCTTTCTATTATTTGGCTTGTCATTGTACACAAAAGTCTGGGTTACAACACTTGCTTCTTTAGTTCTCCTTTATAAATTTCCTTTTATTTTTTTTTACTCTATTAATTACATGAATTTCCTATCATTGTTTCTTTTGTTTACATGTTTTATTTCTATTTTTTTAAACAGGAAGCATGATTAATAAAATGTATATTGATATAGGAAATAGGTTGAAAATGGTTCTTAGCATATATCAATTGATTCTTAAATAAGTCACTTCTACTTACTGTGTTCTCCATCACTTCCTAAAATGACAGGGAACTCTGTTCTGCTGATCTTCTAGGGTCCTGGAGATAAATTCTTGTTTGGGACTTAAAAAAAGCCAGGGGCTATTGCCATTAAAACTATAGATTTATGTTAGATAATCTTACACAGCAACTCATGAACAGCAACTGTAGGTTTATACTGACACACTGTTTTCCAAAGTGCTGTGAAAGGATTCTCATGGCTGTGCTGACAACGGAAATGTGTTAAGATAGCTTTGTGTTCTGGGTGCCAAGTTTTTTGTTACTTATTTAAGCCTACTGTGTCCTCTGTTGATTATGGCCTGCCCCAAGCAATTGTAATTCATTTATTTGGTTCTCATTTTATTTATAGATATATTTTATATCACTATTATAGCATCACATATATATTTTCTTATTTGTTCTTATTTATCACACCCACCAAACATTGACTTATTGGTGAGTAGAAATCTATCTTAATAAACTTTGTATCCCCAAATGTTGTAATGTATATTTATTGAATTATTTGAGAATATTTAATTTGAGTACCAAAAAACAAACAAACAAACAAACAAACAAACAAAACCCCCAAGAAAACAAATGGAGCAGTTGAAAGTCATGTGATGCAATAAACATAGATAGAGAATAAACTGAGAAGTAGCTTATAAGATATAGGCATATTTCACCAATTATGGTAAATATAGATAATAGATAAGTTGTAGGAGATGTTAAAGAACATATTAAGGAGGTCATGTGTTGTGATGAGCACTGGGTCTTATGCACAACTAATGAATCATTGAACGCTACATTAAAAACTAGTGATGGCTAACTGAACATAATAAAAAATTTTTAAAAAGAATATATAAAAGATCAAATATATGGAATATGTGATAGAATAGGCAAAAATGTTACTTATGGATAAGAAAGAAAAAAAGTCCTAAGACATAATATGTCATGTCCAAAATGGTGGCTGGGTAGTACCTAAATCACCACTTTTTAATGACATCCCTTGTGGTTTCATTCTGGTCACACTTATTCTTAGAACAAGAAATACAGGTAAAATTCATAGATGCTTAGCATTCTTATTGACAATTTAGAGCTGTGGCCGTGCATACATGATGCTGTATGACTGATAAAGTGTGAGTTGGCCCCAGGTACCTTCCATCTGTGGGGTTCTCTTGCTCAATCTTCAACTCTGGTCTTCCTAATGCCATCACCAGAGGGACAGAACAGAGTAGTATTGCATAATCCAGCATTCAGATACTGCAGGGCCTTCTCCCCACTTGTACACTATTGTAAGTGTGTTAACCAAAGCCCTCTCTGTTCTCCCACTTCTCACCATGTATTTTAAATTGACTAAGTTAACCTTGTGATTTGTGACTCTTAATTTGTTCTGTGAACGTTTCTGCTCAAAACTTGCTTAGTTTTTCTGGTAGTGTATTTGGACAACTGTCAATACGTCGACAAAATTGCCCACAAGATAGAAGTTATAAATCACTTAAAAATTACTGACATAAGCTTTTTCTTTGTTTGTTTGTTTCTTTCCAAAGATTTTATTTATTTGACAGAGAGAGACACAGAGAGAGAGGGAACACAAGCAGGGGGAGTAGGAGAAAGAGAAGCAGGCTTCCAACTGAGCAGGGAGCCCAATGCAGGACTTGATGATCCCAGGACCCTGGGATCATGACCTGAGCAGAAGGCAGATGTTTAATGACTGAGCCACTAAGGCGCCCCTGACATAGGCTTTTTGAATTAAACCAAATTCTACCCTATTCAATTTGCTTTGCATGCAACAGATACTTAGCTTGCTTCTGCCTCTAGACTCTCACTTGAAACATTGAATGAACTCGAATTAATTTACCACTTGATTTTCCTACACCTGTTCTTTTTTTTAGATTTCAGATCATGTCTACTTTCAATGGCACCTACTACCAGCCACCCTTCTTCCTTCTTTCTGGAATTCCAGGGCTAGAGGAGTCTCACATCTGGATCTTCATCCTCCTGGGCATCATGTATATAATTGTCATCCTGGGGAACAGCATCATTATTCATATAATAAACAAGAATCCCAGCCTTCCCGAGCCTCAATATGTGTTATTGTCCCTGTTGGCAGCCACTGACATAGGCATGTCAGCATCTCCATTGCCTACTGTACTTAATGTCTTTCTTCTCAACCACAGAAGGATTAAGTTCCATGGTTGTCTGGCTCAGATGTTCTTCATCCACACTTTCTCTTCCATGGAGTCAGCCATCCTGCTGGCCATGGCTTTTGACCACTTTGTTGTCTAACACAACCCACTGTGCTACACTGCTATCTTGACTCATTCCTGCATTACTCAGATGGGATTGGCTGCTGTGGTTCGAGGAGTGGCACTGATGGCTCCCTTGCCCATCCTGCTCAAATGGCTTCCCTTCTATAGGAACATCATCTTATCCCACTCATTCTGCTTCTGCCCTGACATGATGAAGCTAGCTGGTGAATCCATTTGTGTGAATATCATTTATGGGCTGGCATTGGTTCTCTGCTCCTTTGATATTTTTTTTCTTTATTTCTTTATTGTTCTGTCTTATACTTTGATCTTAAAGATAGTTCTGGACATTGCTTCCAGGGAAGGACAACTTAAGACATTCATGAGTCTCCCATATTGTCACTGTCCTCATTTTCTATGTCCCTGATCCACATTCTATGTCCCTGATCCACATCCTCATTTAGCCCTGATCCACAGGGCTAAAGCAACAATTTTTTTTTTTTAAACCAAGTAACTGACTCTTTTTTTTTTTTAGTTTATTTATTTATTTATTTGACAGATAGAAATCAGAAGTAGGCAGAGAGGCAGGCAGAGAGAGAGGAGGAAGCAGTCTCCCCACTGAGCAGAGAGTCTGATGCGGGGCTCGAGCCCAGGACTCTGGGATCATGACCTGAGCCGAAGGCAGAGGCTTTAACCCACTGAGCCACCCAGGTAAATACCACAGGATAGGTGTCATGTCACGATGTCCAACATTTTCCTTTTCCTCACACCTGTCCTCAACCCTCTGGTTTACAGTGTGAAAACAAAACAGATTAGAAGAAAGCTATGTAGACTGTACTTAAGGTAGGATGATGCAATAGGGTGGGGTCACTTTGAGGGCCTGATTGGAAGGTACCGGGGATATTGAAAAAAAAATGACCATGTGGGCTGAGGCACTTTCTTTGGTACATCTCTATATGGTTTTACCATAATATTTCTAGAAATATAATAATATTCCCTTCTAGTTTGAAATATTAGATCAAGAAAGATTCCTAAAGCTCCTTTCACCTTCACTTATATTTCTCATTTCTGGTATTTACACCACTTATCTATGAGCCCATTTCTATCCGAACAACCCTACAGATACTTCTTTTTTTTTTTTCTTAAGATTGTATTTATTTATTTGACAGACAGAGATCACAAGTAGGCAGAGAGGCAGACAGAGAAAGAGGAAGAAGCAGACTCCCTGCCGAGCAGAAAGCCCGATGCGGGGCTCCATCCCAGGACCCTGGGATCATGACCTGAGCCAAAGGCAGAGGCTTTAACCCACTGAGCCACCCAGGCGCCCCCCTACAGATACTTCTATTTGAGACTCCCTCTTACATAGGTATATAGCTAAAATCTGATCTAAAATAAAATACTTATATTATTATACAGACATTTATTATCTTTGGGGTGTTTGAGATTTTATAGAGGGAAATATTCCAAATGAGAGAAAGGAAGGTTTAGTTTCATAATTTTTATTTAAATCTGTTCATATTTTATGATTCTTTGAAACCATGCCAATATAAGCTCCATATAACACAAAAATTCAGTGAAAGATTAAGGCAAAAATAGAGCAAAGCAGGCACATAAAATCTACCATTTATGTAATGTATACTTGATTTTCCTAGGTTGTATGAATTTAGATTTCATACTTAGTTGAATATATAAGTATAGAGTGCTTAAGCTAAAATCAAGATTCTGTAACTTATCTGTTATGTATCCAGGGATCATAGTGACCCGGATTTTTATGCCTCAGTGTCGCCATCAGTGAAAACAAGTTAATACTATTATCTACTTTGTAAGGACATTATAAGAAGAAATGTGATAATTTATTTAATGTGTTTATAACAATATCAGACATATTGCAAATGTTCAATAAATATTAACCACTTTATTATGGTCAAAAATATGGTAGAGGACAAAGATCAAGCCAGGATTTAAACAAAAATCCAAAAGAATAAAGGCTTTTATGATTCAGATGGTGATATCAAAGGTGACCAGAAAATGAAGGGGGGAATCGGAGAGGGAGATGAACCATGAGAGCCTGTGGACTCCGAGAAACAAATTGAGAGTTTTAGAGGGGAAAAACAAACCGAGAAACCAACTGAAGTCTTATTCCTTCAGCAGTCAGAATGTAACCTTATTTTTTCTCAGTATGAAATGGGAAATAAGATCTAAATAAAGTACGATTTCTGAATGAGTAAGCAAGAGGAGTAACAATAACCATTTCTCAGATCCTTATATATTATTCTTTGCAGACAGCTCCTTTATCTTTTATTAAAAGTCAGAATGTTCAGACATTAGACAGTATCTGGCTACAAGTAGAAGACAGATAATAAGCAAATATAGTCATAAATTTATTATCAATTTTGAATTTTCACACTCCAATTTAAACAACATTGGCAGTCAAGAATCAGGTGACATCCTGTTTTCCACTATAAAATTAATCCCTCATTGATCTTTTACAATCCAGAGTTAGACTCCTCAATTTAGCACATGGGGCAATGTGATTTTCATCTGACTCATACACCAAATACATTGAGCTTGGGTTCCTGTTGCCATTTTTCCATACCACTACCAAACAATCACATTCATGAACACATTTATGATCATTTATTCAAGCATTCTGCTCACTCTCCCTCCTTAGTTAGGCTGGGTATTTCTTGAGGGGAAAACCAATTTTTTTTTTTATTATTAAATTTTATTTTTTATAAACATATATTTTTATCCCCAGGGGTACAGGTCTGCGAATCGCCAGATTTACACACTTCACAGCACTCACCATAGCACATACCCTCCCCAATATCCATTCCCCACCCCCCCGCCCCCCATCAACCCTCAGTTTGTTTGTGAGATAAAGAGTCACTTATGGTTTGTCTCCCTCCCAATCCCATCTTGTTTCATTTAATCTTCTCCTACCCGCTTAACCCCCCATGTTGCATCTCCTCTCCCTCATATCAGGGAGATCATATGATAGTTGTCTTTCTCCAATTGACTTATTTCGCTAAGCATGATACCCTCTAGTTCCATCCACGTCGTCGCAAATGGCAAGATTTCATTTCTTTTAATGGCTGCATAGTATTCCATTGTGTATATATACCACCTCTTCTTTATCCATTTGTCTCTTGATGGACATCTAGGTTCTTTCCATAGTTTGGCTATTGTAGACATTGCTACTATAAACATTCGGGTGCATGTGCCCCTTCGGATCACTACGTTTGTATCTTTAGGGTAAATACCCAGCAGTGCAATTGCTGGGTCATAGGGTAGTTCTATTTTCAACATTTTGAGGAACCTCCATGCTGTTTTCCAGAGTGGTTGCACCAGCTTGCATTCCCACCAACAGTGTAGGAGGGTTCCCCTTTCTCCGCATCCTCGCCAGCATCTGTCATTTCCTGACATGTTAATTTTAGCCATTCTGACAGGTGTGAGGTGATATCTCATTGTGGTTTTGATTTGTATTTCCCTGATGCCAAGTGATGTGGAGCACTTTTTCATGTGTCTGTTGGCCATCTGGATGTCTTCTTTGCAGAAATGTCTGTTCATGTCCTCTGCCCATTTCTTGATTGGATTATTTGTTCTTTGGGTGTTGAGTTTGCTAAGTTCTTTATAGATTTTGGACACTAGCCCTTTATCTGACATGTCATTTGCAAATATCTTCTCCCATTCTGTCAGTTGTCTTTTGGTTTTGTTCACTGTTTCCTTTGCTGTGCAAAAGCTTTTGATCTTGATAAAATCCCAAAAGTTCATTTTTGCCCTTGCTTCCCTTGCCTTTGGTGATATTCCTAGGAAGATGTTGCTGCGGCTGAGGTCGAAGAGGTTGCTGCCTGTGTTCTCCTCGAGAATTTTGATGGATTCCTTTCTCACATTGAGATCCTTCATCCATTTTGAGTCTATTTTCGTGTGTGGTGTAAAGAAATGATCCAATTTCATTTTTCTGCATGTGGCTGTCCAATTTTCCCAACACCATTTATTGAAGAAGCTGTCTTTTTTCCATTGGACATTCTTTCCTACTTAGTCGAAGATGAGTTGACCATAGAGTTGAGGGTCTATTTCTGGGCTCTCTATTCTATTCCATTGATCTATGTGTCTGTTTTTGTGCCAGTACCATGCTGTCTTGATGATGACAGCTTTGTAATAGAGCTTGAAGCCCGGAATTGTGATGCCACCAACTTTGGCTTTCTTTTTCAATATTCCTTTGGCTATTCGAGGTCTTTTCTGGTTCCATATAAATTTTAGGATTATTTGTTCCATTTCTTTGAAAAAAATGGATGGTACTTTGATAGGAATTGCATTAAATGTGTAGATTGCTTTAGGTAGCATAGACATTTTCACAATATTTATTCTTCCAATCCAGGAGCATGGAACATTTTTCCATTTCTTTGTGTCTTCCTCAATTTCTTTCATGAGTACTTTATAGTTTTCTGTGTATAGATTCTTAGTCTCTTTGGTTAGGTTTATTCCTAGGTATCTTATAGTTTTGGGTGCAATTGTAAATGGGATGGACTCCTTAATTTCTCTTTCTTCTGTCTTGTTGTTGGTGTAGAGAAATGCAACTGATTTCTGTCCATTGATTTTATATCCTGACACTTTACTGAGTTCCTGTACAAGTTCTAGCAGTTTTGGAGTGGAGTCTTTTGGGTTTTCCACATATAGTATCATATCATCTGCGAAGAGTGATAGTTTGACTTCTTCTTTGCCGATTTGGATGCCTTTAATTTCCTTTTGTTGTCTGATTGCTGAGGCTAGGACTTCTAGTACTATGTTGAATAGCAGTGGTGATAACGGACATCCCTGCCGTGTTCCTGACCTTAGCGGAAAAGCTTTCAGTTTTTCTCCATTGAGAATGATATTTGCGGTGGGTTTTTCATAGATGGCTTTGATAATATTGAGGTATGTGCCGTCTATCCCTACACTTTGAAGAGTTTTGATCAGGAAGGGATGCTGTACTTTGTCAAATGCTTTTTCAGCATCTATGGAGAGTGTCATATGATTCTTGTTCTTTCTTTTATTAATGTGTTGTATCACATTGATTGATTTGCGGATGTTGAACCAACCTTGCAGCCCTGGAATAAATCCCACTTGGTCGTGGTGAATAATCCTTTTAATGTACTGTTGAATCCTATTGGCTAGTATTTTGGCGAGAATTTTTGCATCTGTGTTCATCAAGGATATTGGTCTGTAGTTCTCTTTTTTGATGGGATCCTTGTCTGGTTTTGGGATCGAGGTGATGCTGGCCTCATAAAATGAGTTTGGAAGTTTTCCTTCTATTTCTATTGTCTGGAACAGTTTCAGGAGAATAGGAATTAGTTCTTCTTTAAATGTTTGGTAGAATTCCCCCGGGAAGCCATCTGGCCCTGGGCTTTTGTTTGTTTGGAGATTTTTGATGACTGTTTCAATCTCCTTACTGGTTATGGGTCTGTTCAGGCTTTCCATTTCTTCCTGGTTCAGTTGTGGTAGTTTATATGTCTCTAGGAATGCACCCATTTCTTCCAGATTGTCAAATTTGTTGGCGTAGAGTTGCTCATAGTATGTTCTTATAATTGTCTGTATTTCTTTGGTGTTCGTTGTGATCTCTCCTCTTTAACTCATGATTTTATTTATTTGGGTCCTTTCTCTTTTCTTTTTGATAAGTCTGGCCAGGGGTTTATCAATCTTATTAATTCTTTCAAAGAACCAGCTCCTAGTTTCGTTGGTTTGTTCTATTGTTTTTTTGGTTTCTATTTCATTGATTTCTGCTCTGATCTTTATGATTTCTCTACTCCTGCTGGGTTTAGGGTTTCTTTGTTGTTCTTTCTCCAGCTCCTTTAGGTGTAGGGTTAGGTTGTGTACCTGAGACCTTTCTTGTTTCTTGAGAAAGGCTTGTACCGCTATATATTTTCCTCTCAGGACTGCCTTTGTTGTGTCCCACAGATTCTGAACCGTTGTGTTTTCATTATCATTTGTTTCCATGAATTTTTTCAATTCTTCTTTAATTTCCTGGTTGACCCATTCATTCTTTAGAAGGATGCTGTTTAGTCTCCATGTATTTGGGTTCTTTCCAAATTTCCTCTTGTGATTGAGTTCTAGCTTCAGAGCATTGTGGTCTGAAAATATGCAGGGAATGATCCCAATCTTTTGATACCGGTTGAGACTAGTTTTAGGACCAAGAATGTGATCTATTCTGGAGAATGTTCCATGTTCACTAGAGAAGAATGTGTATTTTGTTGCTTTGGGATGAAATGTTCTGAATATATCAGTGATGTCCATCTGGTCCAGTGTGTCATTTAAGGCCTTGATTTCCTTGTTGATCTTTTCTTGGATGATCTGTCCATTTCAGTGAGGGGATTGTTAAAGTCCCTTACTCTTATTGTATTATCGTCGATGTGTTTCTTTGATTTTGTTATTAATTGGTTTATATAGTTGGCTGCTCCCACGTTAGGGGCATAGATACTTAAAATTGTTAGATCTTCTTGTTGGACAGTTCCTTTGAGTATGATATAGTGTCCTTCCTCATCTCTTATTATAGTCTTTGGCTTAAAATCTAATTGATCTGATATAAGAATTGCCACTCCTGCTTTCTTCTGATGTCCATTAGCATGGTAAATTCTTTTCCACCCCCTCACTTTAAACCTGGAGGTGTCTTCGGGTTTAAGATGAGTTTCTTGTAGGCAACATATAGATGGGTTTTGTTTTTTTATCCATTCTGATACCCGCTGTCTTTTGATTGGGGCATTTAGCCCATTAACATTCAGGGTAAGTATTGAGAGATATGAATTTAGTGCCATTGTATTGCCTGTAAGGTGACTGTTATTGTATATTGTCTCTGTTTCTTTCTGATCTACTTCTTTTAGGGTCTCTCTTTGCTTAGAGGACCCCTTTCAATATTTCCTGTACAGCTGGTTTGGTATTTGCAAATTCTTTCAGTTTTTGTTTGTCCTGGAAGCTTTTAATCTCTCCTTCTATTTTCAATGATAGCCTAGCTGGATATAGTATTCTTGGCTGCATGTTTTTCTCGTTTAGTACTCTGAATATATCATGCCAGCTCTTTCTGGCCTGCCAGGTCTCTGTGGATAAGTCTGCTGCCAATCTAATATTTTTACCATTGTACGTTACAGACTTCTTTTCCCGGGCTGCTTTCAGGATCTTCTCTTTGTCACTAAGACTTGTCAATTTTACTATTAGGTGACGGGGTGTGGACCTATTCTTATTGATCTTGAGGGGGGTTCTCTGAACCTCCTGGATTTTGATGCTTGTTCCCTTTGCCATATTGGGGAAATTCTCTCCAATAATTCTCTCCAACATACCTTCTGCTCCCCTCTCTGTTTCCTCTTCTTCTGGAATCCCAATTATTCTAATGTTGTTTTGTCTTATGGTGTCACTTATCTCTCGAATTCTCCCCTCTTGGTCCAGTAGCTGTTTGTCCCTCTTTTGCTCAGCTTCTTTATTCTCTGTCATTTGGTCTTCTATATCGCTAATTCTTTCTTCTGCCTCATTTATCCTAGCAGTGAGAGCCTCCATTTTTGATTGCACCTCATTAATAGCTTTTTTGATTTCAACTTGGTTAGATTTTAGTTCTTTTATTTCTCCAGAAAGGGCTTTTATATCTCCTGAGAGGGTTGCTTTAATATCTTCCATGCCTTTTTTGAGCCTGGCTAGAACCTTGAGAATCGTCATTCTGAACTCTATATCTGACATATTACCAATGTCTGTATTGATTAGGTCCCTAGCCTTTGGTACTGCCTCTTGTTCTTTTTTTTGTTGTGAATTTTTCCGCCTTGTCATTTTGTCCAGATAAGAGTATATGAAGGAGCAAGTAAAATACTAAAAGTGTGGCAACAACCCCAGGAAAATATGCTTTAGCCAAATCAGAAGAGATCCCAAATCGTGAGGGAGGAGAAAGGGGATAAAAAGGGGTTCAGAAAGAAAAAAAAAAAAGAAACTATTAAAAAAAGAAAGCTGATAAAAAATATAAAAAGAAAAAATATATATATTAGATAAACTATTTAAAAAACGTTAAAAAAGAAAACGGTAAACGTTAAAAAAATTTAGCAGAAGAAGAGAAAAAAAAATTGAAAAAGAAAAAAAAAATTAAATTAAGTGCAAGGCTAATGACTCATGGGAGAAAGCCCTGAGTTCCGTGCTTTGCTTTCTTCTCCTCTGGAATTCCGCCGCTCTCCTTGGTATTGAAACTGAACTCCTTGGTAAGTGAACTTGGTCCTGGCTGGGTTTCTCATTGATCTTCTGGGGGAGGGGCCTGTTGTAGTGATTCTCAAGCGTCTTTGCCCCACGCGGAGTTGTACCGCCCTTACCCGTGGCGGGCTGAGTAATCCGCTCAGGTTTGCTGGGTTTGCTTTCGGGAGCTTTTATTCCCTGAGCGCTTTCCGTAGAGTTCTGGAAGACGGGAATGAAGATGGCGGCCTCCTGGTCTCCGGCCTGGAGGAGCAGAGAGCCCGGGGCCCCACTCCTCAGTGTGCCCTCAGAGAACAGTGCCCAATTACTCCCGTCACCCTGCCTCCGGCCGCGCTCTGAGCTGACTGAGCCTGCGACCGGATCAAGGTAACCCCGAGCTTAGAGCTCACTCCTCGGTTCTGTCTCTGTAGCTGGCTTCCCTGTTCTAATACCGGTAAGCTCTGAGACACTCAGACACCCCCGATCCTTCTGTGACCCTGTGGGACCTGAGGCTGTGCTGACCCCGCCTGCGCTTCACCCCAGTTAAGCCTCTGGAGCGATGTCCCTCACCGGAACAGACTTTTAAAAGTCCTGATTTTGTGCTCCGTTGCTCCGCCGCTTGCCAGGAGCCGGCCCCTCCCCCCGCGGTCTATCTTCCAGTCGCTTTGGATTCACTTCTCCGCCAGTCCTACCTTTCAGATAGTGGTTGATTTTCTGTTTCTAGAATTGCTGTTCTTCTTCTCTTCAATCTCCCATTGGATTTGTAGGTGTTTGCAATCTTTAGATAAGCTATTTAGCTGATCTCCCGCTACCTGAAGTAGTCTCAGCCTGCTACTCCTCCACCATCTTGACTCCTCCCCCTTTTTAAAATTTTTTAATTTATGGTACCTTGCATACTACTTTGCACACACTAGTTCTTGAATAGCATTTTTTAATTGGTCGCCCTTTCTGATAATAAAGAAAAATCATTCCCCAGCAATAACACGTTGCACCCAAAATCTCTTGCGTAAGGCAGCCTGGATCTGCTGGGATTTGAGACTATATACAAGAGGGTTGAGCAGTGGTGTCATGAGGAGGTAGGCATTACTCATGGTGGTATATAGAATAGGAGAAGCACCCCGGGTATAGCGATGCAGCACTGCTAAGCTGATGAGGGGCAGGTAAAACACAAGCACCGTGCATATGTGGCAGGCACAGGTGTGCAGCGATCTCCAGTTTCTGTCTTGAGTCTTTAGCTTCATAATAGTGCCCAATATCTTCATGTATGAAGTTATGATGAAGACCACATCCACTGCAAACGTGCAGAGTACAAAAACCAATCCATAGGTACTACTGAAAGAGACATCCCCACAGGCCAGGTTCAGCACATCTGGGTAGTAGCAATAAGAGTGTGAGAGGATATTAGCCCCACAGAAAGGAAAGGTCCTAAGGAAAAAAGGCAGAGGAGCCAGCAGAGTGGCACCTCGTATGAGGGCAGCCCCACTAAGGCAGGCAACGGTAGAGTGGGTAAGGATCCTGGTGTAGTTTAGTGGAGCACAGATAGCTACCAAACGGTCAAAAGCCATGGCCACCAGGACACCTGATTCTACTGAGGAGAGGGTGTGGATGAAGAACATTTGAGTTAGGCAGGCATCCAGGCCGACATGGCGGGCATCAAACCAGAAGACAGCCAAGATACTAGGCATTGTGGACAATGAAAGGCCTAGGTCAGTAAGGGCAAGCACAGCCAAAAAATAGAACTGAGGTTCATGAAGATTCTGCTCTGCTGTTACTAGGATAAGAAGAAGAGCATTACCCACAAGGGCTATGAGGTAGAGGACACAGAAGGGGATGGAGATCCATATATGTGCAGCCTCCAGACCAGGAATACCAATGAAGGAGAAAGTGGGCCAATTAGAGGCAGTACTATTAAAAGCCAACATGATACAATGTATGTAGGATGGTAGTCCAAGATGCTTGCAAACCTGTAAAGGAGAAACAATGTGTCAGGAAATTTGAAAGCCAAATTTAAAGTAATTAATACACAGAATGATCAAGTTAAGATATGGAGAACTCAAAATTGAGTTTATAATTTTAGCTTCATAATTATTTCTTTTGATGTGTGGTTGGCAACTAAGCACATGGAAAGATGTTCACCATCATTATTTAATAGGTAGATGTAATTTCTCATTCAAATCAATAAGATACAATTAATAGAATGGCTAGAATTAAAAAGATAAAAAATGCTATATGTTGATGATGAACAACTGGAACTCTCATACATGTAATTTAAATAGTACAGCCTCTTCGGAACACATTTCGGCAGTTTTCTTATAAAGTTACACACGTACTTCTTGTACAGTTAGCATCATCCAGAAATTTCCCTTCTACAAGTTTTCCCAAGAGAAATAAAAACTCATATTCACACAAAGGCTTGTATACATTTCTTCATAGCAGCTTTATTCATAATAGCAAAAATAAAACAAAACAGAAAGAAAACAAACATACAACCACTACTGATTGGACAAACAAACTGTAGCCAATTCATATACTTTAAATCAAAAAGGAAGAAATTACTGATAGATCCAACATGAATGGATCATTTATGCCATGTGAAAGAAACAAACATAAAAGATCAAATGCTGTATGACCTAATTTATATGAAATTCTAGAAGAGACAACATTATAGTGATAGTTGATCAAAGGTTTCAGAGGTGAAACCAGAGTGTGAAGAGATTGGTTGTAAACAGGCAGACCTATCTTTTTGGGAGATGAAAATGTCCCATTCCATGACTGATTACATGACTTTCTATGCTTTTAAAAATTCATCAAATTCTACTATTACAATTGGTCATTTTATGTTAAGTGAGTTCCACCTCAATAATGTTAATGAAAAATACAAGATTTTTGAATGAAGTATAACTTTATAATTATTTTAAATCTACAGTTCATCAAAAAGTATCTCTTTAAGAAAGGACCCAAATAAATAAAATCATGAATGAAAGAGGAGAGATCACAACGAACACCAAAGAAATACAAACAATTATAAGAACATACTATGAGCAACTCTACGCCAACAAATTTGACAATCTGGAAGAAATGGGTGCATTCCTAGAGACATATAAACTACCACAACTGAACCAGGAAGAAATGGAAAGCCTGAACAGACCCATAACCAGTAAGGAGATTGAAACAGTCATCAAAAATCTCCAAACAAACAAAAGCCCAGGGCCAGATGGCTTCCCGGGGGAATTCTACCAAACATTTAAAGAAGAACTAATTCCTATTCTCCTGAAACTGTTCCAGACAATAGAAATAGAAGGAAAACTTCCAAACTCATTTTATGAGGCCAGCATCACCTCGATCCCAAAACCAGACAAGGATCCCATCAAAAAAGAGAACTACAGACCAATATCCTTGATGAACACAGATGCAAAAATTCTCACCAAAATACTAGCCAATAGGATTCAACAGTACATTAAAAGGATTATTCACCACGACCAAGTGGGATTTATTCCAGGGCTGCAAGGTTGGTTCAACATCCGCAAATCAATCAATGTGATACAACACATTAATAAAAGAAAGAACAAGAATCATATGATACTCTCCATAGATGCTGAAAAAGCATTTGACAAAGTACAGCATCCCTTCCTGATCAAAACTCTTCAAAGTGTAGGGATAGACGGCACATACCTCAATATTATCAAAGCCATCTATGAAAAACCCACCGCAAATATCATTCTCAATGGAGAAAAACTGAAAGCTTTTCCGCTAAGGTCAGGAACACGGCAGGGATGTCCGTTATCACCACTGCTATTCAACATAGTACTAGAAGTTCTAGCCTCAGCAATCAGACAACAAAAGGAAATTAAAGGCATCCAAATCGGCAAAGAAGTCAAACTATCACTCTTCGCAGATGATATGATACTATATGTGGAAAACCCAAAAGACTCCACTCCAAAACTGCTAGAACTTGTACAGGAACTCAGTAAAGTGTCAGGATATAAAATCAATGGACAGAAATCAGTTGCATTTCTCTACACCAACAACAAGACAGAAGAAAGAGAAATTAAGGAGTCCATCCCATTTACAATTGCACCCAAAACTATAAGATACCTAGGAATAAACCTAACCAAAGAGACTAAGAATCTATACACAGAAAACTATAAAGTACTCATGAAAGAAATTGAGGAAGACACAAAGAAATGGAAAATGTTCCATGCTCCTGGATTGGAAGAATAAATATTGTGAAAATGTCTATGCTACCTAAAGCAATCTACACATTTAATGCAATTCCTATCAAAGTACCATCCATTTTTTTCAAAGAAATGGAACAAATAATCCTAAAATTTATATGGAACCAGAAAAGACCTTGAATAGCCAAAGGAATATTGAAAAAGAAAGCCAAAGTTGGTGGCATCACAATTCCGGACTTCAAGCTCTATTACAAAGCTGTCATCATCAAGACAGCATGGTACTGGCACAAAAACAGACACATAGATCAATGGAACAGAATAGAGAGCCCAGAAATAGACCCTCAACTCTATGGTCAACTCATCTTCGACAAAGCAGGAAAGAATGTCCAATGGAAAAAAGACAGCCTCTTCAATAAGTGGTGTTGGGAAAATTGGACAGCCACATGCAGAAAAATGAAATTGGATCATTTCCTTACACCACACACGAAAATAGACTCAAAATGGATGAAGGATCTCAATGTGAGAAAGGAATCCATCAAAATTCTCGAGGAGAACACAGGCAGCAACCTCTTCGACCTCAGCCGCAGCAACATCTTCCTAGGAATATCACCAAAGGCAAGGGAAGCAAGGGCAAAAATGAACTTTTGGGATTTTATCAAGATCAAAAGCTTTTGCACAGCAAAGGAAACAGTGAACAAAACCAAAAGACAACTGACAGAATGGGAGAAGATATTTGCAAATGACATGTCAGATAAAGGGCTAGTGTCCAAAATCTATAAAGAACTTAGCAAACTCAACACCCAAAGAACAAATAATCCAATCAAGAAATGGGCAGAGGACATGAACAGACATTTCTGCAAAGAAGACATCCAGATGGCCAACAGACACATGAAAAAGTGCTCCATATCACTCGGCATCAGGGAAATACAAATCAAAACCACCATGAGATATCACCTCACACCAGTCAGAATGGCTAAAATTAACAAGTCAGGAAATGACAGATGCTGGCGAGGATGCGGAGAAAGGGGAACCCTCCTACACTGTTGGTGGGAATGCAAGCTGGTGCAACCACTCTGGAAAACAGCATGGAGGTTCCTCAAAATGTTGAAAATAGAACTACCCTATGACCCAGCAATTGCACTGCTGGGTATTTACCCTAAAGATACAAACGTAGTGATCCGAAGGGTCACGTGCATCCGAATGTTTATAGCAGCAATGTCTACAATAGCCAAACTATGGTAAGAACCTAGATGTCCATCAAGAGACGAATGGATAAAGAAGAGGTGGTATATATACACAATGGAATACTATGCAGCCATTAAAAGAAATGAAATCTTGCCATTTGCGACGACGTGGATGGAACTAGAGGGTATCATGCTTAGCGAAATAAGTCAATCGGAGAAAGACAACTATCATATGATCTCCCTGATATGAGGGAGAGGAGATGCAATATGGGGGGTTTAGGGGGTAGGAGAAGAATAAATGAAACAAGATGGGATTGGGAGGGAGACAAACCATAAGTGACTCTTAATCTCACAAAACAAACTGAGGGTTGATGGGAGGAGGGGGGTTGGGAGAGGGGGGTGGAGTTATGGATATTGGGGAGGGTATGTGCTATGGTGAGTGCTGTGAAGTCTGTAAACCTGGCGATTCGCAGACCTGTACCCCTGGGGATAAAAATATATGTTTATAAAAAATAAAATTAAAAAAAAAAAAAATATCACTTTAGGGTGTCTTCTCCAAATCCTTCCTTTCAACTCATTCATAAAGGAACTGTCACTGTTGTTTGTGAAATAATTTGACCCTGTTACCAGAAATATATCATATCTGAGATGAGTGCCAGGCTATGTTTTTCACACATTCACCTGACTCTGGTCTAAATGGTCCACATCCCATACTGAAAAAAATAAAAACCTCTATGTCCTCTTTAACATTTCTGTCGACAGGGTCTTTAAAGAGCTATAACACCCTACGTGCATCCTATCCCTTAGAAATCTAAACCTGCCTTCGGACAAAAAAACATAGCTTCTCTATTTCAAATTGGTTTACATATCTGCTCCTCTTCTTTTCTGAGTCATATAAAATTTCTGAGTACTCTGAAGGTTTCAGTTAATCCCGAAATTTTCATACTCAACCCAGATCTGTTTTCTGAATATATATTCAGGTGACCCATAGATATCTCTACCCATGTTTCAAAGGAAATTCAAGTATATACCCTAAGCATAAGGGCTAATTTAACCCTTATTGATGCTTACCACTTTTTCCTGTGCTTTCTTCAGAAATATCCCTCTCTATTACATGCCTTGTGAATTTCTCTTCAGTCTTAAAAATTAATCTTAAATTTAATTCATCTAGAAAGTATTCCCTAATCCCTTCAAAAAGAATTAAACAAACTTTCTTCCCTGGTACTTTTTAATGTTTCTATCATTACACCCACAAAATTTTGAATTTGTGATTATTTTTCTGTCCTGTGGAGTAGTCTTCAAATACTTGAGATTACAAGCTTCTTTATTTCTCACAATGAGATGTTTTTCCTGAAAAACCTTATGTATTATGATAAACAATTTATATAAGTAAATGATTGACTTCTTTAAGAACAACTGAGGTAAGTTGCTTGATCTCACTAAATCTCAGTTTTTTTTCCCCAGTAAATTTGTAATAATGTTACTATATTAAATGGTGCTGTGAGGATTAATTGTGTGAGGCAGAGAAAAAAGCATGCGACATACTCACTGCCTAAAACTTACCAATCAGCTTTTGTTTTTTGGCTTTCATAATACTTAACTCAATACAAATGTATGTGTAAGTGAATTGTAAACATTAGAAAAATCCTATATTAACTTCATTAGAAGACACAATGATCAATATGAAATATTAAAATATTTTTGCAAAATAATAAAATCTCACATTATTTTATAGTTTAAAATTTCATATTAAAATCATGTATCGATTTTATTAAACATTATAGTATTTCAGAGAAGTTATATGTATATATAAACTAAATTATACACACATCTATGTAGCTATCAAATCTTTTCTGTGTGTTGTTCATATTTGTGAAAGAACAGTAAAAAACACAGTAAGGTCGTAGTTGATCACACCAATATTCCAGGTCAATAATAGAAGCTTGATTGTACGTTGGATAAAGAAAAGAGGCAGCACAAACAGAGATAGAGAGGCAGAATAAGACAGGGATACAGAGGGAAAGAATGGAAGAAAACAAGAAAAAAAGAGTGAGGGGAAAAAGAAAGGAAAAAGGGAAATTTTAGAAAAAAATAATTAAAGTACAGTTAAATTAATTAACATACAGCTGATTTAATTAATTTAAAATTAATTAAAGTACAGCTGATACCTGGCTCATTTTCATATACTAGTGGAGAAGTCAATACATATTTCCTAGATCTCAGTACTTGGATTTCTATAAGAAAACAAACTAAATAATCAATATAAATATTATATGTAAAATAATGTACATCTAAATAATATATGAATATTGAGTACATTATATGTGTGTGTATATGTGTATGTATTTTTCCCTGCAAAGTCCAACCAGAAGCTATGTTCATACACAAATTTTTAAAAAGGTTTCACTTTGATTTTTTAAAGGCTCTATCTTAAACATGTACAAATGAGAAATGCCCCTAGTAGTAGTAGGTATTGAGGAGGGCACGTATTGCATGGAGCACTGGGTGTGGTGCATAAACAATGAATCTTGGAACACTAAAAAATAAAATAAAATTTAAAAAGAAAAAAGAACACATAAAACATCTAGTTAAAAAATATCTTGCACTTACACATAAACCCCTACATAAGGATTGCAGAAACTCAGAAAAGTAAGCCAATTTAAAAGATAACGATGTATGCACCACCTACATTTAGCAGATTTAACATTTTGCCATTTTTTTTTCAGATAACATTTTGTAAAGGAATAAAATGTTACAATACAAAAAAAAAAAAACAACCAAACGCACACTCATTCACATTTATCTTTTATGCATGTATCTTAGTTATTAGCATAAAAGCTTCTTGCTTTACCACAACTCAAGCTTCAAACAAGTTGAAAATAATTCATTTGATTCCAGCTCTTTAATCCTGCTTTCATTATTATATATTATTTTATACATAAATATAATATATATGATAAATATTACTTATAAATAAATATATACAATATTATTTATAAATGTTCTATGATTATATATAAATAAATCATTATTCAAAAATATATAAATATAACATATTTATCATACAATAATTATAAATGACATTAGTTATGTATAAATAAAATAAATCCATTATTTTGGTCAAGGAAAAGACCTAGTTTTAAAACCATTTTATATCAGCTGCTGAAAGTTTTCTTTTACTTCTTTCCCCTTTGAAGTTACATTATGTTATGTTATATTATGTTATGTTGTTCTGTTATACTACCTTTTGTCAATTAGGTAATTTTTAAAGAGAAACTCGTTTGTGTCATGTACCATCCAAGTTGCAGAATCAGATAAAACAGCACTGTGAAAGAAACTAAATTATTATGGTTTAAAAATTGGCTTTGTCATTCACCCTTATGTACCCCAGAAGGTCATTTAGTCTTTCTGAGAACTAATATTCCTATTGTCAAGATATGGGTAATCATTTTAGAAAGATTAAATGGAAAGCAGAAGAAGAGCTTATTGTAATGCTGACAGAATTGAAAGCAAAACTTATAAAAGTACTGTGGACTAATGTGTTGAGGTCTGCTTCAGAGGTATATACCTAATTCACGTTCATAACTAAATCATTTCCATATATGTTAACTTGGGAATGCTAGCGAAGGCTTCACTGATGAGCTGGAATTTAAGGAGAATTCTAAGGAAACACCAGTTTGGGAAAAGCAAATATGCTTCCTGTGTAAAGGAACAATATTCCATGTGTAATTCTGCAAAATTAATGTGACATTACAGAGAACTTAGATTAGGAATATTATGGCATCTGGTATTACTAACACAGAGTTGAAGCTGCAGATCAGCAAGTCTCTAAATACTAGAACAGTTCTTCACCCAGGTTTATATATATATATATATTTTATCAAAATACACAAGTTTGGTTTTGAATGGTCATTTTCCCAAAACACAAATACTCATTTGAATACTTTGAAGCTTGTAAAGAAGACGACAGTTATCACCAGTAGGCATGAACTCAACATTTAGATTGGGTAAAGTTCTTTTGCTTAATAAGGTGGGAAAGGAAGCTTCAAAATTTGCAAAATCATTTGATATTCTCCGTGGTTTTGCATCTAAAGACAGATTATGCCAACTTAGTCAAATCTAATGCATGTTTGCAAAATTTCATGAGACATGAGTTTTAGGATTCCAGGGAACACTTTCACATTAAAAAACACAGTCCATGAAATCTGAGAATCTACTACTAGCTGTGTAACCACAGTATGCGCATATACCATTAACAAATACTCTTTAAATTGATCATGATTACAACAATTATTACTTAGAAGAAAACACAGATAAAGTCAAATCAATCATTTAACTTTAAAATGTACTATTTATCAAACACAGAATTCGCCAGTTTAATCCTCATATCTCACACACCCTAACTCAACAACACTCAGCATTCCTGTAGATCTCTTTACTCTGGAAAACCGGTTATTGTTATACCAGTTTACTTGTAAGGACATTTACAATGGTCGTTGCGAAAGACTCACACAGTGAATGACCTTTTCTCTTGCAGATGTGTCTGTTGGCAGGATCCTCCCTCCCAAAAGGAGACACAGAACTCCACAGCTCAGTGTGCAGAAACAGTTTTACTTCAAGGGCTTGGTGGTTTAATGGTGATTTACAAACCAACAAGAGAGGGTCTCCCAGGTGCCTGAAAAGTTCTGCTGAGATTTAAAAATCCCTGTGGGTTCCCAACTCACAGCCAAGAAACGTAAATTTATTTTCACCCCAAAGAATCTGAGAAAAAAGGGAGCATGATAGAGCATCTTTTTGTATTGGAGAAACCAAAAGCTTCCTTTTTTGTTTTGTTTTGAACACAGTGGTCTGAGCAATTTCTTTATCATATGAAAAGCAGGCTGGAGTGAAGACATGTAAATCAGAACTATGTTTAAATAACATCAACTGTTTAAGAAATGTTAAGCTTCTTAGCAAATAAAATAGTAACTACTTAAAAATATTTAGTACAAATAAGTATCTGCATGCTGTCAAAGCTTAAAATATGCATAATTGTTTCATTTAATTTTTGCAAAGACAATAAGTATTTTCCCAGAGGTAACAAAGCAAAACCATGTCTAAATTTATCTTTCCGTAAAGAAAATAAAATATATTAAAATAATTTAGTACATGACATCAGACTGTATCCTTCTATACCTTGTGTTTTTCTCCCAAGGATTTATCAAAGGCATATTTCCATGACAGTACCAAAAAATGTCTCTCTGACTTTTAAAAGACAGTTAATATTGCATAATAAGAATATAATATAATGCTATAACTACCTTCCTGATTTTTCAGATTACGTTTCACAAATATGGATAATTATGCCATCTTAGTTCTTATCATTTTGTGCACTCATATGTGTATTTCTGTAGGAGACAAGCTAAAGTGAAATTGCTGGACCAAAGTATATCTACTTTGCATATTTAATTCCAGTTTAACTTCCTTTCAAAAATGCACAGAAGTGTAAAGATTCGTCAAAAGATGTGAAAGAGAAAATTTTCTATTCATAAGGCAAATTTGTATCAATGTAAGGCTTTCTAATCATAGCAAATATGAAAGGATTGCATAAAAGCAGGTGTTCCTTATTCATGATAAAACATAATTGCAGTATTTTGAAACTCAATGTAAAGAAATTGGAGACCAGGCCCAACATGAGATTAACCTCATGTTGCATCTTGGAGCTCTCCAAGCAGGAGAATCATGAGTTATGGGTCTTGAGCCATGCTGGAATGGCAAGTATAAATTAGATTCATAATTTATTAATTAAACTAAAGAGAATCCTACTTTGACATAATCCTAATAGTATTTTATTTTTTTAAGATTTTATTTATTTATTTTAGAGAAAGAGAAAGCACAAGCAGGGGAAGTGGCAGGCAGAGAGAGAGGGAGAAGCAGGCTCTCCACGGAGCAGACAGTCCAACTCTCTGTGTGATCCCAGGACCCTGGGATTATGATCTGAGCCAAGGGCAGATGCTTAACCAACTGAGCCACCCAGGCACCACCCCCCCAGTAGTAGTTTAGAAGAAGATGGTCAGGTTGGGATCTTTATAGGGTTTTGGGATCTGGACCAAAGATCTGAGATATTTTTTGGAAGGTGGGAATTGAAAGGCAATGTATGAATTTTATAGCTAATAATTTAGGGTGGAGATAATGTGGTATGGGAAGTGAAAGCAGTCTTGACAAATAAACTGTCATTTGATAAGTGACTTAAGCTGTTTTTCTATGTGTGTAATCTATTTCTCTCAAATAATTTCCACTTGTCCAGAGGAACATATAGATTGTTTGAATAAATTTATTTTCAGGAACTTAATAAAACCAAGGATGAAGTTATGTGTTTTATCTACATGGATCCAAGTGTTCTAGCTCTGTTTGCCATTTCACTGATGGGAACATTAGGAAATTTTACATTTAGTAAAGGTGGAGTTAGATGGTGTATGTTAACTAGTTCTATGAGATTCTATGTATTTTAGTTCTTCCCAAAGCTTCCTGAGAGGTTAAATTGATTGATAAATTCCATAATGCCATTTTATATAGTAACTATTCACAGCTCTATCTCAAGAATACAGATATAGTCATTAATACATTAATACACAAAGTTAGGGCACGTGGGTGGCTCAGTTGTTTAAGTGTCTGACTCTTGATTTTGGCTCAGGTCATGGTTCAGAGTCATGAGATCGAGCCCTGTGCCAGGCTCTGTGCTGGGTATGGAGCCTGCTTAAGATTCTCTCTCTCTTTCTGCTCCTCCTTCTCTAAAAATAATAATAGTAAAAACTACACAAAGTTGTTCAATAAATATTTTTAATAAATAATACATTGCTGGATTTATTAATAGAGATGTAACATGAATTTAATGTCCTCTCTTGCTGGACCTGGGTATATCTGATAAATCAATAGAAGGATAAAAAGTAAGAAATACTCCTTTTCCTGAAAGTGGTTGAACTTTATAAATTTGAACACCTCATCTAAGAGTCTGTCCTCACATTTTAGGAATCACTTATACAAAGAACATCTTCCTCTGGCCCCCATTCCTTCGTTTCACTTTTCTCAGATGTCATGAGTCTTCACAACTTTGAGAAGAAAGGAAATTGTTTATTTTATTTTCATCTAAGTCATACAAAAAATTAATGGGTTAAAGGATTATTAATTATAATCTATATTTCCATATTGCTATCTTTTTTAAAAAATTTTATTTATTTGACAGACAGAGATCACAAGCAGGCAGAGAGACAAGCAGAGAGAGGAAGTGAAGCAGACTCCCTGCTGAGCAGATAGCCCCATGCAAGGCTCAACCCCAGGACCCTGAGATCATGACCTGAGCCTAAGGCAGAGGCTTTAACCCACTGAGCCACCCAGGCGTCCCTCCATACTGCTATCTTTAAAAAAGCAAAAAACAATAAGAAAAGACTCAGGAAAATGGAAGCTTCTTTAGATAATATATCTTTCTTGGTGTTATTTTATTCTACATACATTAGTGGTTTCAATTCACAGTCTTATTATGGATATGTAAAGATTCAGGATGAGAAGAATCAGTGGAGACAGCTGATCAACCAATATTCACACTAAAGTAATTTCCATTGTGATTGCTTTTCCTCCATATAAGGGAAAATAAATACTTTGCATCAGAGAGGAGATATTTTTCCAATAAAAGTTAGGCTTATAGAAATTATAACTTTGATGTTATTTTGAGGTTTATTTTGATAAAGGGAAAATATGCTTGGGACCATGAATGACCTTTGAACCCTAGATTGCCTACATGTTAATTATCTGACATAGGGGCCAATAAATTAGTTTATTTGAATTTGAGCTTCTTCAAAAATAACATGATTTGCAAATTGAAGTGAGAATACGTAACTTCATGTGGAAAAAAGTAAACAACAAAAGACACATAAAAAAAGTGTTTCCTTTAAATTCATAGGCATGACTCATCATAAGGAGGGTCTACTGCTATTCCCACAATATTTACTAGCTGAATTTGTGGATATTTGACCACTCCTGTGAATGCCATTGAATCTGTGGATTCTACTAGGCTGAAATGCTGTATTTTTATTTGAAACTACATGACAAAAAAGGCCCTTGACATACACTTATGTATATGTGTTTGTGTAAGGTGCATGGGGTGTATAGTGGGCATGGGTGTATAGTGTGGGATGATGGGAAATGTTATCTAATTTATCATTTCAGAATTCCAAGGTAATTTCTACATACATTTGATATGGTTTCACATCTGAAACATACAGCATAAATTGGACAACAGTAGAGTTCAAACAGATGCCTGTGATGCAATTAACTTTTGAGAAATCTCCAAATATATTGTAGAAGATATGAACAATCCTCAAATTTGGATATTACATATAAAAAATTAACTTCAGGGTGAAATGATACCAAGACTTAATGAGTGATCTCCAATTCACCTGATGCCAAAAAATATCCAATACTTGGGCTATTTGTGAAGCATTCTTAGTAAGTAATGAGAGAGGGAGACAGTAATGAGAGAGGGACTTTAAATCACAAAGAAAATGGGACTTCCCAGGAGATTATATCCTCAGGAGATAGCTGCATGAATAATAAAGGAAGTCAAATCAGGTCACAAGGACTCTTGACTTTGGACATGGGAGAGAAGAAAGCTGCCCATGCAGAGAAATTCTCTGCCTTTCAGATGAGAAGTTACCTGAGTTTGGAAAATAACTAAAAACAAAGATTTTGGATTAACTAGTGCATAGAGAAAGTCTGGCTTATAATACAAGGAATTATAGGAATGGAGAGGTGTTTCTTTCTGTGAAAATATCCCTAATTTGTTTCCTTCAAGAACCTATAAATAGTTGGACACTGGTATTGAACCAGACAAGTCAGTGGGTTCAGTGTATTCCTGAACTAAAGGAGTGTAGAACTATCCATGCCTGAGTTTACACTGACCATGAGGTTCAGAGATGACCAACAAGTATAGATTCTGAAAAATCTTCAAAACAAAACAAAACACCATGCAGAAGAAAAAGCATTGAGAATAAACATGGCACCAGCCCTTAATTTTGAAAGGTACAATGATTGGGCCAAGCAAAACGAGCTTTATCCAAAAAAGAGTGAGTTTCCTAGCCATGTTACCCCCACCTTCTCTATCCTTTACAACAAAATTTTAAAAATGGTAAAAGATGGTAATAGCACTTCTGAAGCTAATCCCAATTTTCTTAACATTTTAAGATAATGCAAAGAAATTTAGTTAATCCCCTGTTAGTATTTCTAGAAGTTTCATCCAAATTGACTTGGATTGAGACTTTGAAAAATTGACTAGCCTGTCATATGGGCACAGGGACAAGTAGGCAGGATCTTCAAGCTTCTAATTCACAATATCATTTTAGATAGTCAGACTTTATAGAAACACTTGAAAAATTATTATTTTCTCTGAGAATCTTAATCTGATTGAAGATTAGATTTAAGGGGGAATTCAAATAGGAACAGCTGGGAAATTCTTAGGCCACCACAGCTAGGACCCATAAACCCCAGACAGGTAATGAAGATTTGGCAGTGCAGATCTCTACAAAGGCCCCCAAACAATACCAATGATGGCATTAGTGAGTGAGGGTAGATGAAGGATTGAAACAAGGAGTACATGCAAATATTTGTAAAGATTATTGTTTGTAAGATGACTGCTATATGAAGAGTATAAGTATATATATGCAATGTCTATTTAGTTTCATAAAAACAGAATCTGATGAGGGATAAACTCAGAAAAGAAATGTGTACTTTGCTATCTATGAGAAGGAGATCCAGTGTATCCACAACTGGTTTTATCTAGATAAATAAATTTTGGAAACATAGACCATGAAAATGGTCTCATCTCTGACATATTATACATTATAGTTGAATATTAAACAAGCTTATCATTCCTTCAAAGAAGAGCTAGTTATACTTTCTTAGATCTTGGATATAATCTTAAAGCTTAGAGCCAAGCATATCAAGAAAAATAATATTTATTGAGTATTTGGGTGAACAACCATACCTTTATGGAACTACATCAACAAAATATGCATTTTATAAATTTTGTTTTTATTGTTATTAAAAATGAACAATTTGCTTACACAAATATGTAAAAAACTATGTAAAATAACCTTAGATCTTAAGTAAAACTCAAAATATTTAACCTATAATAAAAAAGATAAGCCATGAACATGATTTAACAAATATTAAACAATCTAAGATTTTAGTATTTTTAATATATAGAACTAAATTATTTTTGTTTTTCTTCATGTTCAATAAAAAAAAAATGACATCTACATTCAACAATGAATTAACATGAAACAGTGCTTCATAACCTGTGGAGTGAAGGTACACTTAAAATTCTTTAATTAATCACAAAACATTTTCATAAATATAACTAATATTATGCTTAAGAAAAATGGAATGGAAATACATGCAAAATCCAGTAATAACCTTATTATTGTATACTAGTAACAATTAGTATTATTAAACTAAAGAAGTAGAGATATATAATGTCAATTAATGCAAAAGTTTCTAATGCTTATTTTAAATTTCTACACTCATTTCCTTGCAGAAAAAATAGGATATAAAAATGTGTCCATGGAGAGAAATGTGTCCATGAACTACAGTTTAAGTAACACTAGTCTAATAAGGATCAAGGTAGACCAAGGCAGTAAGATATACCTTTGCATAATATACCACTGTAATTACAATAACAGGTATGAATATGTACGGATTTTGGAATTTTAAAAGAAATTTAATTGAAGTGCATTATGTATTTTGGATTTTTTTTTAAAGATTTTATTTATTTATTTGACAGAGAGATCACAAGTAGGCAGAGAAGCAGGCAGAGAGAGAGAGGGAAGCAGGCTCCCTGCTGAGCAGAGATCCCGATGTGGGGCTCGATCCCAGGACTCTGGGATCATGACCTGAGCCGAAGGCAGAGGCTTTAACCCACTGAGCTACCCAGGCGCCCCGTATTTTGGATTTTTTATTAAAAAAAAAATCATGCAAACTAAAGGACTTAAACTAAATATCAAGTGTACATTTCTCCCTCATTTTTCCTCTAAAAAGCCACAATATCTGAAGAATTTGATAAAAAAAAAAGGTCTTGTTTTTTAATCGAGAGGCTCAGATGCTCTGTATCGGGAAACAGCATTTAAACTCATACTAGATACAAATCAGGGCTGGTCATTTTAAAATAAAAGGTATTATGAGTTGTCAAATGCTCAAGTCAAATTACAACACCTGGAAAGAGACAATAAATGTCATTCTAGGAAAGGCATGCGGCGCTGGCAGCGTGTTGCCCACCAACAGCACCAAAGCCATATTCTCCACCTTCCTGGTGACAGGCATACCTAGTCTGGAGACTGTGCACATCTGGATCTCCATACCCTTCTGTACCATATTCTTCATTACCTTGGTGGGTAATGTGACCAACTTGGCAGTTATCCACAGGGAACAGACCCTCCATGTGCCTATGCTCCTTCTCCTGGCCATACTAGCTGCCTCTGATCTGGGTCTGTCCCTCTTCACTTTCCCCAAAATGCTGAGGATCTTCTCGCTGGGTGCTTGAGAGCTCAGCTTCTCGGCTTGCTTCACCCAAATGTTTTTTATTCACACTTTCCAGGATTTTGAGTTGGCTATCATACTGGCAATGGCCTTCAACCGCTATGTGGCCATTTCTCACCCATTGCATTATTCTTCCATTCTCACCGACAGTGTATTAGGTTTGGCCATTGTAGTGTGAACCTTGACTGTACAGGTACCTCTGCCTATCCTCTTGAGAAGGCTGTGCTTCTGTCATTCCAATGTACTATCTCATTCCCACTGCCTGCATCCTGACATTATAAAGCTCTCTTGTTCCAGCACCAGGATCAATAGCATCTTTGGATGTGGTATTATCCACTATGGGACTTGATTTTCTTTTCATTCTCTTTTCATATGCCCTGATACTAAAAACTGTACTGAGCATTGCATCCTATGGTGGCTGCGTCAAGGCTCCGAACACCTGCATTTCCCACATCTGTGCTGTGTTTCTCTTTTTCACACCCATGATCTGCCTGTCTGTACTGCACTGCTTTGGCTCAAAACTTCCCTCACATATCTACATGACCACGGCTAACATGCATTTCCTCATTCCTCCTGTGATGAACCCCATTATGTATATGGTGAAAACCAAAGAGATAGGAGATAAAATTCTGAAACCCTTCATCAAAAAAGGACCAGAATCCCAAGTCACATTTATAACATGAATGAGCTCTAGCCTTAAAGAGAAAGAACGCTTCATGAAACAAAAACCTTGCTGATATTCCAAATGCCCACAAAGATTCTGTTTGATTGACTCTTTTGAATTACACGGAATATTGGGCTGGGTATCCTGTAAAATGATTTCTATTCTCTGATTTGAAATGTGCATTGAACAATAAAAATTATTTAGGAAATTGAAAGTCTGAAATAATGGACTTTTGTCATTATTTTTTAGTCCCAATGGTTCACATGTTTTAGTCAGAGAAGTTTGTAGTCTCATAGCTCATCATGGACAGAGTGAATAAAGTACTTTTTGTTATCATCTGTATATATATCACCCTTGATGTAATGAGAACTTTTTAGTGAATACCAACTCTGTCCTTGACTCTTTGAGGAACTGGAGATATATTACTGAATTAAACAAAGTTCTTGCTTTCATAGTGCTTTGTTTTCTTGATGATATTATTTTCGAAGTAAGGAGTAATAGGAAAGAAACAAACAAGTGGAAATCTAATACTGTTATTGAAAAAAAAAAAAAACACCTAAAAACCATGAAATTTCCAGGAGGAACAATCTCTACCTAAATTGGATTTGCCGACATTTCTCTTGCCAGGCTCCAAAAATCATCATTTGGGAAAAATATAATGTTTAATTCCAGTATGTCAACCTGTAGTATCACGTTCTGTATTTCAAGCATGTTCACTCCTTGGCTTCTCAGTGTCCAGACTTTGGCCTTGACGTCTTTAGTCCCAAATCCCTCAAACCCTCACCCTCTCTCCTTCCACGACAACCATCGATTTATCATCATCTTTCATATTCACTATGGATCACCCACATTCCAATACTCCAGGAAAAGCTCCATCAGTATTCATTCCTCCTTGGTTTTTATACATTGTAGTTGTAAACTTAGCTTTGGAATCAACTTAAATATCTTGTATTTTCTACTCTAACTTACACCTGTGCTTTTGAGTTCTCCCTAAGAATAACATGAGATTCTTCATATTGAAAGGACTACAAATTAATGATCTTCAATTCAATTGGTTTTTCAGTGTCTGAATATATATTTTTTAAACATTTGGTGGTGTTTTTCATGATCCACAGTTACAGTTTTAAATGTTTGCAGCTTTCTCCCAGCCACTCACACTTCACACCAGACCCTTTCTTCACTTTCACATACATAAAGAATCTATGTCTACATAAGCCATCAAATTTTTCCTTCCAGTATTAGAGAAAGAATGCAATCTTTTTTCAAAGAGGGTCAAACAATCTCATCTCTGAAACGCATTTCTTTTAATATTACCTGAGATACTCAGTTTTGCCCTCCACCCAAGTCTCTTTTTCCCATCTTGTTTACATTGTTACTATTATTCTTATGAAATATTTCAAGCATAAAAAGATGCAAAGAATAATACAACAAAAGGAGATGTTTAATACAACAAACAGAGATGTTTGTTGTATTATTTCTACTGAATTATAATATTTTACCTTAATTTGGTCAGAATTTTTTTTAAAGACTTTATTTATTTGAGAAAGAGTGCAAGAGAGCATTAGCAGGAGGAGCAGCAGGCAGAGGAAGAGGCAGGGAGCAGGGAGCCTGATGTGGGGCTCAATTCCAGAACCCTACGATCATGACACAAGCCAAAGACAGATGCTTAGCTGACTGAACTACCCGGGTGTCTCTGAGTCAGAATTAAAAAAAAAAAAAAAAACAAGTTAAATAAGCAAAATATATAGTAAAATAGATACACAGATAATATATAATAAAGAGAACATTTACAAAACTAGTAACTATTCCTGTAACCTGGGATCTTAAGCCCATACTGGGCCACCCAGGTGTCTCTCAACATTTTTAACCTTACTTTTAGACCTTTTTTCCTTCTGTGGTAAGCTGAATGTTGGTCCACCAAATATCTTGACATCTTATCTTGTGAATGAATATGTTACTTTACATGACAAAAGGAATGTTACAGATATGTTTAAGTTAAGGATCTTTAAAATGGAAAGATTATTCTGAATTTTCTGAGTGGGCTTGATGGGGTCACATAGTTCCTATAAGAGAGAGGCAGGAGGTCAGAAAAGAGAGAAGATGGAATATTGGTGGTTTTAAAGATAGAGGATTGAGTCCATGGGCCAAAGAATGCATATCTGGGGCACCTGGGTGGCTCAGTGGTTTAAAGCCTCTGCCTTCGGCTCGGGTCATGATCCCAGGGTCCTGGGATGGAGGCCCGCATCAGGCTCTCTGCTCAGCAGGGAACCTGCTTCCCCCTCTCTCTCTGCCTGCCTCTCTGCCTACTTGTGGTCTCTGTCTGTCAAATAAATAAACAAAATCTTTAAAAAATGCAGATACCTCCTAGAAACTAGCAACTACAAACTAGAAAAGGCAAGACAACGGATTGTTCTTCATAGTCTCCAGAAAGAATTTGACCTGCAGATACATTGATTTTATCCCTGAAAAATAATTTTATAGGTTTAACCTCCAGAACTTTAAAACAACAATATTGTATTGTTTTATACCATTGGGTTTGTGTTAATTGGTTATAGTAGCAATAGGAAATTAATACACCTGCCTTACTAAGCATGAATTTATTATGTTACCTTAATTAGAATCCTTAGAAATAATTTTATCTAATAATTCCTTTTCCACTAGCTGCTTTGCAACAGTTTAAAAAATTATTTAAGACTCTCTCTTCATAAATTAATTCTTACCTAACATATAGCCATCCCTATGTACTTGATCTATTTTCCCCCTTTGGCTCATAAACTACTTGAAAAAATATGCATTAATTGTCTTAGTTTTCTCCCTCTTGTCAATTTAAAAATATGTGTATTATGGTGGAGTATAAAGCTGCATGGAAATAAATGTGTAATTTAACAAAAATTTTTATATAATGAACATCCATGTAAATATCATCTAAGGAAAGAAATAATAAATTATCAAGACCCAGATTTTCTCTGCAGCCTTTCCTGAAAATAATTTCATCATTATAATCACATTAAAAGCCAGTATGCTGACTTTTATACTATTTATTTCATTGATTTTTTTTATATTGTGACTACTTAAGTATGCATCACCAAACAACATATTTTGCCTATAATTTAACTGAAGTAAAAATAGTTTCCTCTTCAACTCCATTATAATCAAAATTTGCCCCTACTATTCCATTGCAATTTCTAGGCCAAAAGATCACCAATGAATCAAAAAACCAAATCAAATAACCTATTCCAAATTCCATCTCCTCATCACTGGATCTTTCATCAATATTTGGCACTGTTGACCACTCACTTATTTTTCAATATCTGTACTTTTTGGCTCCTCTAATGCTTCTTGATTCTGATTATTCTCTGATCTCTTTGAATAATTTGACTCATTGCATTTTCTGGCTCCACTTCTTTTGCTAATTCCCTGGCTATGAATGTTGCCATATCAATCTCAAACTCATCCTCTCTCCTGAATTCCAAAGAGGTTCGCACATCACTCCTGGAGAATCCCCTTTCTATGCTATATGGAAATCCTAAACTCAACAAAGCCAAAATAGAACTTACTGATCCTTCTCCACCCTCAACTGCAAATTCTTCCTGCTTCCACATTTGTGTTCTCCTTTTATGTACATGGCATCTCCATTCACTCCCTCACTTCAGTCAGAAATAGAAACCAAATGCCACATGTGGTCCTCACTTTCCCTCACTTGTAATTTATAATCCCTTGTCAATATTGTAGATTCTATTTACTTGATATTTTTTTACTACTTTTACATTTCCACTCCTCCTGCCTCAATTTAGACCTTAATAATTAAGTAGACCATTTAACCATTCAGTTGGTTGGTTTCCCTGCCTTCATTCTCAAATGACTCCAAACAGAACTGAAAATAGCTTTCAAAATCTAAAGAAGATTATGTTGTAACACTTGTTTAATTAAGCTTTTCCATTACTTCTCTTCACTTTCAGTTTAGTCGTTGCTCACAACGACCACTATTATTCTTTGATAATTTTCTAGCTCAAAATGTTTGTTTCTGATTATATGCTCAATTTCCTGAAATAAATGAGCTCCTTTTTTAACCACCTGCTGTATCTCTAACAAATTACTACAATTTTTCCAGTTATATTCTCTTCCTTAAATACTCTTCTTATTAAATATCCATAGTACAATCCATCTAGTTTTGAATTAATATTTCTAGTCATCTTCGTGTTATGCCATCAAGGATTAGAATTATGTTTAGGTCACATTAAAAGCTACTCATATTTCAAACATGCTGAATGAAAACATTTCCAACACATGTTCATTGGGTTCAAGGTCATGGCATACTCCTGAAAATGCACAAATCCCTACAAGGAAAGAGGTAATGCAATCGATCTATTTCACTAGTTCTTGCTCATTTCTGTAGCCATGTTGACAGATGGCCCTTGACCAAACTCTAAGAATAATCCCCTAGAATGTTCATATAGTTTCTCAGTAAAAATGTTATTATATATGTCCAAGCAGTAGTTCAATATGAACCAGGTTGGTAACATATGTTAGATAAACATAGAATTTGTTATGTGTACCTGTCGCCTGATTTAGAATCTACATACACCAGTCATGTGACAGATGTGTACCCATGTTACTAGCCTGCTTTAAGAACTCTGGACTCCATAACTCAAACAGGCTTCCCTGGAAAGAGATATCTCTCTGTGTTCCTAAAGTTTGTGGCTACAGCAACCCTTGTAAAAAGAGAGGAAACATTTGGAAGCCTATACGTGGCCTCTCTTGCCTTTACTCTGTATGCCTTTGTGCTGTTCCTGCACAGTGCCCTTTGCTATACTAAATTTTAGCCATGAGTATAAACTTGTGTTGACTTATATAAATGCCTCAGTGAATCACTAAGTGGTTTTGGCACCCCTATATGATTCCTCTATGTCATACCCAATTTGGTCCCTACTTCAATTTCCCAGGCCTTTCCTGGCCAGATCCATGCCACCTCTGACCATGGTTTGCATCTTATAGCACTCTCTTTCTATCCTCAAAACAAAATCCAGGACCTTGTCATATGTTCTGGTGAATCCTTTTTAATCTCCTTCATCCATTCCTCAGTAAATTTGAAAATCTCACTTTGAGGAGGTAGGGAGGATGAAAAGTGACAGCATGAGAGAAAAGTCAGTTGTGTGCTATTGTAACAAAGATCTATCAAAGCAAAATGAATTTGTCTTGGAAGAAATCTATTAACATTATCATTCATGAAAATAGTGCTGTAGATATTCCACTCTCACCACCCAAGATATGAATAATTTAAAGAAAAAAAACAAAAAACAAAAAACCTACTGAACTGGGAGCGGGGGTTAGGGAGGAAAAGGATTCTATGTCCTAGAGATCTGAATATGATACGAGATATTCCTGGGGCCAAAATATTGGGGTCTATGTGATGACTTTTATCTTTAAGGGACTACAAAGTCTTAGACTGGTAACAGAAGAAAGGAAGCTTGAAGTAGAACCGGCTATGTGTTCTAAGTTAATATAGTATATCATCTGGAGACGTGGCAAACACTCACAAAGATTAGCAATAGACTTCTTTGTCTGGCACATGCACATTTGATGCTTCTCTGAGACCCTATACCACAAGGATTGGGTGTGAGTCTCACCGGAATTCGTTGTGAGTCTCCAGAACCTGCTTTATAAATCTGCTCACTTGGCACTATGCTCAAGGCAGGGAGCCTCATGAGGTCCCAGCTGCATAACAGTTCACAGAGCTCGTGTCCCTGCCCTGGTGAGTGATAGAAGCACCTCAAACGAAGTTACCTCAACTCCTGTTGTATGCATATTTTGGATGGAAGAAATCCATGGACTAGAGAAATAATGGACTATCTTAGATACAGTTACAAACTATGTATGAGGATCTCTGAGATGGGAAGGACATTTCCTGGAGGTTTATAGCACCTCTATTCCTCTTATACAACATATTTTATAGTTTTCAGGAAAAAAATCCCTGGCCCCTTTTTCCTTACCCAACAATAACCCAATTATTTCCCTTAGAGTTTAAGATCAACTATCAGGTCAAACATCATTTATAAAGACATGTATTGGGTAATCCATAAATAATTGATGTACAAAAAACAAGAGAGAAGAAGATAACAAAGGAGGAAAGAAAGAAGGGAGGAAAGAAGGGAAGAAGGGAAACTGGAAATCTGAGATATGATTTATAATTCCCACACCACATTGTAATAGAGGCAACCCCAAATATTTACTAATGACTTTCCCAGGATGAAGAGTTATGTGGAGTTCTTGTCTTAAATGAGATAGTTTAAAGGACTGATAATATTGAATCTAGGCTTCAATTTTTGAAAAGCAGAATAGTTCTGCATTCACACTTTTTAAAAAGTTTTTATTAAAATTCCAGTTAGTTAGCATACAGTGTAGTATTACTTTCAGGTGGGCTATATGGTGATACAACACTTCTATACAACATCCAGTGCTCATCACAACAAGTGCCCTCCTTAATCCCCATCACCTGTTCCACTCATCCCCACCCACCTTCCCTCTGGTGACCATCAGTTTATTCTCTCTAGTTACAGTCTGTTTCTTGAAGACTGAAAAACTGATGTGACTTAGTTCATGTAGTGTTTCTCAGGGCAGTGCAAACAGCTCCAGGACTCCATTTTTGTGGCTATTGTGCTTTGAAGCAGTATTTATAAGTTTAAAGATCTGCATAGCCAAAGAGCCCCCTGGCATTGCATCAAAGAACATGGTAGTGTTTCTTCGCAAATTGTATATTTTGGGGGGCACCTGGGTGGCTCAGTTGTTAAGTGTTTGCCTTCAACTCAGGTCATGATCCCAGGGTCCTGGGATCTAGCCCCATATCGGGCTCCCTGCATGGCAGGAAGCCTGCTTCTCCCTCTTGCAGTCTTCCCTGCTTGTGTCCCTCTCTGGCTGTCTCTTTCTCTGTCAAGCAAAAAAAAAAATAAAATAAAATAAAAAAATAAATTAAATTAAGTTAAAAAATTGTATATTTTTTAAAAGGTTTCTGGAATTCAAACTTCCACTACCTTCTACAAATATTAGGCACTATTCAACAGAATGTCATCTGCACTCAGTTTATAATGATGAGACAACTAAAGAAGAAACTAGAAAGAATTGTGTTATCTGCAACTAATGAATCACTGAACATTACAGCAGAAATTAGGGATGTATTATATGTTGGCTAATTGAACTTTAAGAAGAAAAAGAGAGACAGAGAAGAAGAACATTGGCCCTAGCCTTTATCTAGAGGTGTCCTGCCTTCCACTCTCTGTTAATGCTTGTCATTTTAGCATTTTTTATGATCAAATCCAGGCAGTTTGTAATGTGCACCCCTTCTCCATGGGTAGACGAATGCCCACATTATATAGCAACTGCTTACTAAATATTAAACATACAAAAATTCTTTAGGACTATGGGAATAAAGGAAATACCCACTGGCTCATTTTATCAGATGAGAACGCAGGCTGGAATGCTTGAACGCAGGTAAAATCTGGACTATGAATCACGTAAGGGCTTAGAATACTTCTCCAGCTTGCACAAAAAGCAGTGCAGAAACATACATTTCCTTAATTTCTTAAATATCACAGTAGAATAGCTTACTTTCTGAGAGAGAGAGTTTCACATTCATTTTAGGGGTGCTGCAGACTCAGTTTAGTGGGAATTGGACAAGATGACCTTGAAAAATCTTAAAAATTTGCTTCTTTTTGTTTTTGTTTTCTGGCAAAGCTCAAATAAAGAGAATACCATTTTTACTACTCACTTTGTGACCATAAACATCCTGCCAGATGTTCATGTGGGAGGGATATTTTGCCCATCCGCTCACACTCAGCAGAGGACGGCATGAGGAAAAACGGGCAGAGAAATGCATGCTTCCCACCTCTGCTGGACTAAACTCTAAGCACCATGACTAGTCTGTTAGAATGCTTCTCTTTCTTCTCATACTTATTGCCACAGTTATCTCAAATGAAATTATGCTCTTTGGATAATTATTCTCTATCAGAATTTGGCTTTATAAACTCCATTATCTCTCTGCAAATTCCAGTAATATGCCTGACACATAACAGACTTTGAATTATATTGAAAAAATATAGTTCATGCTATTGACAAAATGCAGTATCTGCTACTATCTTCATTTTCTGCTTCCCTGTCTCAGGCAATTCCCAAAATCCCTAGAGTCTGTGATTCTTCCTACCAAGCCTTATGTTTTGTGAGCATCCGCTGTCTTTGGAGGATGGAAGTTTGCCTTCCTGAGGTTCCTACACAGCTCAATACCGAACTCTAGACAGAATCAGACACATAGGTGGAATCCATCCCTATGCTTGAAAGTCTGATCATAGCAGCCTTTCATTTCTGACATCCTTAGAAGTTAGAGTCAAGGCAAAGACTTCCAACAGCCCCAGAGACTTTTCCCATCTGTGAATTGATCACCAGCTTATCGCATATCATCACATGTCTCCCGAATACAAAATTTTCTTCTTTCCCACTCTTGTCTTGTTTCAGGAATGGATTTTCTATTTTATTCATAATGGTATGTTGAATATTTTCCCAGGAATATTAATGCTGAATCGCAGATGTTTTATTTTGATTAATGATGATTACGTCTTTGCATTTATGAGAATTTTAGTGTATTATTACAGGGTGGTGCTTTTCCTTTCTTTTGAAAATATGCTGAGGTTAACAGCCTATAGGTAAAACTTGTTGAGGTAAATTGATGGATACAAAGTGTATGCATTGCGCACCTCACCCTCTATAATCAAAGTTCAGAGAGAGTTTTTATTAGAGCAACAAAGATGATGACTGGTAGTCACCCAACCTCACCTCTCCACAGGTATAAGCACAGAAAGTTCCAGTCCTCCCCTGCCTACTGCAGATCCTTTCTCAAACCTGACAGGACAGCCTCTGCCTTCTGCCTTTCTTGTAGGTGGTTATCACTTTTTCTTCCTCCACAACCCATCCTATACTAATTGTCAATATTGATTTACTGTTCAATTACCATGTTGCTTTGATTCTGACATGGTTTTCACTCTTCACAGAATTTATTCTCTGGGTTTTTCTTAGACAGATGGTTAGTCTGTTGAAAGGGGAGTGTAGGTATTCTTCATGACTTCAAAGGACAGTATTATAGTTAGTGTACAAAAAGGGAGAACATGTTAAAACTTCCATTGTTAAGAGAATTTTCCTAAGATGTGGGGCGCCTGGGTGGCTCAGTGGGTTAAAGCCTCTGCTTTCGGCTCAGGTCATGATCCCAGTGTCCTGGGATCGAGCCCCGAATCGGGCTCTCTGCTCAGCGGGGAGCCTGCTTCCTCCTCTCTCTCTGCCTGCCTCTCTGCCTACTTGTGATATCTGTCAAATTAAAAAAAAAAAATGTTTCCTTTACTTTGGTCTTAGAGAATACAGCTGTTCTGTTAAAAAAAAAAAAAAAAGAAGAAGAGAATTTTCCTAAGATGTTAGTTAAGAAAATCGTCATTCAATGTGAGCTTCATGTTTGTGCTCAAGTTCCTTTTGAACTCTATGTACTCAGATTTCACACTGTATTCCTTTCTTTAATAATTGACTTTGAAGTTACCCATGATCATTTTTTAAAACATTAGTATATAATGTATTATTTGTTTCAGGGGTACAGGTCTGTGATTCATCAGTCTTACACAATTCACAGCACTCGCCATGGCACATACCCTCCCCAATATCCATCACCCAGCCACCCTATCTCTCCCATCCCCTCCCCTCCAGCAACTCGCAGTTTGTTTCCTGAGATTAAGAGTCTCTTACTGATATGAGGAATTTGAGAAACAAGACAGCAGATCATAGGGTCTGGGAGGGAAAAATGAAACAAGATGAAAACAGAGATAGAGATAAAACCAAGATCATTCTTTAGAAAAGTGAGTTGTGGGGACTCAATTAGTTAAGACTCCTCAATTAGTTTCAGCTGGGATCACGATCTCAAGGTCCTGGCATCAAGCCCCATGTCAGGCTTCATGCTCAGTTCAGAGTCTGCTTGTCCCTCTCCCTCTGCTCTTCCACCTGCTCACTCTCTCTCTTTCTCTCCCCGGGATAAATAAGTAAAATCTGTAATTAAAAAAAAAAAAGTGAGTTGTGGAGAGAAGAATGTCGATCCCGGTTGGGATCTTTTATCTGTCCCATGGTCATCCATGAGTGCCCTCATGGATGTGTTTTGTGTTGGCCAGTGGATTACTAGACCTCCAAAGACGTAAATTACATATTGTCTGTTTTATATTACTTAAACTGAGTGCACAGTAGGAGCTCAGTAAATGTGTAATGCCATTGAGAATATATGTATTTCCAACTGCAAACATTATCTACTCTCCATCTTCTTCCTTTCACACATCTGTCCTAGCTCTCCAGCACTTTTTCAGAGAGTGATAACAGGGACTAAGAAGGGATTTAATCCATTAGACAAACACATCAAGCCCAGTCCCTCCTGGTGTCTTCTTGTCACAGGTACTACTTTTAAATCTCTTTCAGAGAAAAAGATATATTTGGTGGCATCAGAGTTCAGAGTCAGTATTAACATCTTGTACTTGATTTTCTAACTTCCAAGGAACCATTAAATATAATTATCTTTATCTAGTTCTCTTTAGAACCCATTTTCTAGTATTAAAACTAATCTAGCTTATGCATCTGTATCCTGTACTCTCACCACAGTTTCCCTTTCCATTTTTCAAACCTTGAAACATCTTCAAATGAGGAAGGAATTTTCTCTGTGAAAGGCGCAAACAGCCCCCTGAAAACTAGGGCAAGCCTCCAAGAAGACAGACAGCATTTGTACTCTAGTGGAACCTCTAAAAGAATGAGATTCAGTGGTGGAAGAAGAGGAGGAGAGTGATATTACTCGGCAAGCATGGGCCGTGGGTGCTGTGGGATGAGATGCTAGGAAAATGCAATGAAAGAATAATTTTTTTGCCTTCTTTGTAATTTTTCCAGGGCAAGATCTTCCCAAAGTTATGGTAGTTCTTAACAACAGTAATGCCAGCAGCTTCATCTTCATACTGATGGATCTCCCAGGATTGGAGGCCGCTCATTGCTGGACAGCTATCCCTGTCTGCTCTGCCTATATTCTCTCTTTGTTGGGCAACATCACCATAATGTACATGGTCAAGTCTGTTCCCAGCCTCCACACACCTATGTAACTCTTCTTATTCATGCTTTCAATGGCTGACCTGGGCCTCTCAGTTTCTACGCTGTCTTCAATGGCAGCTGTCTTTCTCCTAGGCCAGAGAAAGGTAGGAGCTGCAACCTGCTTTCTGCAACTCTTCTTCATCCTTACATTCTCAGTTATTGAATCAGCTGTGCTCTTGGCCATGGCCTTTGACTGCTGTGTGGCTATTCAAGAACCCTTACGCTAGCCACCATCCTCACAACTAAGCACATTGGGGCCATTGGGCTGGCCATTGTGACCCGTAGTGCTGCTCTCCATCTGCCCCTGCCTGTGCTCCTTGGCAGACTGCAATTTCGGCCCATGAATGTTCTGTCTCATTCATACTGTGTTCATCCTGATGTCTTAAGGCTAGCCAGTTCTAGCACTCTTCTAAACAGTGGCTTTGGGCTCTTTGTCATGCTCTCCACACTGGGGTTGGATGCTGTACTCATTCTGCTCTCCTATGTGCTAATCTTGAGGACAATATTGAGCATTGCTTCCAACACTGAGCAACTCAAAGCCTTTAACATCTGCATTTCCCACATCTGTGCTGTATTACTATTTTATACCCCACTGGTCAGCCTGTCGATAATCCACTGTTTTGGGAAAAGGAAGCTACCAGCTCGGGTATACATGCTTCTCTCCTATCTGCACTTTCTTGTTCCTCCAGTGCTCAACCCAATTGTCTACAGTGTTAAAACCAAAGATTCAGGTATGCATTCTGAAGATGCTCCATCCAAGAAAACTCTGAGTCACAGAGATGAAATATTGGTTGCTATAGTCCGTCTTCCAACTGAAGACATCTTGGAGAGGGGGCAGAGCATATAGCTCCCATCTGATGTATCAATCAATTAATTATTCAAAAACATCAATTGAAATATATTGAAATGTGTTTTAACATATACCTTTTAAAACAACACCTGTTTAATGAGAAAAAAACATGTTGCTCATTCTGCAAAAATCAATATCAGTCTGTAAAAGACAGATTATTATAGAGGAAACTGACAGGATCTTGAGAGAATATCATTAACATGTAAGAACAAGCAGATTAGAACAGTGGAATTCAAAGAAATCTAAGACGTCTCCAACTAAAAACCTACAATTTTATTTATAAATTAAACTCAGGAGGACTTCACTTGGTATACCTTCTGAAAATTTGGCAAATATGTAAAATCAAAATGTTTTTCTTGTGATTTGCATAATAACTGTAGATGTGGGTTACACTAGAAAATCTAAACCAAATGAAATACTTCAAAACTTTTAAATACACTTAAAGAAATAAAGACCTTAATTATCATAATAAAATGTGTCCCAATGTGACTATTAGGCATTTCAGTATGTTTTTTAATACTCCATGATTCATGAAGGGTGGACACAGCCTCCAATCTTCACCAGCCCTGTAAATGAAGTTGAATTTATTGTCTCATCATTATATCTCTTGTATACATAAATGTAGCTTCAAAATTATTAATCCATACTCCTGCTGGAGACAAATTTACCACCTTGAGTGCAATGTATGTGTGCAGTTCCGTATCATTAAACTTACAAAGCCCAGTCAAAAATACCATTTTCTGTGAACCTGGTGGTGGGTATTAAGGAAGACACATATTGCATGGAGCACTGGGTGTGGTGCATAAACAATGAATCTTGGAACATTGGGAAAAAAAATAAAAGAAAATTACAAAAAAAAAGAAAACAAAGAAAAATAAAACAAAACTAAAATACCATTTTCTGAAATTATTGAGACCAGCTCCATTTCCCTTTATGCCCTTCAGTGAGATTGTGTCATATATTTGTAATACAGGTACAATATTTTTTCATAGTCAGCCATCTATATGGGATCTCCCAACATTTTTTTTCTTTTTTAAATTTACATGCAGCGAAGTTCACACTTCGTGGTTTATAATTTTGAGTTTTGTTGAAGAATATAGTCATGTTTAAATAAGCTAACGAAAGAAAGCTTTTGTTTCGTACCCCCATGGGGCTGGATTATGTATACACACACACATATACGTATATACACATATGTACATATATATGACTGCTAATGTTCATGTTTCTCTTTACATGTGCAAATGTATTTGTCATAAGTGTTTTAAAGCTCTTTTCCTCTAGTTCCAGAATCTCTGTTCATCCTGAATTTCTTTTTCTTTCTGTTTTACTTTATTCTGATTATCTTCTGCATTTTATTTGTCTTTTTTTTTTTTTTTAATGTGGCCATGGGCACTGCAAATGCTATGTTATTGGGAATCTGGGTCATAATATCTTATATAAAGAGAATCTGATTTGACATGGCAGTCAGTTAAGTTATTGGAGGATCATGTTCATGTTTTTACATCTTGGTTTTTGGCCTTATTAGGGCTGATGCTTATTAGCCCTCTTTCTTAGGTTACAATATTCCTGCCTTCCATTCACCCTGTTGGTGAGAAAGATTTCTACTGCACGGTTATTGAAATGGGTGAAAGCATGGCACTTGACACTGGAAAGATAAAACTGATAGCAGTTTATTGGTCATAGATACTCAGAGACTAGGGAAAGAGGAAACTGCATGCCAGGCATGGGGCACACAGGGGTGGCACTTGGGGACAGAGTGAACAAACAAGGGGCCATGGGAGACAGGTTCTGTAGTAACGGCTGGTGGGGTCACCCCTCTCATTCCCACAGGAGGATTTGAGTGGCTTGTTTGAATAATTTCATCGGCTTACAGGAAAGTGAAAGCCATTAGTTGGAGTGCAGCTGGTTTGATTGCTGGGAGGAAGCCCTTGTCTACTGGATGCAGGGTGTATCTGGAAGAGCAGGGAAACTCATGGGTAGGCTTTCTGATGCACTCCCAGTTTCAGATGCCAAAGCAGCATATGATATTGAATCAGTTTCATGAAATCAGAAACCACACCACATACTCCCTCTTCTTATGGCGTGGCCCTTCTAGGGTTTCAGGTCAATATCCAAGGTGTTCAAATAGCCTCTCTCCCTTGTTGGAACTCCAATGTGTTCCAGTACTGAATGAACTCCAAAATCTATAGGCAACTTATAGCCCACTCTTTGCCTCAGAGATGTTCTCTCCCAAGCTTTTCAGAATCTTGTCCTGTGAATCTGAAGTTTAGTACTTGGTGAAAACCTCAAGTGGACACCTAAGCAGATTTCTAGGACTTCTTCATGTCTAGTAGTTGCCCCAAATTTTGATCCCTCACGGCCTCTAATATCACTTCTGTCTTCTTTCCCTCCATTAAGGAGAGAGCTGCTCTCAATTTGCCTTGAACTTCATTGTCTTAGTTTGTGTGTGTGTGTGTGTGTGTGTGTGTGTGTGTGTGTGTGTATGTCTTTTTTTTTTAATTTTATTTTATTTTTTCAGTGTTCCAAGATTCATTGTTTATGCACCTTTTCTTAGTTTGTAAAGTACAGTCTGGCAGAAAGCCTAGAAGGTTATGGAGTTTACACCTTATTTTCTTTATCACAAGGAATCACACCTCTGTACTGTCTGTTTTTCAATATCTGATATATTTTATATATATCTTGCCCAGAGTTAGAGTTGTTTTTCTGTTGGAATATGTCAAACATCCATTTCTTCTTTAGGACATGTAACATTCAGGTTGAAAGCTTTTGGGGTCTCACTATTTTCTTGCATTCATACTCAAAGTTTTGACAAATGTGTGTGCTTACAAGAGCTGAGTTTTTTTGTTTTGCACTTATATGGTGAAACAAAGAATTTTACAAAACAGTCTTTTGGGTGGGGAAGTATGAATTATCTGCCTGGGTTGTGGCAGACAACCCAGTTGTTGTGGCTAAATTTTGATTTCTGTTCTGTTTATGTCCATTTATTTTCTATTTTTATTTTCCTCTAAGTCATAAAGTTCTTTATTTTATTGAATTTTTATTATTTCTATTGCAATAGAAAGTTTCTTTGTTGTATTTGTAAGTGTATCATCATCATCATCATCATCATCTAACTTATTAAGTGCTTAATTTGTGCTTTTTTAGGAATGATAGTAAGTGATTTTCATATATTATTTTAAACTCTCACAATGTTATTATAAAATAATAATAAAATAGTAGGTAATTATTCAAGTATTGACAAACATGATTATGTTTTTAATGGAGTTCCTGATTTAATCCTCACAGTAATATTGTGCATTAGTTTCTTTCACTATCCCAGTTTCACAAGTGAGGAAACTGAGAGGTTTGATTCAGGTCTTTTTGATGTTGAAGCTTGTACTCTCAAAAGCTAATTGCTTTTTAATAATATAAGAAGAATCTGTAACTGAGACAGACTTGTATTCCAATCAGGATGGAGTTTCTTACAGCCAGCCCATTTGAAAACTTCTTTGGCAGTGACATGGTTAAAGCTATTTGCTACCCCAAAGCCCATGCTGCCTATTATATTAATCAGGGGATGCTATCCAGGAATATACCCTGGAGGAGGGTGAGAAATGTCTTCAGCTCTTAACTCCTTGTGGGTGAGTCAATAACATGGGGTTTGGAGAGGAAAGGGGTGAAGCCATTTGCCAAGATTCCTTGTTACTGTTCATAGAAAAATAGTTAATATGATGTAAAGCCCTGAAAAAGAACTATATTGAGGATTTAGAGGAAGAAAAATTGCTCTTTATCTTCAAGTACCATCTGGGAACTACTGGATACATTTACTGAAGAATTCCTCAAATGTACTTTCATAATAGATAAAACCAAATAAATGGGAAATTGGGAGATGGGCTAGTAACTCACCAGCCTCAATCCTCCATGCCTTAAATGTATCCTGATAAATGTGTACCTAAATCTTTAGGCAGATGGATTCTATGCCCCTGATGGGAGACATGCTGAGATGAGGAAAAGTTTAAGGAGCAGAATGGAATGGAAAGTTGCTGGTTTGGGAACACAGTTTGAAAAGGCAGTCCATTCCTATTTGAATGATGGAAGGTAACAGAATGATGATGGGAACTGATAAATCCAGAGTGATCAAGGTTAATTGCAATTGCTTCTAAATCTTTGAAGAATCATGTATGAAAAAGCTCCTTGCATTTTGAGCACAGTAAATAAATTTGGGAAAAATTAAAGAACAGACAAATATTAACAATGATTATTTTCTAACTGCTTTACAGAATATTGGGAACTCTTCCACCCACTGTCTTAGCTTCTCATGGGAGAAACCTATGAGATTAGTATGAGATGTAGTACAACTTACCCACTGCCATTCTTTAGACAATGGGAAAAGTGAAACCAATGTTGTACATACATGTAAGTGTGCCAGCTCTATATTGTGAGAGGAGACTCTTTTGTGAACATGAAATCTATGTTCTTATTATTTCTTATTACCGTCATGGCAGAACATTGGCTTTTAATGCTGTTAATCTGAATGCCAGTGTGACTGCAGAAGAAAACAGACATTGGTGCTAGGAAACCCAACATGGTTTCTCACTTTACTCCGTGAGGGCACAGGTTTACTACATCTGACTAAAAATCTGTTGGCAAGCCAAAAAGAAGAGTTTCTGCAACAAAAGATCACAGTGCATTCTTAACCCTTTTGGATAAATAGCTGTTGCTTAAACCCAAGCTGGCCCAAGTTATATGTTTGGTTGTTTGTCTTGTTTTCCAGTGTTTTGTGCCAAAGCCAGGACCAGAAACAGGTACCCTGCCTTTTCACCTATGTCCTTCTGTTCCTTATCACAAAATCCCTTCACTCCATAGGGCTTTCTTAAAAATTAAGAAAAACCATCACACGCACACACACAAACTCACAAAACTCTTCCTCTTCTGCATAGTCAGCTTCATGCAATACACAAAAACAATATGATCCACATATCTGAGTGCCTTTTCTCATAAGTCCATTTTCTCAAATGCTAAGTGAAATAATGTCAGAAATTCCGAATATGCGCAGACTATGCCCATTCATTATGTTTATATCTCCACGTTTGGAATCTAAAGGAGAAAGGACGGAACTTCCAGTGTACTAAAGAAATGTTACACATTTTTCCCTAATTTTGAAGGAAACAATGCAGCATGAATGTCGGGTAAAGAATTCTTAGATGGCATTCAAACTCTCCATTTGAATACATAATTCTTCCCAGTCAGTGTCCTCAAACATTTCTCCATCTTACTTCAAGTTTGCACCATCTCCCAGTACCTGACTAGAAATTCATGAATCTGTATATAGAGGGGTCAGTAAAACAGCTTGTCCAACTTCCTATAGCAGCAGCAGTTAACAGATGATAGATTTTCTTATTAATAATTTGGTACTTTTCAAATAAATTATAAGGCAAAAAATAGTATCTTTATTTGTTATAATTGCCATATGCTTTTTTGGTCTTAAATGATTTATGGTAAGATCATATCAAAGAATCTGTGTCTGTGACCCAGCATCCTTGCGGGCCCCTTCTCAGAGTTGAGCCCTCAGGAGCAAGGTTTCTTTCTTTGTCTAAGGGTGTCCCTTTCCTGTTAACTCATAACCTCTGCTTCTCTCCTACTTGCTTTTCCCATGGCACTGCACTCATCTGCTTACAAAATAATACTATACCTAAAGATGGACCTCCGTGATTCTCAGGCCTCAGTCTGTGTCAGAGTTACCCACAGGGTTTGTTAAAACACTGGACACTGGGCTTCAACTCAAGAAATCCTGATTCAGTATGTTGGGGCTGAAACCTAATAATCTGTATTTATTACAATCTGTCATGTGCCAATGATGCCATCAGCCAGGCCATACTGTCAGAGCCACTGAATACATACTCAGCACGGGAGACAGTACCTCCCCACCCTGGTCAAGTGAAACGTAATTCTCTTAAGTAATTGTGTGGTTCTGGAAGGTTGTGTCTTTTATCTTCTTTTATTTATCACAACACCAGCTTGAATGGATACCTATCTCTTAGCTATCCTGTATGCTAACAACTTTAGGTTTTTCGTGATGTACCTCCATACTTTCCCTACTAATCAGAACTCACTCACCAAGACATGCACAAATCTCCTTCTTTCTGTTTGCCCGTCTCCAATTCTCCCCTCCTCAGAGAGCGGTCACCTAAACTCTGAATTGAAAATCATGTACCCTTCTCTTCCCATATTGTTTTAATTTATTCATATATTTGAAATATTGATTCATGCTTTCCTTATTATTGGGATCATATTTATATCTTGTGTCTAAAACAGTGACTTAGACGGTTTAATTACTGAGTGGAAATTAGGACATTTAATCTGGAGGAAACAAAGTAGATTATAAGAGGAAAACCAGAAATGGCCATCATACCAGAAATTTTTAAACTTAAACTTTTATTTACTTAGCTGTAAGGATAAGGATTGTGAATGTCTTGATTTGTTTATTAATAGCTGGCCTTTGTGTTTACCATCAAGTGACAATACCCAGAGTAAAAGATACTTAGTCAGATATTATTTCCAGTCCTAGATCGTCCTTTATAATCGACGTGATTTTAGTAAAGTTATATAGTTGAATTCTTAAGGATTAAGTTTCTTAATCTGGAAAAAAATGATCTGCTAACGTCCAAGGGTCCAGATGCTTTAAAATCAAACATCTGAAAGTGTTTTGAAATATGTTGAAAAATACTTTAAATGAAATATGAAAGGAAGAAATTATACTTGTATATTTTTACCTGCAGAAGAAAAAGCGACAGAATTCATCTTTCAGTGGAGCTACTTTTCAAAGAAAGAGGAATACTGGATTATTTTCCAAGACATAGGAGAGAAAAGGTGATAAAATGAAGAGAAAATCGGTATCTTTGGAAAAGAACAAAACAAAACAAAACTCTGAAGAGACAGTTAAGAAAGTTTCCTAAAAATTAAGCTGTCCTTGTTGGTTATTGTTCTTCAGTTTTGTACTCCTGGGAAACTCCAGAAATCTCCCTCCTTTATTTATGATTAGGTGGGAAGGCGGAAAGTTTTCAGACAGTGCTATGACTGGGTTCTCAAAAAACGGAACGTTTAATGGGTTAACTCTGGGGAGAAAGCTGAAACAGCAGGAAGTGAAACAGGAGCCAAAGTTCAAGGGAGAGAATACAAGAAAGACCCAAGATGTAGTCCCAGATCATTGTATTTTTTTTTTCCAGAAATCACTTTATAAGTGGATCTAAGTTTTGATTCCTTCAGAACTTGTTCTGATTTTGTATATTCAACAATATAACGCTGAATAATGCTGAATAATGACAGATAAGGTCCACGGTAACTGTTTAATCTTCTATAAGTTGAATCATTCTATTTTATGTTCCACACGTACAGTTCAACTGGAGAATGAATCGTATTTGGAAAAGTATTTAAAATTTTTGCCACAGGTTAACATTTTAAGCCATATCGATGATAAGATTGTATCTGTGTGCTCACACAGGTGGGCTGACATGTAAGAAGGAATTATTTTATATTGTTTTAATTATAAAAGATGTCAGTCTGCAAAATTTGGATATTCACACCAAAGTACCTACTGAAAAGCAGTGCGAAGACAAACATGATAGGAAATGAGGAACCTGCACTCTGCTCCCAGATCAGGGACCTAGAGTTCATGTCTCAGGAGGTAGAGTGAAGAGTTAGGACCAACACTATCTTTGTCCCTTTCCAGATCCACCTTTCAACTTCTGATTTTGTGATAAATTTTGTTGTGAGGCTGGCAAGCCAGGCTCCCCATGAATGCAACATTTCTCTAGTAAATTAAACTAACCTTTGTTTCAAGGCTCCTTCTCTATGACCCTGGGGGAAATGCCTCCACAACCCACAAGGCCATGGTTGTCAGGGAAACACTTTGGGGAATCAGTGAAAGGTCTTGGTTTGTAGAACAGATTCTGACCCAGCAACTCCTTTGATTCCAGGGTCTGTGGCTGCATTTCTGCTGGGAGATCTGCCTATCATGTCAGATTCCAACCACACCGGTACCTTCTTCTTCCTAGCAGACCTTCCAGGCCTTGAGGCAGTGCACAAATGGCTCTCCATCCCTCTGTGTGCCATGTATGGGGCCTCTCTGGCAGAGAACAACTTGATCCTATGGCTGGTGAAGTCAGAGCCCTTCCTTCACCAGCTCATGTACTATCTGCTGTTGATGCTGGCAGTGACCGACCTGGGCCTGTCTGCCTCCACTCTGCCCACCATGCTCCTCATCTACATGCTGGGCCTCAGGCGGGTGTCAGTGGATATGTGCCTGGCCCAGCTCTTCTTCATCCACACCTTCTCCATAATGGAGTCCTCCATGCTGCTGACCATGGCCTTGGACCGTTTTGTGGCCATCAGCAACCCCCTACACTATGGCACCATCCTCACGAGCCCCTGTATAGCCAGCTTGGGCCTGGCCGGTGTGGTGCGCAGCCTCGGGCTCCACATCCCAGCCCCCATCATGCTGAAGAAATTGCCTTACTGCCAGAATCGCCTGCTTTCCCACTCCTACTGCCTGCACCCAGATGTCATGAAGCTGGCCTGTGCAGACACCCACATCAACAGTGCCTGTAGTCTCTTTGTAGTGCTCTCCACACTGGGGGTGGACTCGGTGCTCATTGTTCTCTCCTACATGCTGATCCTCCAAATAGTGCTGTCCATTGCCTCCAAAGCTGAGCACCTCAAAGCCCTCATCACATGTGTCTCCCACATCTGTGCTGTGCTGCTCTTCTACACACCTATGATTGGCCTGTCCATGATCCACAGATTTGGGAGGCAAGCTTCCCCTTCCAGCCCTGTGCTGCTCTCCTATCTGCACTTTCTCATACCTCTAGTGCTTAATCCACTGGTTTACACCATCAAGACCAAGCAGATCCGGCTGAGGATGCTACCCTTCTTTGCGTCACGTGGGGCCGGCATCAGAGACATTCAGGCTCAGTAGGTCTTTGGTAGAGAGAGAGAGGGCATGAAAGACTTTGGTCATAGATGTTTAACGGGCCATTTCACATAAATTCCTATAGTGAGAAGAATGTAACAAGGAGACAGCATCATCTTCATAAGAAGTTCTCACTCATGGGAAGAAATAACCATGTACTCATTTATTTCTCATTACGCAAAGTTTCACTGAACACTTACTCTGTTACTCTGTCAATACTACTATTGACCCTATAAATAGAAATAGAACTAAGATATAACCTCCGTTTTAGAGGAAAGATTCATAATATTTAAGGCTCATGAAGGGGACTGCCATCGAAATGGGAAAGGAATTCGAAAGAATAACTTAGAGACCTTACAAATGTAAACAGTGCACATAGTGCTTTGCCTCGGAGTTTAGGAGAAAGAATTTTTGGCAAGTAGTGTGGTGGCTATATTTGGAATTCAGTGATATTAGAAGCATTTTGGAAAATCCCCACTAAAAATAATCCTCATGAGAAAAAGTGTTCCTTTTCTCCTGTAAGTCACTACATCCCCTCTCCTAAATGTTGCCCTTTCCATACATTAGGTATTTTGTTAGTTTTTGCAGAATGAAAGAATAAAAGTGTCTTCTAGAAGCTCTGTATGTATCTGCACTCTCTGTGTATCCATAGTAAACTCTGCTCTCACTTCCTCTGGGCTCCTGTTTGATTTCTACCCTGCTTGAAATGAAGGACCCCTTTTGGCTGATCCCGTGGGACCCCTCTCTGGGTCCTGGAACCCAGCCAATCTGCATCACTTGCAAGGATGAAATGTTCATAAGCAATGAATGTAATTCCAAATATGTGAGAACCAAGCCTATGAGGACGGCTTAATTTCCCTTTTAGAGTATTCCAGGATTTTGCTGTTTTGTTTTTCATCTTTTCAATATAAATTTCAAAAATGGTAAGCTTATCTAGCTCTTAAACTGCAAATTTCTCTGACCAGAGATACCAACACATATTTTTTTGTAACAAGAATGAAAAAAAATTTCAAGCTGTATTCTCTTAGCTTTAATTTTTTTTTTCTAAAAATCTCATCAGTCTTGAGCACAACTGTAAATGAAAGATGCTTTGAAAATAAAACAGGTGAATTTTATTCCTATAGTCCTTGCAATGAATGGCACGGCTATTTCTTTGTATATACGTCATAAAATCTTCCCTTTTAGCATCCTCACTTAGATTAGGAGGGAAATTTAGAGATACAGTCAGGAACAGAAATAGCAAGTGGCTGGGTATTATAACACAAAATACAGGAAAAAATTATAACTTTGAAAAATCTAATGTAAGTAAAAGACAGATGAGCAGAACAAGGACTAAATAGTCTCATATCATTTACTTACCTCTTGAAATACCAATAGACACACTACAATATATACTATAATTGGAATTCATAATGATGAAACAAAATCTGGGTGAGAAACCCAAAACAGAAAGTATTTCTTCTGGTGACATGTTCTAGGAAAACATCCATACTACATGTTTACTATAAACAAAAAGTTTCTGTTATTTAAAGATATCTGCTTGTTTGTCTGTCTTTAATAGCCATAATTAATGGCACTAAATCAATGCAGAATCACTAATCACTACATTTAGTTGCTGAATATGCCTTTTTCCACAATCTATCTCAATTTAGGCTTTTTTATTTTATTTTTTTCCGATTTTAATGACCGGGTAGATGATGGCACATTTTACTGACACTATAAATAAAGATGGATAAGAAGATGAGGAATTCAATTCTATATATCTTTGTGTGAGTTTTCTGTAGGTAATTAAATAACTATGTACACAAATAAGTATATAGTTCTGAAACTGAGGAAAGAGATCAGAGCTTCAAACACAGATGTGTTAATAATTAGTATGTAAGTGACTTTTAAAACAATGAAATGGATTTTATTGCCCAAGGATTGATTGAGTCCCACCCCCCTCCCCCCAAGGATTTAAAAGTAAGAAAGAATGAGCAGTGGTCAGAGAATAAAACCACAGGGAAATCAAGATTAAGAGAGAATGAGAAAGTATTTAGTTTTATTTTTTTTAAAGATTTTATTTATTTATTTGACAGACAGAGATCACAAGTAGACAGAGAGGCAGGCAGAGAGAGAGAGGGAAGTAGGCTCCCTGCTGAGCAGAGAGCCCGATGCGGGACTCGATCCCAGGACCCTGAGATCATGACCTGAGCCGAAGGCAGCAGCTTAACCCACTGAGCCACCCAGGTGCCCCTAGAAAGTATTTAGTTTTAAATGGACTCAGAGAAGGATAAGGGAGTAGAGAGATTGTTCCTTCAGAAGGCCCGTAACAGACAGTTTAAATAAGATAAGATCTTTTCAACTATTTCAAATGCCAAAGTAGTAGTAGTCCTGGAATGGGGGTAAATGCTCCTATTAGCACTCTACCCTGAATTGCAGAATCCTGTGTATAAAATTGTCCCTCCCTGCCTTTAGGACCTCGTTACTGGTCCAATTGCTAAGTGTCCTTTTTAGCCATGTGGAAAAAAAGGTTCTCAGAAACTAAATTTCTACAGCCAAATAGCTGGACAACGGGGAGACCAAAGGAAAAATTTTCATTGTTCAAATCTCTAAATATAACCACAAATCACCTAATAGTAAAGTGAGTGGACTATGTGATTTGGGGTGCTTAGTCATTATTGAAACTAAAACTGGGAGGCAGAGAAATGAGATTCATGTGAGGAACAAAATGATTTAGATCTATAGATCTATATCTATATAGCAAGAACAGTAGATATGTACGGTGCAAATATTAGATTTCCCTCAGACATACATTAAAAAGTTTTCAGATAATTCTCTCCAAGGTGGATTAAGAATTAGCAAAAATCAGAGGTGCTTGGGTAGATCAGTGGGTTAAGAATTAGCAAAAATTCTTTGTTTCTTAATATATCACAGAAGTAGCAAAGAGAACCCAAGATACATTGACAAGAGCTGCCCAAGCCAGCAAGTAATTTAAAAGCTGAGATTTTCTGAGTTGTCCTTCCAGAAGCTGTGCCATAAGACACTCATTGCAAGTGGGGGCACCTGGGTGGCTCAGTGATTAGGCCTCTGCCTTCGGCTCAGGTCATGATCTTAGGGTCCTGGGATGGAGTCCCACATCGGGCTCTCTGCTCTGCAGGGAGCCTGCTTCCCTCTCTCTCTCTGCTTGCCTCTCTGCCCACTTGTGATCTCTCTCTGTCAAATAAATAAAATCTTTAAAAAAAAAAAAAAAGACATTGCAAGAAAGCAGATAGAGAATGAGAGCAGAAAGAGCTACACAGGAATACTAGGCAAGAGGGTAGTATTTATTGCTCTACAGCCTGAGACAAATTGGCTGTTTTCCCAGTAAGTATAGCATGTGCTTTGCAATACTTTTTTTCTTCTCCTTTTCTCCATCTTCACATAGGCACAAGACAAATCTGAAATTTCATATTTTAAGACCCACTAGGCATTCTTAGTCATAAAATATTAGAAGACTCTAGACTCTGGGAAAAGAAGGTATATAAAATGATTGAAGACATACCTGTTTGTTGGAAATGCTTTTAAAAAATTATTTCAAACAGGAAGGATTTTAAAACTCAGTTAAGCATATTTGGTTGGCTAATATTCAAATTGTGTTTAAATAGAGAAAGCATTCAACAAAAACTTTTTTTTTTTTCATTTTAGTTATTCGGATGGAAGAGGACAGCTAGAGAAGACCTATTGAGGATATGGCCACAGCTCTGTTCCCTATGACTGGAATTTTAAAATTATGAACAAATGATTTCTTATGGAGGTAAATTAAATGATAACTGGTATATTTCTGAATTGCATGTCACATGAATCATATGATAAAACTCTGAGAGTCAATCACCAATTATAGGGCATTTAAAGAAATCGCAAAAAAAAATACTAAATAATTTATAAATATCTCTTGTATTTTTCAAAAGATGGACATCTGATAATTTTTATTTTTAGGTGAGAAACCAAAGCTTAGGGATATTTAGTAATTGATCTTATAGTTAGAAAGTGGCACAACTGGGATTTGTAACAGTTAATTTGAATCTGAATCTGATACTCTTAAAAATTAAATTGCCCAGGGGCGCCTCAGTGGGTTAGAAGCCTCTGCCTTCCGCTCAGGTCATGATCCCAGGATCCTGGGATCGAGCCCCCCCCCCAGCTTCGTGTTCTCTGCTCAGCAGGGAGCCTGCTTCCCTTCCTCTCTATCTGCCTGCCTCTCTGCCTACTTGTGATCTCTGTCAAATAAATAAATAAAATTCTTTAAAAAAAAATTAAATTGTTCAATCCTTTTCAAACTCTTCCCAAAAATTGAAGAGGAGGGAACACTTCCTTATTCACTCTATAAATCCAGCATTCCCCTGCTACCAAAGCCAAAGATATTACAAGAAAAGGATATTACAGACCAATATACAGGCATACCTCCCTCTATTGCGCTTCACATTATTGTGCTTTGCAGATAATGAGTTTTTTACAAACTAAAGTTTTGTGGTAGCTGGAAGTTGAGCTGTTTGTTGTAGCTATAGGTATGAGAAGCTGTTGCTTTTATTTGTTCTTTATCATTCTTTACTTCCCTTTTGACTTTAGTTTTTCCAATGTGTTCCTCCTTAGAGAAAATCTATATATATTTTTATCATGTTATGTTAGTCACTCTACAGTAATACATCATTACATTTTTTAATATCTTTTTTAATTTTTTATAAATATATAATGTATTATTAGCCCCTGGGTACAGGTCTGTGAATCACTAGGTATACACACTTTACAGCACTCACCATAGCACATACCCTCCCCAATATCCATACATCATTAATTTTTGATATAGTGTTCCATGATTCATTGTTTGCATGTAAATCTGTATTTATACAGACTTTTTTTAGCTGTGATTGATCGATATTTTACTGGGCCCTTGTTAGGTTTCTGGTAAGGAATGGTGGGTTGTGGAAAGCAAAATGAAGCCTTTCATGTCAAGTAGGGGACTGTGTCAAGCAACGAGGCAAGCAGTTAAGGTCCTTCAGCTAGGAGATATCCCCAGGATCTATGTCAGCTGCCACCCCAGAACTGATAACAAGCAAAACCAGAGGAGGCTGCAAAGACCCAGAACTGATTAAATTCCTTTAAAAAAGGAAGGATTTGGGGCTTCTGGGTGGCTCAGTCAGTTAAACATCTGGCTTCAGCTCAGGTCATGGTCTCAGTGTCCTGGGATAGAGTCCCAAGAAGCAGGGAGCCTGCTTCTTCCTCTGCCCCTCCCCAAGTTTGTACACTTGCTGTCTTCTTTCTCTGTCTCTCTCTCAAAATAAATAAATATACTAATTAACTTAAAAAAAAAAAGAAAGGATTTTAGCAGCAAATTCTCAGACTCTTCTGGCCTGACCCCTCTACCTCTGACCACTTGAAAAAGGTAAATGCTGCTAGAGGCTCTTCCAAATCCATCTCTGAACAGAACAGAGATCCTTCCCTGTTTGAACATCAGAAGCACTGACAACCAATAGTTGACCAGGACCAGACCAAGGCTTTATCCCAACTGTGTGCCCCTCCAACTAACTTCACATTTGGTTCCTTAATTTCCTGCACCCTTGTCTTATCTTGTTTGTTGCGTGGCTTGTCTTCTGTCCTGCTTTGTATGCTGTGTAAGAAGTCAAGTTTAATCACATGGTGAACTGTCATTGAGCTTGGAATCCTGAACTTGCTTTATCATTGTGATTTAACTTTGCTTTATGATTGAATAAAGCTGACAGTGTGGAAGGACACAACTGCTGTTGTGCCCTCATAGTGTGCTCATGACATGGGTGGAGGAGGAAAGCATACAATAATCTTCTAATGAAATCTTTGTGCACCTGACATTACTGGGATTGTTTCTCAGAGCTGTGACCTTCACAGGGATTTCTACAATGGTCTTCCTCCCCCTCTGCCACCACCAGATTCATATCTTTCTTCATTCACTATAGCATTCCCAGTCTAGTGAATTGTGACCCTTTCCCCCTTAGATGAGACAGGAAGTCTGAGGGAGCTGGAAAGAAGGGGAATTCACTTCCTTTAATTGGAATAAGATTGTGGCAGTCTTTTTCCTCAAAACAATTGTCCTGTGTTATGGAGAGGACTCTAGGCCACCCTTTCTCATGGGTTCAGGAAAGGAGAAATGTTTACTGAAGAATTAAGTGAAAAATAAAAATGAAATATGGTATTAAAATATACAAGATTTGTTGATTCAGACAAATATGGTAAATAAAACCTATTTGGAATACTAATATATCTTGTCCCCTTGGATGTTTATTATCTTCTCCTTCTGAGTAGGCATTGAAATTTCAGTCAATGCAGTGAGCATCCCTCCCTTAAAAGATCTGTAGACCCTAAAAACTGCTGCCATTTCCCCATTCCTCTCATTCCCTGGGACTCAAACTACTAACCTGCTGTAAGTGGGTAGAATCTCTCACTTGCATCAGCCTCCAGATGGGAATGGTGGCCTCCCAGGAGCCCGGGTCCACCTGGGCCACACAATCCTCTTCATTCCTTCCTCATAAATCTGATGTTCTGACTCCCTGTGCCATAAGCACTGGCAAGAAGACAGTGTGCAGGGGGCTTCCTCAGGAGCAGCAGAGCAGAAACAGCCCTGTGCTCTCAAGAACTACAGCCACTGTCACCTGCTGTGTGTCCTAAAAGTGACTCAGAGGGACTAAAAGAAAATGAAGTTAATGAACTAATTTGCCCCAAATTGTCAGAACATTGAGTTGCTTCAACAACCTGAGACCTAGTATCAAGGAGCTTTCTTGGGAAATCATCCTGGGCTGTGGCTTCTCCTGTAGAGTGGATCTTCCATGGGATTCTACAATGTGCCTTACCTGTGCTACAGTGTGAGTAGCTATGTCACACTCAACAGCTCTCAACACAGCAGATCATTGGACAAAACTCGTCAGTAAATATCGATCTTCTCTGGAAAATTACTTTCACATAATCATGTCTGCTTCTTCTGCTTCCATTATCAATTCCTCGGTATTCATTCTCACAGGGTTCCCTGGCCTAGACCAGTACTATCCCTGGTTTTCAATTCCCTTCTCCTCCATCTATGCTGTGGTTTTCCTGGGAAACTGCCTGGTGCTGCATGTGATCTGGACAGAGTGGAGCTTGCATGAGCCCATGTTCTACTTCCTGGCCATGCTGGCCCTCACTGACCTGTGCATGGGGCTTTCCACAGTGCACACGGTGCTGGGGGTCCTGTGGGGGCTCAGCCAGGAGATTGGTCTGGATGCCTGCATTTCACAGACTTATTTTATCCATGGTCTCTCTGGCACAGAGTCTGGAGTCCTTCTGGCCATGGCCTTTGATCGCTTCATTGCAATCCACAATCCTCTACGCTACACATCCATCCTGACCAACAACAGAGTCATTCATGTCATGGTGGTGATTTTGATGAGAAGTGCATTGTCCATTCTTCCTGTCATCATTCGCCTGAAGTTCTTCCATTACTGTCGCCCCCACATCCTCTCCCACTCTTTCTGCCTGCACCAGGACCTACTCCAACTCGCCTGCTCTGACATCCGCTTCAATAGCTTCTATGCCCTGGCTCTGGTCATTTGTACCTTGTTGTTGGATGCTGTGCTCATTCTCATCTCCTATGTTTTCATCTTGCACACAGTGTTGGCAATTGCATCCCGGGAAGAGAGGCTCAAGTCCTTGCAGACCTGTGTGTCCCACATCTGTGCTGTCCTGGTCTTTTACATCCCCATCATTGGCCTCACCATGGTGCACCGCTTTGGCAAGCATCTCTCACCTTCTGTTCATGTGCTTATGGGCAATATCTATATTCTCTTTCCACCCCTGATGAATCCAATTATCTACAGTGTAAAGACCCAGCAGATCCGAAGCAGGATGAAGCAGTGGTTTTCCCTGAAATTGAAGTAGAAGCTTTGGATTTACTCACTGGAATGTTTTAATGTCAAAAGAGTAATGGTATTCTTCATGGGTGCAGCAGTTTATAATCTGAATAATATCTAAAACATTTTGTTGTTTAAAGAGAATTTAAGTATTAAAGAACTTAAGAGGCTTTTTAATGCAAGAAGCAAGATAGAACTAGTTTTTGTCAAAAAAAATTGACATTCCTGAAATTCTGCTGTAGGATAATCATAGCCATTATGGGCATGAGAACACCTGTCTTTGCATCTTATTGAAATATTCTTAAAACCATATGAAGATTATGACTTCAGTTCATCAATATTTTATTTCCATTTAGACACACCTCTACCTAAAATTCTTGTAGTATATTTATTGTTTAGATTCTTCAAATAACAGTCCTTATAGCAAAATATAATGGAGTGATACTGGACTTTTTCTCCTTCCTAAGGGTGAGGCGAAGGGCAACTGAATCTATGATATTGAGTCTTCCTCCTCCTCTATTATTTTTCCCCATTAGAAATTTAACACAGATTCATTAAAAGATGTGTAGAATAAAAAAAAAAATATGTAATCCTTCTCAGATGCTTGGGTGGCTCGGTCAGCTAAGTATCTGCCTTCAACTCAGGTCATGGTCCAGGAGTCCCAGGATCGAGCCAAGCATCAGGCTCCTAACTCAGCGGAGACAGCTTCTTTCTCCCTCTTTCCTCTGCTCCTTCTCTCTCTAGCTCATTCTCTCTGTCTCTCTCCCTCAGTTAAACAAAATCTTTTTTTAAAAAAGTTAAAAAAAGAATGACCATATGATCCAGCAATCCCATTTCTAGGTACTTGTTCAAAGGAAATGAAAACAGAGATACTTGCACTCTCATGTTCACTGCAGTATTATTCACAATAGCCGAGACAGACTAACCTGTGTTCAACCTAAGTGTTCATTCACAGACATATGGATAAACAAATTACAGCAGACACCTATCATGGAATATTATACCACGTTAAATTTTTTTTAAGTAGGCTCTACACCCAGTGAAGAGCCCAATGTATGGCTTCAACTCAGAACCCTAAAATCAAGATATGAGATGAGATCAGGTGTTGTATATTCAAGTGACTGAGCCACCCAGGTGCCCTTTATTCTACCTTTAAAAAGAAGATAATTCTGTCCTTTGTGAGAATATGGATAAATCTGGACAACATTATGTTAGTGAAATGTGTCATACACAGAAGGAGAAATGCTACCACATGCCACCCATACGAGGGTTGAAATTTCTTAGCATGACACACAAATCCTCCTTTTTCAAATTTTTGTAACTTCTGCTTTAGATATTAAATTTCAGAAACACAGAAACACCTACAGTCTTATAGCACCTAATGTTTATGTTGCTGTTTCCAGTGATTGTGCTTCACTTTCTCCTCATACACTGCCTGGAAAGCCTCCCAGTCTCAAATATTCATTCTAACATACAGACCATAAGGTTTTGCCTTGTTCGAGTTCTAAGTGGTCAGTTCTAGAGATCAGGATGAGATAATTCTTTAAAGATCCTCTCCCCCGCTCCATGCATTTTAGGTTTGCCTCAGCCTAGGATGGAGCATTCAGAGTCTGACGAACTTGCACTGGGATAGGACCAAACATTTCTCAGTCATGAAAGAGTCTTTCTGGAGCCCATTGCAGAACTTGTTTGCCATGATTCCCCTAACCCTTTGGAGGGAGCCTTCCCTGTTTCGGAAGGGACGAACATTTAGGGCATTAGCCAGGTTGCTGTGAACTTACTCTGTACCATGAACCCTGTGCCACTGAACTCCTGTAGTGGAGAGACATAGTCCCAGCTTTGACATTCTGAGAGTGACTCAGTACCATGGGACTGGGAAAGGAAAGGAGAAACAGCTCTATGTTGAGGATACTACCAGTAGACTTCCTGAGGGAAGTGCTGAATATCAGTACCATGGATATCTAGAAAGACAAACGAGCTGCACTCTAATGAACCATTTAGGAGCCACTGAGAAGTATAGTTTCCTAGAGACTTCTCCAAATGTACTACTACAAGAGAGACCGACAATACAATGTACAATAAGGGGAGGCTGGAAACCCACTGGGAAATCTCATTTTCTTAAATACATTTTGGTATAGATGTACTTGAATCCAAGAGTGGGTTAATTCTCTGCCCTCCAAATAAGCCATGCTAAGACTGAGGAAGGTCCCTGGAAATGATTTGTGTAGGATAAAATTTTGGAAGAAGGACAGTAACATGACAAGGTATCTTTTCTCTTAAAAAAAAAAAAAAAGAATAGTATTAGCCTCAGTCAATAAACTCGAGGTTATTGAGATTAAAATCTATTATTTCTAAATTATTGATTTATTAACCTTAAAAACATATTTTAAAGCTTAAAATATAATAACTTGAGGAATAATTTACAAGTTTACTTACAAGTCTAATTTACAAGTCTAAATTTAGAAAATTTCTTGACTCCACTTTGTTATTAAAGATTAGTGCTTTTTAATGCATATCAGCTTGATGTGATCTGTACATATGTAATGGTATTAGATTTATTTGGGGGAACAGAACCACCATCTCTTAGCTTAGTATATTACAGGGAGAGTGGGGAGCTAAAACTAGTTGCATGAGAGCTGTGATAACATCCAAGGACCAAAGAAACACAATGGTAAGTATGAAAAAGAAAAAGTAAAAATGAAACAGTCGTGTGACCAATTAGTTCCATTCTCCTTGATAGAATCTTGGAATATTATGAAACACTAAATAGCAGTGTGCAATAACAAAGTGAGATTCCACAAGTCTTCGAGGATGGTATAAACTTAAAGCCATATATTCCTATAATATATTACAGAAGATATCCTTGCTAAATATTTAATATAGTCAATATATTTAGTACTGCAAAGTCACAAACTTCTTATTAAGTCATAGTAAATCATTCTGACAATGCCAAATCAATAAATAACCATTCCAGTCAATCTTTTAATATGCCTATTCCTATCTCTATCTCTGCTGGGCTTTTTTTGTCTAAATCATAGCAATTCTGTTCTCTATTTCTCCATGTTTCCTTTATCTACATTCTTTATCTACATTCAAGCAGCAGTTCAGTCCAGGCAAGATGTCTTGAAAAACTACCATATAGCAGAATGAAAGTCACAAGAAGCAATATTTTCATTTCTACTTTATGAATCCTAGATATCATTCATTCATTCTTTCAACAACCCTTTGGCAGGTACTAGGCTCAGTTCTACAGATACAGAGTTAAAAGATAAACAGATATGCCACCCCACCTCCTGAACATTGTGGCACAAAGAGGCAAAACAGGTTTGAAACAGGTACCATAAAGTGATCTACCTATCTTTCATAGGTATCTTGAATATCCATTTAAATGGCTAGAGTTGAGAGTACAAGGATATAAAGCAATCACTGTGTCATAGGGTAGCTCTGTTTTTAACATCTTGAGGAACCGCCATACTGTTTTCCAAAGTGGCTATACCAGCTTGCATTCCCACCAACAGTGTAAGAGAGTTCTCTTTTTTGCATTCTCACCAATATTTATTGTTTCCTGACTTGTTAATTTTAACCATTCTGACTGGTGGGAGGTGATATCTCATTGTAGTTTTGGTTTGTATTTCCCTGATGCCAAGTTATGCTGACATAAACATTCTTAAGAATTTTCTCCTTGGTCTTTTGAAAAGGATGCCTGCTAATAATGGAACCAACAGTAAAGAAGCAAAACAGAACTGGAGAAGAAAGAGAGAGATTAGGTCCATGTTATGTTCAAACTACTCACTTGAATCCCTTTTTATAAAGCTACCTCTTGATTTAAAGAAACTTAAATGCTTCTGCTAAGTAAAAGGAGACAGAGGAAGTCAGCTAGAAAGATTGTGAGTAGAAGGACCCTAGGTTCTCCTCATCCCAGGGATACCACTAGATAACAGCTATATCTGTGTAAATAATAGAGAAAGTGATCCAAAGACTGGCAGAACAAATTCCAAAATAAAGATAGAGAAAAGCCCTCATCAAAAAGTAGAAGAAGGGCAAAGATTCAGTTTGGAAGTGAAATTGACCTTCATCGTCTATGGTGGGGATGGAGCCAGTAGCATGAAACAGGATAGAAAATAGACTTTCACACCAGGGAGCCCTCAAAAGGGAGGATAGATCCCCATAACTTTTTTCTTTGAAAGCAAGAGGGGACAAATTTTGTGAGTTCTTAATAACCAGTGACACTTAAAACCTAGAATTAAAAAAAAAAAAATCAGCATGCTGGGTTGTGGGAGAGCCTGGAGAGTATTAGAATTGGAGTCCCTGTCCTTAAAGAGACAGCCATACAAATAGTGCATGCAGATAGCACAGAAGCAGCAATTTGAGAAACACTAGGAGCAGGTGGGAAGAAGAGTGTTTTTGTTTTTGTTTTTGTTTTTTGTTTTAGTCTCAGAGCACACCTCAGAGAGTTAGGTCATCTGGAAGCCCCTGCAGAAACAAAGATGCTGGCAGGCACCATTTCCATCCTCTGTTCCCCGGCATAAACCAGGGTCACCTGAGGACCAAGACAGTGCTGACACTTGCTACCTAACTTGCTTTTTATCAAGCTCTGCTTCTCCTGTGCTTTGACACATCTGCCCTTCCAGGCATGCTCACTTTAGTCCCCACACTGTTCTCCTCTTCCAGAAGACCAACTCAAATCCAGATAATACCCTATCTTCCAACCCACATGTTTTGCATGACCTCAGTTCTCTTGGTGGCAGGGGCAGGTCTCATTTTGCAAGCAGACTGTTGCACACCTTGTTAAAACACACCTACCCAAGCTGGTGACAAAGCACTAGCCACAATAGACAAAGAGCCACTGCAGACAACTAGAATTAAAGAAAAAGAGGTCAAGACACAATAGTAGAGTACATATAACACAAGAGACACTCCCTGAAGTGCCAGATCCTAGGGAACAGGAGACACTGCACTGCAGGATACTATGGGACCTCTCCTTCATAAAGCTATCATTGTTGAAGAGCAATGGAAGTAGCTGACTTTTTAACACAGAAAAGCAAACTTATAGTGAGACAAAAGGAGGAGACAGAGAACTATGTCCCAAATGAAAGAATAGGGAAAAAAACATAGCAGACAACTAAGCAAAGCAGATACAAGTAATTGCCTGATAGAGAATTTAATGTAATGCTCATAAAGATACTCACTGGATTTGAGAAGAGTAGAGAACATCAGTGAGACCTTAACACAAAGATTAAAAAAATAACCAATCAGAGTTGAAGAACACAATAAATGAAATTAAAAATACACTTGATGGAAAAAAATAGCAGGCTAGTAAAGCAGAGGGATGAATTAGTGACCTGGAAGACAAAGTAATGGAAAGTAGTCAAGCTGAGCAAAGGAGAAGAAAGAAAATTATGCAAATTGAGAATAGTTTTAGGGAGCTCAGGGACTCCATCAACCATAATGACATCCACATTATAGGGATCCCAGAAAAACAAGAGAGAAAAGGCAGGGGACTGAAATTTTATTTGAAAAAATAATAGCTGAAACTTCCCAAATTTGTGAAAGGAAACAGATATCTAGATCCAGGAGGCACTGAGATCCCCCCAGAAATTCAGCAGAAAGAGGTCCATATCAATACAAATAGTAATTAATATGGCAGAAAGCAGTGATAAAGGAAGAACTTTAAGGGCAGCAAGAGAGGGGCACCTGAGTGGCTCAGTCAGTTAATCATCTGCCTTCAGCTTAGGTCATGATTCCAGGGTCCTGGGATTGAGGCCCAAGTCAGGTTTCCTGCTAGGTGGGGAGCGTGCTTCTGCTTCCTCCTCTCCCTTTGCTGCTCTCCCTACTTGTGTTCTCTCACTCTTCCTTTGTCAAATAGATAAATAAAATCGTTAAAAAAAAAAAAAAAAGCCAGCAAGAGAAAAGAACACAGTTACCTATAAGAGGAGACCCCATAAGGCTATGAGCAGATTTTTCAGGCAAAACTTTGCAGGCCAGAAGGAAGTGGCATGATATATTCAAAGTGCTGAAAGGGAAAAATCTACACCCAAGAGTATTCCTTTCAGCAAGGCTATTATTCAGACTAGAAAGGAAGATAAAGAGTTTCTTAGAAAAACTCTTGAAGTTTTTCTTTAAGAAAAAGTTCATGATATTCATGACTGCTACACAATCCCTACAAGAAATATTAAGGGGTACACTTGAGTAGAAAGGAAAGACCATAAGTGAAACTATAAAAAGAAAAAAAACAAACAAATAAAAACAAAAAAAACACAAAATCAACAAAATAAGTATTTTTATACAAATCAATCAAGGGATCCATAAGACAAAAGAATGTAAAATATCACACCATATACCTAAAACATGGTGGAGAGAGAAGAATAGGTTCAAACTTAAACAACCATCAACTTAATATAGACTGCAATATGCAGAAGATGGTAACCACAAGTCAAAAACCAGTAATAGATATGCAAAAAATAAAGAGAAAAGAATCTGAGTGTATTACTAAAGAAAGCAAACCAACCATGAAAGAGAGCAAGAGAAAAAGATCACAGAAAATCTATAGAAACAACCACAAAACAAGTAGCAAAATGGCAATAAATACATATCTATCAGTAATTACTTTGAATGTAAATGAAATAAATGCTCCAATCGAAAGACACGGGATTACAGAGTGGATTAAAAAACAAGACCCACCTATATGCTGCGTAAAAGAGACACATATCAGACTGAAAGACACCTACAGATTGAAAGTGAGGGGATAGAGAAATATTTATTATGCAAATGGATATCAAAAGAAAACTAGGGTAGCAGTACTTATATTGGACAAAATAGACTTCAAAACAAAGACTGTAAGAAGAGACAAAGAGGGACACTATGGAACAACAAAGGGAACAATCCAACAAGAGAATATAACAGTTGTAAATATTTATACACCCAATATGGGAGCACTCAAATATATAAAACAATTAGTAACAAACGTCAATAATGTAACTGATAATAATACAATAATAGTAGGGGACTTTAATACCCCACTTATATTGATGGACAGATCATCCAAAGAGAAAATAAAGGAAATGGTGGTCTTGACTGAGAAACTGGACCAGATGGATTTTTTTTTTAAAGATTTTATTTATTTATTTTACAGACAGAAATCACAAGTAGGCAGAGAGGTAGGCAGAGAGAAGTTCAGGCGAAGCAGTCTCCCTGCTGAGCGGAGAGCTCGATGCGGGGCTCCATCCCAGGACCCTGAGATCATGACCTGAGCCCAAGGCAGAGGCTTAACCCACTGATCCACCCAAGCGCCCAAGGACTAGATGGATTTAATAGACATTTGAGAACATTCCACCCTAAAACAGCAGAATATGCCTTCTTTTTAAGTGTACATAAAACATTAAACATAAAACATAAACACAAACATAAAACATAAAACATTCTCTGATAGATCACAGATTAAGCCAAAAAGCACATTTCAAACACTTTTACAAAACTGAAATAGTATAATTCATCTTTTCTGATCACAACCCTATGAAAGTAGAAGTCAACCACAAGAAAAAAATCTGGAAAGGCCACAAATACATGGAAGTTAAATAACATGCTACTAAACAATGAATACATCAACCAGAAAATAAAAGAAGAAAAAAAAATACATGGAAACAAATGAAAATGAGAACACAAAGTTCCAAAATGTTTGGGATGTAGCAAAAGTAGTTCTAAGAGAGAAGTTTATAGCAATACAGGCCTACCTCAAGAAGCAAGAAAAATCTCAAATAAACAACCTGTCTTCCCACCTAAAGGAGCTAGAAGAACAAACAAAACCCAGACCCAGCAAAAGAAAATAAATAAGGATTAGAACAGAAATAAATGATATAGAAACTAAAAAAATTAAATTAAATTAAAAAGAGGGGCACCTGGGTGGTTCAGTTGTGCTTGGGTGGCTCAGTTGGTTGACCATCAAACTCTTGGTTTCAGCTCCATCATGATCTAGGGGTGGAAATATCAAGCCCTACATGGGGCTCTGTGCTCAGTACAGAGTCTTCTTATCCCTCTCCCTCTCCTCCCCACCTCCTGCTTTCTCTCTCTCTCTTTTTTCCTATCTCCTTCTCTCTTGAACAAATAAATAAATAAAACCTTAAAAAAACAAGGAACTTAAAAAAAAACCAGATAAATGAAACTAGGAGCAGGTTCTTGGTAAAGATCAAAAAATTCATAAATATCTAGCCAGATTCATGAAAAGAAAAAAAAAAAAAGAAAGAAAGAGAGAAAGAAAGAAAGGAAAGAGACAGAAAGGCCCCAAATAAAAAAAAAAAAAAGAAAAAAATCACTAATGAAAGAGAAGAAATAACAATAAACACTTCAGAAATACAAACAATTGCAACAAAATATGAAAATTTATATGCCAACAAATTGGATAACATAGGATCAATGGGTAAATTCCTAGAAATATATAAATGACCAAAATTAAAGCAGTAAGAAATAGAAAATTTGGACAGACCAAATTAAGAGCAATGAAATAGAATCAGTAAAAAACAAAACAAAACAAAATAAAAAAACAAAAAATAGAAACCTTCCACCAAGAAAAGTCCAGGACCAGAGGGTGTCCCAGGTGAATTCTACCAAATGGTTAAGAAGAGCTAATATCTATTCTTCTCAAATTATTCCAAAAAATAGAAGAAAAAGGAACACTTCCAAATTTATTCTATGAGGCCAATATCACCCTGATACCATAACCAAATAAAGACACCATAAAAAAAGAGAACTGCAGGCAATATCTCTCATGAAGACAGATGCAAAAATCCTCAACAAAATATTGGCAGACCACATTCAAAAAAAGAAAAAAATATATATATATTTTAAATTTGTTTTGGATTTTCGTTTTTTTTTTTTTAAGATCTTATTTATTTGACACAGAGAGATAGAGATCAGAAGTAGGCAGAGCAGCAGGCAAAGAGAGAGGGGGAAGCAGGATCCCCGCTGAGCAGAGAGTCTGATGCAGGGCTTGATCCCAGGACACTGAGATTATGACCTGAGCTGAAGGTAGAGGCTTAACCCACTGAGCCACCCAGGTGCCCCTCAAAAATATATTTTAAAAAATCATACACCACAATCAAGTGGGATTTATTCCTGGTATGCCAGGTGGTTCAATATTCTGAAAACAATCAAAGGGATATATCATATCAATAAGACAAAGTATAAAAACCATATAATCATTTCAGTAGATGCAGAAAAAGCATTTGACAAAGTACAACCATTCCATCCATGATAAAACCAATTCCATTCACGATAAAACCCTCTAGCACTGAAAAGTTGGTGTAGAAAGAAATTACCTCAGCATAATGGAGGCTTTATATGAAAAATCCACAGCTAACATCGTACTTGATGGTGAAAAATGGAAAGCTTTTCCCTTATGGTCAGAAACACGATAAGGATGTCCACTCTCACCACTTTTATTTGACACAGTACTGGAAGTCCTAGCCACAGCAATTAGACAACATAAAGAAACAAAAGGCATCCAAATTTATAAGGAAGAAGTAAAACTCTATTTGTAGATGACATGATACTATATAGAGAAAAGCTGAAGGAATCCACCAAAACCCTAAGGATTCTGCCATTAAGACTGATAAATGAACTCAATAAAATCACAGAATACAAAATCAATGTACAGAAATCCTTGAAGAGAGTCCAGGCACTAATTTCCCTGACATCACTCACAGCAACATTTTTCTAGATAGTTCCCCTGATGCAAGGGAAATAAAAGTAAAAATAAACTATTCAGACTACATCAAAATAAAAGGTTTCTGTACAGTGAAAGAAACAATCAACAAAACTGAAAGGCAACCTACTGAATGGGAGAACATATTTGCAAATGAGATATCAGATAAAGGTTACTATCCAAAATATATAAAGAACTGATCGAACTCAACACCACCCAAAAATAATCCATTTAAAAATGGGCAGAACACATGAACAGCCATTTTTGTAAGGAAGGCAGCCAGATGGCCAACAGACACATGAAAAAAGATGCTCAATGTTACTCATCATCAGGGAAATGCACATCTCAACTACAGTGAGATATCACCTCACAGCTGTCAGAATGGTTAAAATCAAAACCACATGAAGCAAGTGTCGACAAAGATGTGGAGGAAGAGGAAAACTCTTGCACTTTGGTGGGAAAGCAAACTAGTAAAGCCACAGTGGAAAACAGTGTGGAAGTACCTCAAAATATTAAAAATAGAACTACCTAAGATCCAGAAATTGTGCTGGTGGGTATTTATCCCCCAGATACAGAAATGTTAATTCAGAGATGCATGTACCCTTGTACTTATCGCAGCATGACTCACAATATCTGAACTATGGAAGCTGCTCAAGTGTCCATCAATAGGTGAATGCATAACATTTTAGGATTATATCTATATCTACATATAGATGTAGATATTTAGATATATCACATGGCTAATGAGATATCTCATTCAGCCATAAAAAAGAATGAAATCTTTCCATTTGCCATGACATGGATGGAACTAGAGAGTGTAATGTTAAGTGAAATAACTCAGAGAAACACAAACACCCTATAAGCTCACTCATATGTAGAATTTAAGAAAGAAAACAGAGGAGCAAAGGGGAAACAAAAAGAAAGAGAAAGACAAACCAAGAAACAGACTTATAGAGAACCGGTGGGTAAGGGGTAGGAGGAAAGGTGAAATACTTTATGGGGATTAAAGAGTACACTAATGATGATAAAAAGAAAAAAAAGAAAAAAGTAAAAGAAGAAGATAAAAGAAAAGAAAAGCTGATTCAAAAGGGCACAATTATAGCATGTTTCCAACTGTATGACATTGTGGAAAAAAATAAAACTATGGAGACAGAAGGTCAGTGGTTGTCAGAGGGCTTAGGGCAAGGTGGAACACAACAGATTTGTAGGGCAGTGAAACTGTCGTGTATGATACTGTAATGGTGCATACATGGCATTATATACTTGTCAAAATCCATACAATGTACAACCTAAAGGGAGAGGTCTTATGTAAACTACTGACTTTAGCTAATAAAAATGTGGCAATGCTGGGTTATGAATTGTGACACATATATCACAGCAATGTGAGGTGTTAATAGGAGAAACTGGGTGGGTAAGGAGAAGGGATCATATGTGGGCTCTGTACTTTCTGATTGTTTTTTTTTTTTGTAGACCTCAAACTGCTCTATAAAACAATATATGTTAACTTATAAACTTTTATTTGAGAAATGGGAGTTATTCAATGGCAGTTATACTGCCATGCTTTTTCCTTCTAAAAATCTCAAAATATCTCACTAAAGGACACTTTGTCATGCATAGACATGTATTGAAATAGTCTCAATAGTTAGGCTTTGTCTTAAAAGACATCCATGTTCCAGTAGACTAACTCAGGAAACCTTATTTTTTTAGTACTGTTTAAGGGCTACATAGTGAACTAGCAAAAAAGTGCAGAGATGTTGCTCAGAGACTTGGCTGGACATGGAAAATTATCAAATGCTGTTCAAAATTGGGAAATATAATTTCATAAGTATGAAAGATAGGTTCAGTCAGCTAATCCATATACTGACTGTGGGTCTCAGGTGCCAAAGTGATCACTCAGCATGTGAAATACCCAAAAGACTTCTTGTCCCAGAGGTTAGTCCTTGAGTTGCTGTTGTAAAGATCTATGTACAATACAGGTATAGATATTTATTTGCACGCACACACACACACATTCTCTAAATCCCTATAAACAGACATGACATTTTTACCTAACACCTAAGAATATCACTGTGGGAGGTGCTAAGAGGAAATTCAAGATCTGCCTTTTTATGTTCCCAGTGGTTTAGAAAAACCATGCATCTGAAAGGTAAGTTAGAATAGTTTCGTGGTTAAAACGGTGGGTGCTGCAGTTAGGATCCCTGATTTGAAAACAGGCTTCACACACCCCTTAGTAATATGATCTTAGGAAGGTCCTCAAGTACTTGAGTTGTCTTCTGTGTAAAATTAGGACACTAACAATAGTTATTTCTTATAGTAGTTGTTACCATTAAATTGGGTAATCCATGTAAAGTGATTAGCATATGTTTTAGGAAAATGCTTAGGACATTGCAACCATTAATATGTATTTCCAATTATTATTTTTACCATTACTGCTACACTGCCCATCCCTGTGCTGATATGTGATATGACTTCTATCCAAATATGGTGATATTTTCTGTGCTGTTGTTACACAGCAAAGTCAGGCACCTTTGAGAGACAACCAGATAAAAGAAGCAAAGCCTGGTGATGGGTATTAAGGAGGGCACAGATTGCATGGAGCACTGGGTGTTATATGCAAACAATGAATCTTGGAACACTGCCTCAAAAACTAATGATGTACTGTATGGTGACTAACATAACACAATAAAAAAAGACAAAGCAGCAGCAGCAGCAGCAGCAGCAGCAGCAGCAGCAGCAGCAGCAAAGCCACAAACTTACCAGGCTAATAAAATTGTGGTGCCTCCATATTTTTAACAGGATAACCATTCAAAAAAATATCTCTCAGAGTTGCATTAAAAACAATTTCATCCCGGGGCGCCTGGGTGGGTCAGTGGGTTAAAGCCTCTGCCTTCGGCTCAGGTCATGATCTCAGGGTCCTGAGATCAAGCCCCTCATCGGCTCTCTGCTCAGCAGGGAGCCTGCTTCCCCCTCCCCCTCTGCCTGCCTCTCTGCCTACTTGTGATCTCTCTCTCTGTCAAATACATAAAAAACAAAACAAACAAAAAAACAATTTCATCCCTTCCATGTGTTTGCCCTTTGATGAAAAATTTTGTCTTTTCTTTCTTATTTCAATTTCATATGAGAGAGAGAGAAGACAGTGTGAGGGAGAATAGAATAAATATGTGTTAATTATGAAATTATGAATAATATGTTATAATAATAATATGTTAATAATATATAATATATAATATAATAATAATATGTTAATAATATGAAATATGCCCTATTTATTGCTAAGGGTAGAGATAATCTGAAAAAGGTTTCAATTAACAATTACAGGGATAATAGACATAATGTAATACAGTGTAGCTTTCGATCTAAGTGATGGTGTGACAGGGCCACATGAAAAGTGTACCCTTTGCAGACTCTAGACTTGTCTATCACTTTGAAACTTCTCAAGATTTGCAGTCAAAAGCATTTCTATACATACTTTGTGCCTTTGCCAAAAGTATTGTCCTTAATTACAAACTTGACTAATTGAATTAGTATTTTATTGACTTGGGAAAAGAATAATTTTATATTGGAGGGACTTTTTAAAGAAAGCTATTTTTATTTTATAATTTTTGATACATTAAAAGTAAGAACTATTGTTACTTTAAAAAGTTGCTAAAATGTTATCTTATTCTTTGGTTGGTGAGTATGAAAATCGAAATCACTCTGCTCTGTAGATGGGTCTTTCAATGATAGCTATTGAATGATAATGGGCTTTGACATCTTCAGTGACTGTCTTGTTCTGAAAGAGAACACTCTGTACTCTGGATTTTTAGTGTCTTCCTTGATTCCACTTCATGATCCTTGAGAGTGCTTGTTAGGATCTGAATGATATTACAACTTTGGCATAGTAGTTTAAACTTCATGTTTAAATGTTCATTGTCTTCACGAGTACAAATGAGAGGCAGATGAGTAAAACTTTTTCTTTACTGTAGCAAAAGTGTAGGGTAAGGAAACATCTCTCATACTATCAGGATGGGAAACAAGAATTGGAAGCTTTATACTGGCCCATTATGTATCAATCTGTCATCCAACCCATGACGTCCCCTTAAGTTTTTTGTCAAAGAATGGAATATTAACCATCTCCAGACTTCTATGTAATGTTACAGAGAAAAAAGAAAGAGAAAATGACTTTTCTGTATTTAATTAATTATTTTTTTTTATTATTAGGCAGACAAAAATTATATACATAACATGGTTAAAAGTTCAAAAGACATATACATATATGATGTGGTTATAGCAATTAGGTTTACACAAATAAAGATTTCAACCCTTATTATTCTTATTTATTCATTTATTTATTTATTTTCAGAAAGAACTAGATATTCCATAAAAGAGAGGTGATTTGCTTATAATCATTCAGGATTTTTGGGGGGGGGGTTGTGTGTGTGTGCTTTGTTGGTTGCTGTTCTTTGAGTTTTGTTTTATTTTGTTTTGTTTTGTTTTGTTTTGTAAGCTCTAAGCCCAAAATTGAGGCTTGAACTCAAGACCTGGAGATTAAGATTCACATGCTCTACCAATTGAGCCATCCAGGCACCCTTATTCAGATAATTAATAGCTTTTCTCAGACCATTTTATTTTCCTTCCAGTTCATCATGTCAAAATTAATGGTTAGGTTGTCACTAGGATAAAAGAATAAATATTTGTTTTCTACTAATGTGCACTCTACCTATTTTCTCTCTGTCATGTAACAGACTTGGGACACTTGTTCATAAGACCATGTAATTCTACATCCACTCACCTCACTTCCTTTCTGCTGACTGGAATCCCAGGATTAGAAGACTTGCAAATCTGGATCTCCCTCCCCTTCAGCTTCATGTACCTTTTGGCTGTGATAGGAAATGGCCTGGTTATGGCAGTGGTGGCCTGGGACAGGAACCTCCACGAACCCATGTATCTCTTCCTGGCCATGCTGGCACTCAATGATGTTCTCCTTTGTACTGTCACAGTGCCCAAAATGCTTATTATCTTCTGGCAGGGCCCCTCCCCATCAACTTATCCTGCATGTCTCACACAGATGTTTTTTGTTCATGCTCTGTTTCTCTCTGAGTCTGCTGTTCTCTTGGCAATGGCTTTTGATCGCTACGTGGCTATCTGTGCACCACTCCATTATGCAACCCTACTTACAGGCTCTCTCATCAGCAAGGTGGGCCTGGCTCTGCTGGCTAGGAGTGTGGCTGTGGTCACTCCTGGTGTCTTCCTCATTTTCCGGCTGCATTTCTGTCGGAACAATGTCATCCACCATACCTACTGTGAGAACATGGGCATTGCCAAGTTAGCCTGTAATAGCTATGCCCTTAATAGCATTTATGGACTCACCGCTGCTCTCCTC